>NC_069499.1:1266972624-1267300124 GCF_027579735.1 Bombina bombina | reverse complement strand
TAGGGTTTTTTATTTTGGGTGGGCTTTTTTATTTTGATAGGGCTATTAGATTAGGTGTAATTATTTTTTATTTTTGATAATTTGTTTGTTATTTTGTGTACTGTATATTTTTAGGGGGTGTTTTTTTTAAAGTAAAAGAGCTGTTTATCTCAGGGCAATGCCCTACAAAAGGCCCTTTTAAGGGCCCCCCAAAAGGCCCTTTTAAGGGCCCTTGGTAGTTTGGGAGGTGGGGGTTTGTATAGTGTTCACTGGTGTTTTTATTCTTTTTAAAGTAAAAGAGCTGTTTATCTCAGGACAATGCCCTACAAAAGGCCATTTTAAGGGCCCTTGGTAGTTTGGGGGGTGGGGGTTTGTATAGTGTTAGGGGGGTTTGTATTCTTTTTAAAGTAAAAGAGCTGTTTATCTTAGGGCCCCCCAAAAGGCCCTTGGTAGTTTATTCTAGAGTAGGGTTTTTTATTTTATGGTGTTTTTTTAAGGGTATTAGAATAGGATTAATCTTTATTTTTTTGAATAATTTCGTTTTTTATTTTTTGTAATGGTAGGTTTTTTATTTTTGGTAATGGTGGGTTTTTTATTTTTTGTAATATCAGGTTTTAGTGTAAGGCAGGTTAGGTTTTATTTCACAGGTAAGTTTGTATTTATTTTAACTAGGTAGTTATTAAATAGTTAATAACTATTTACTAACTAGTCTACCTAGGTAAAATAAATACAAACTTACCTGTGAAATAAAAATAAAACCTAAGCTAGCTACAATGTAACTATTAGTTATATTGTAGCTAGCTTAGGTTTTACTTCACAGGGTATTTAGTTTGAAATATGAATTATTTAGTTAATAATTGTAAATTTAATTTAGAGCTAATTTAATTATGTTAAAGTTAGGGGGGTTAGGCTTAGGTTTAATGGGCTAATAATTTTATTTAGGTAGTGGCGATATCAGGAGTGGCAGATTAGGGGTTAATAACTGTAGGCAGGGGTCAGCGATGTTGGGGGCAGAAGATTAGGGGTGTTTAGACGTAGGGTTTATGTTAGGGTGTTAGGTTTAAACTGTCTTTTTATTTCCCCCTAGACATCAATGGGCTGCGTTACGGAACTTTTGCTTCCGCGACCGCATGTGTTGTTTTTTTTTTGGCGGGCTCGGCCGGCTCTCCCCATTGATGTCTATGGGGAAATCGTGCACGAGCACATCTCAGCAGCACTCTGATTGTGTGCGGTATGGAGCTCAACGCAACCATATCGGACGCAAAAGGCGTATGTTTGCAGCGCTATAGGAAATTAAATAACGTAACTTTTCTTGCGTTCGTTAATTTCTCTATAGCGCTCAAAACTCGTAATCTAGCTGATGTTAAATACTATTAAATATGAATATTGCATAAATATGATTTTACATGTTTTCATCTACTTGACTGCAAAGGGCTTCAATGCACTTCTATATATGTCTACATACGTATTTATGTCTGTAAATACATAAATAATATAAATTATGCTTACCTGATAATTTCATTTCCATCAAGGGGAGGAGAGTCCACGGCTTCATTCATTACTATTGGGAATTAAGAACCTGGCCACCAGGAGGAGGCAAAGACACCCCAGCCAAAGACTTAAATACCTCCCCCACTTCCCTCATCCCCCAGTCATTCTGCCAAGGGAACCAGGAACAGTAGAAGAAATATCTGGGTAAAAAAGGTGCCAGAAGATGAATAAATTTAGGGCCGCCCAACGGAGATACGGACGGGAGCCGTGGACTCTCCTTTCCTCGATGGAAATGAAAATATCAGGTAAGCATAATTTATGTTTTCCATCTAAAGGGGAGGAGAGTCCACGGCTTCATTCATTACTATTGGGAACATATACCCAAGCTCTAGAGGAGACTGAATGAAACCGGTAGGGTAAAATGCAGAACCTAATCTGAGGGCACCACAGCCTGCAAAACCTTTCTCCCAAAAACAGCTTCCGCAGAAGAAAAACGTCAAATTTGTAAAACTTTGTAGGCTAGGGTTTTTTTATTTTGGGTGGGCTTTTTTACGCACCGGATGTCTTCAGGATGTAAGGAGTGTAAGGAGAACCAGGTAGCCGCCTTACAAATTTGCTCCATAGAGGCCTCATTCTTGAAGGCCCAATACGAAGCCACAGCTCTAGTTGAATGAGCCGTGATCCTCTGAGGAGGCTTATGTCCCGCTGTCTCATAAGCCAAGCGAATCAAGCTCCTCAACCAAAAAGACAAAGAAGTAGCAGAGGCCCTTTGCCCCTTGCGCTTCCCAGAATACACCACAAAAAGATATGTAGACTGTCTGAAATCCTATGTAGCCTGAAGATGGAACTTCAAGGCACGAACCACATCCAGGTTATGAAGTAACCTCTCCTTTGAAGAAGAAGGGTTAGGACACAAAGAAGGAACAACTATTTCCTGATTGATGTTACGGTTAGACACCACTTTGGGAAGAAACCCCAACCCAGTGCGAAGTACAGCCTTATCCGCATGAAACACCAGATAAGGATGATCACATTGCAAGGCAGCTAATTTAGATACTCTGCGTGCCGATGCAATAGCCAACAGGAAGAGAACCTTCCAGGACAGAATTTTAATGTCCATGGAATGCATAGGTTTAAACGGAATCCTCTGCAAAACCTTAAGGACTAAGTTTAAGCTCCAAGGCGGAGCCGACTGTCTAAAGACAGGCCTCATTCTAGATAGAGCCTGAACAAAAGTTTGAATGTCAGGGAGCTCAGCGAGTCTCCTATGCAACAAAACTGATAAAGCCGAAATCTGTCCCTTTAAGGAACTAGCGGCAAGACCCTTCTGTAAACCATCTTGGAGAAAGGACAGAATCCTGGATACCTTCACCTTATGCCAAGGATACCCATGCTTCTCACACCAGGACAAGTAAGTACTCCACACCTTATAGTAGATGCGACGAGTGACTAGCTTCCTTGCCTGAATTAGAGTATCAATCACTCTTTCTGAAAAGCCTCTCTTGGCTAAGACTAGGCATTCAATCTCCACACAGTCAGCCTCAGAGAATCCAGATTTTGATGCTGAAAGGGGCCCTGTGACAGCAGATCCCTGCGACAGGGTAACCTCCACGGCGGAGAGGATGACATCCCTACCACTGTAACAGCAAGGCGAGAATTTTTACTTTAATTAGGCTACAATACATGCCATGTGATCATGAAGACTCCAATTATATTCTTACAAAATGACAAACTTTTGGATGGTATATCTATAGTCCAAACATGCTCTACACACATTGTGCCTTGATGTCTGGCCCCTCCTTGCGCTGTCGGCGGCCGAGACGGCGGGAGGATGGGGTTCAGTTTATCTGGGGTAGATATTGTCTTTAGATAATTTATAAGGATATGTTATATATAATGTTGTAGGTGTAACTCTGGATTACTGGACATTTTTACTTATTTGGCACTCGTCAATAATGTATTTGCATAGCATGGTATTTGTGTGGTCATATTCAACTCTAATTAGTTAGTCCTGGTACTTTGCATCTATATACTCATTATGGTTTTATTTGTTATGCTAGCATAACAACCCTCTTTATTTTCTGATGCAAAATTCTATGTTTGTCTGTTATATCTATGTGCGCTTAGTTTAATGTAAACCCCTTGTGTTTTTTCATACTGTTATTACTGGACCAAGAGTGTCCAACTTCATCTAAGGGGGAAAAAATGAGGAATGAATATCTCTATTTACAGTTTTTTTAAATTATGTAAATATTTGCATGATTGTATACTGTATTTACAATGTAATTGTATACTATATGTAATGTCCTCAATAAAAATTAAAATATAAATTGTATTTAAAAAAAAAAAAAAAAAAAAAAAAAAGGTGCCAGAAGAAACAAAAAATATGGTCGCCCCTTATGAACAATGCGGGCTGGAAGCTGTATACGCTTCCTGTCAGAAAAAAAAAAAAATTATCAGGTAAGCATAATTTAAGTTTTTCTTCTTAAACGGGAAGAGTCCACAGCTGCATTCATTACTTTTGGGAAAACAATACCCAAGCTATAGAGGACACTGAATGCAAAAACGGGCGGGTACAAAAGGCGGCCCCTTCTGAGGGCACCACAGATGAAAACCCAAAACTTCCGACAGAAAAAACTGCCAAAGGACAAAAAGGAAAAAAAGGCTGAGATAACTGCCAAACGGTTAAAACCAGCAAGGCCCTTGGTAGAGACCGCTCAGGATTATTAGACTCGACCGAGCCAAAGCCTCTGAGGAGACGAAGTCCCGCAGGGGCGTCACTTGCCTAAGGCAAAATAGGGGGGCGCCGAGAGTGGGAGGGATTTGCCTGTAAATTTTGGCAAAGCAGTGTGACGTAAGCTTGACTAGTCTGTGCTGCCCTGGATGCAAGTACTACTGTGGGCGTGCCGTGTGGAGCTTCCTTGCCACGCTGCGCTGCCTAAGAAGAGCCTCAGCCTATCTGTGCACAGTGACGTGTGGGGAGTCTGTCTGATCTGACTAAGATGAAAATGCCAGGGGAATCATGGCACGGTGGGGATGCCTGACACAGTCTCAGCCACCCATGTGAGTGACGCCCACCCAGACCGGCGGTGTTGCACTTGCAGTGAGAACTTGAAGAAGACTGAAGGTAGGAGGGCAGGGGTCTAACTCTGGGGAAGAAAATTGATTCCATGGCATTATATTTCATAGTTTCTTTTCTCTTTTCATAATCATAGCCTTACTTAGTTAAATTTATGGGTAGCAGTAGCACTCTTCAATAAAAAAAAAAAAAAGGCTGGCAATTGACCCTGTGTGTGTTGCTGCTATATCATATAGTACGTTGTTTCAACTTGGGGTAGGGTTTGTTTGGCTGTGATCAGCAGGCGTGCTGCTGCCACCACTAAATTCTTGGTGGCTCTTTGGGGCTACAGTATAACTTAGCATGCATGCTGAAGCCGGGATCAGCAGTTACTAAATGTGCTGCATTGTGTGGGACTGTGGATCAGCAGCTAACTGGACAGAGATTTAAAAGTAATTGTGCCCATTGATGTTAAAGCAATGACCTTTTTTTTTACACCAATGTTTCTAATTCATGATTGACAAATAAATTATTAAGTTAAGTTTAATTAGTAATGTATTATTATACTTACTGCTACCATAACTATGGGTTCTGTCTCTCGTGCCTACATCCCCTGCACATTAGCCTTTATTTTTTTAGTTTAGTGTAGTGTTAAATAAGTAATATGCTACATAACTAAATAAATGATGATGTGCATGGGGTGCAGTCATGAAAAAGGCCAATATATTTAAATAAAATGAATATATATATATATATATATATATATATATATATATATATATATATATATATATATATATATATATACCCATATAGGTAGGATGATGGATTAAAATTCTTGTATTATTTAATTTTACCATATCAAGCACTTATGGTGATTTCATTTACATCAGGGTTGAAGAAGAGGTCAGTGTGCCACTGTTAATATCATTTCAGTGTTTATATTATAGATGGGTAGATATGTAGACTGTTTGAATTTAGCCACCAATCAGCAAGCGCTACCCGGGCTGGCTCCTAAGCTTACATCCCTGCTGTTCAAATACAGATACCAAGAGAACGAAGAAAATTGATAATAGGAGTAAATTAGAAAGTTTCTTAAAATGTCATGCTCTATATGAAATTTGGGTTTCATATCCCTTTAACTAGTAGTGGGATGGTATCTAATTCGGGGGGGGGCGGCAAAATGTATCCTCATCTGTGCGGCCAAAAATCGTAGCACCGGCCCTGCAGGCACGCAGTCCGCAAAATTAAACTCACCCCGATCAAACGAAAGGGGAAACATCCACAATCCCCCAGCGGGGAAGAAAAGAGACGCAGCTAAATGGGTCTGAAAGGACCCTCAGAACCCAAAAGGACTAGGACCAAGAAATGGAGCTCCAAGAGAGTGAACCAGGATGATACAGGGCACCTATGAAAAGACCCTGCCGACCCAGCAAAGCAAAGGGAGAACTTGTAAAGCCCCTTCTACCTCAAACAAAAGACCAAGAATGTCCTGAGAAGTTAAAAGGAGGAAAGAAAAATCCCTCCCCTACACAGATAGCTCACTCACACCCAGAAAAGAGCAACGAAAGACAAACAGTCCCCGGGAGCCGCTGAAAAACCAGCATCAGATATCTGAATATGCTCCTCCAAGCCATAGGCGTCCTGCTACAATATAAGGATTTAGTGACCACAGGTCGCCACCCTAGCTATAAAACCGCACAGGACCTTCTTCAGAAGACGAACTCCGAAACAATGCAGGACAGGACCTTCCCAAAAAGGAACAAGAAAGGAAGGAACCGAACCCAGAACCCGGTAGAGAAAACTACCTGCCGAGGAGGGATCCACCGTGAAGCCTCTAACTTAAAGGAGGTTCACAATAACTATGATATGCGGCTAAGATCAACAGATCAGACACATCCCTGACCCTTGCTCTGGCAACAGACCCAGCACCAATTGACTGATAACGTCCGAAAGACTTAGGGATTAAAGGTACCCCGAATCATCAGGACTTGCAAGAAGGAAAAAGGGAGGAATCCAGCCCCCCCAAAGAGCTCAGTTTTCATGACCTAGACACAGCCCCCTTCCTGAAGACGAAAGGCACTCCTAAAAGGAGACCCTCTACTGGAACTACAGTAAAGACATGGCACAAGAAATCCATCCCTTCACACTGACATCCCGCCCGCAAGGCAGGGGGAACAACCCCACTAAACAGAGGAATACAAAGTACCTCCCAGCACCAGGTGGATACTATGGAATGTCGAATTCACCTCCAAAGGGAGGGAAAGCAAAGCCGAAACTTAACAGCTTGTTAGCACCCAATCAAGGTGCAAATGTCTGCACATGGTTTCAAACTGCACACCTTCCGCTCGTTAGACAACTAAGCTAACCATTAGACTACTACAGCGGGGCTGAAGCGTAAAGCTGTAGACAAGCTCAAAAGGACATTACCGAAAGAAAAACCACCCGGCCACTAAGGCCGGCCCAGTAAGATTCTAAATCTCCCTGCAAGAGAGAAATAAATACGCCTGTAGGAAGAGAAGACGTCCCGGAACCGGGAAATGGGGCCATCCCAATCAGTCTTAAGAGATCTGGATACAGACCCCCGAAATTCCAGTCAAAGACAGGACAAACAAACTCGGGCACCCGAAAACTCGGAGCCGGCTTAAATATTTAATTACTGCTGAGGAACCACTAGGTTACCCCATCCTGAGTAGACTTTGCACCACAGGCGATGCAATCACACTCACTAAATGTCCCATACACAGAGAGCTTAGGACACCCACAGTGGGATACAACTCCCAACATAAAGGGTGATAGGCAATGGTGAACCCACGCAGCCCCTCCGGAAGGCCTTAAGGCTCTTGGGACAATTTCCACTAAGTCCAAAGACTAACGTATGAGAAAACAGAAAACTCTGCTGAGGAATGCTAGCTGTCACCAGAATCACAAAACGGATGAGAAAACAGGAGCTATACCTGGGTTCAAGCCCACAACCTCCTGCTTCAGGTGCGGTGGAGCTAACCACTACGCCACATCTCCCTTAGAAAACTGGGTAGAGAAGCTAACAAAAGTCTCCAAGATATTCAGGATCCACTTCCCTGACACCCCTACATCTCGAGGATTAAAGAAGGAGCATGTATCCTAGCGCCTAGCGGAAGATCGCAGGGGTGACACAGGAAAAAGGGGTGACAATCTAATCTGTAAATATCCCAAAAATATGGGATCAGACGAGATCCCGAAAGTAGAATAACCAAAAGGTTTAACTTCCAGAAACAGATGACCCGAAGCCAACCCCAAGGAAGGGGGCAAAAGGCCAATCACCTCAACCCGAAGGAAGACCTCAAAACAGAAGACGAGAGAAATCGCCCAGATTGATCCCTAGTAGAATCCGCTCTGGACTCCCGCCCATGAGGAACAGGACAGTGAGGACTGAGTACAATCCCCTGATGCCCCACCCAAAGGCAGAACGAGAACCAGCCAGATGTTTGGGAATGAAGGCTTCCTCTACCATGTTTTAGCCCTGCATGGGCAGAGCCTCAAAAAATGTATGGAACTCATGGAAGGTTCACTTCATGAAAACTCTTAGCAAAAAGCAAAGATTATTCAATCTGAAGAGACAAAAGAATAATAAACTCCTCATCCGAGAGAGCAACTCACCACCCAGCCATGTCTGCCGGTTACACCAACACCACGTGGATGATATAGACCATAAGGAACAGAAATAGCGCCCTATCAGGACCAGCCTGCTACATAGGGCACTCCAAACTGAACCAGGCCACAAACAAAATCTGAGACCCCACGAGGACTTGATAAAAGGATCTAAAGCCATAACAGTGTACTAACACCTTAACATGCGACTTCCGCAGACGTTTCCAAGCGACCACAAAATCGCTAGTATCAAATTCCAGAGAAGAAGATTTCCCAATGGAGAAATCATAACAGACATGAGCTTCTTAAAAAATAAATAAAATACATCCTAACTGGATCAAATAAAAGAAGGGCAGCACCCGCATTTGAACGCCCAAGAAGAATGTGTACACCAACGGGACCAGCCAATCAGAGACCCCATTCTTCCAAGCTCAGAACTGGAATAAGATACCCAAAAAAGAAAGGAAAATTGAAGACGACCAGGAGAATAACTTCATCCCCACACGTCTAACCCAGCTTGCCGAGGATCCCTTAACCTATTAGTACTGGGGTCCTCCAGCACCACCAACACATGCCGTAGCAGGACTCAAAGGCACGCAAGTCTATAACAAAAAGCAAGACTTACTTCCGCCGGGGCAACTGACGGCCCCGACACCTAGGGTTTGGCCCCTGAAGCTTCAGAGAAGACCACTTACTCCAATGCCTGATCTGACCCAGGCGATCCCACGACTGACAAGCCCCGGTTAGCATAACACGGACAGTATCTCAATAATACCTCCTATGGAAGATGTAAATGCGCCAGGCCATAGAAATGGCCATGCGGAACCGTGCCGTAACCTCTGGAGGAAACAAGCCGCCTTCCGGAGAAGGGGTAACGGCATTAGGGACACCTGCTTGCATAGCCAAAGAAGGTTCTAGGGGACATGACGCATGGGATATGGGATCCCTAGGTTGCGGATGGCTCGGCGGACTCTAAGTTCCCTGTATCAAGAGAAGAGAGCACTCTAGAGCGGCATTCGGAACATAACTGATGGGCATGGATTACCCAGGTCATTTCATACTCTTAACAAGAATCAGAGACATCCGTCTCCAAAAAATCAGAATCCTCCATAACTTGGTATATAGAAATTATGGACAGAAAAATAAAAAATGGCACCTTACACCCCCAATGGCTGGGGCACTCACCACCTCCTGAGACCCAGACAACTAGCGAAACAAACTATCTCCACACGGTCAGGAATACGGAAATGGAGCACAGAAGCGTGATCACACTTCGTCACAAGGTGCACTGTGCAGGTCATAGAAAAGCGTGCCAAGGCCTACAAGGGCTGCGCAGCCTGTCAAGAAAAGGTTGTTCTGTTCCGATCTAGCCATGAGCCCAAGTAACACTACACATTAGCAGACAGAATCACATAACAAACATGATTAAAGCCCCCCCCCCCCCTGTTCAATAACTCCCCTTAGGAGATATTACCCCTTGATTCCTTATAAAGATAAAGGAGTCCCACTGAGACCCTGACTTCTTCGTTTACATTACTTTAATCACATCATCAAGGTAAAATGAAACAATCTTCCCGGAATCAAGAGGAACACGGCCCTTCAAGTGTGACAGATAGTAGCCTCGCTTCTGACATGGACTTGAGAGAAGAAAGCAGGCAGCGAAACTCAACGCTGATTGGTAAGGAGCTGTTAACATGAGTCGGGATGGTTTCGCAGAAAGACTCTCCCTGCATCTCCGGACTCTAACATTCATCCATGCTCACTGAGAGGCTGATAGGATTACTAAAAACTCCAGTTCCATTTCGAAGAGTACTACTCTCCATAAGAGACTATATAAAAATCTGACACTTCTCTGCCAACCTCCTGTGACGAAAGGCAAAGAATGACTGGGGTATGAGGGAAGTGGGGGAGGTATTTAATCCTTTGACTGGGGTGTATTTTCCTCCTCCTGGTTGCCAGGTTCTGAATTCCCAAAAGTAATGAATGCAGCTGTGGACTCTTCCCGTTAAAGAAGAAAATGGGCCTCAAATTTGTCTGAGGACACCCTCTCAATGAAGAATCTGAAGCAACTCAATTATACAACTTACTCCTGTGGAGGTAGAGATAAGACTGGTATACCAGAGACATAGGAGCGATTAAGTGCTCTTAGAGTTTTGGGAATCTTTGCCACCTCCTAGTGGCCAGGAATTTAATTACTAGGAGTAATGGCTTTTGGACTCACCACCTTATGAAAGAAATATTTGAAGAAGAAAAAAACATGAACACAACATGAAATATGTTAAAAAAAACTTTATTTTTACAGGAATAACATAAATAGACAAACAAAGCAATAATGATAGTGAAATAGAAGAAAAATAGGGAAAAAATATATAGATCTTGAACAGCCTAATTAGTTTAGTGTTAAAGAATGCCAAATTAAAACAACAAACTGCATGCAATGTCTATAAGTAAATACAATGTAAAATGCATTGATATATTGCTTTTCTTTATATCACAAACAATATGATGAATTCACACTTTCAACTGAAACATATTTTTGCGTATTTAAATATTCAAGGATAAAATCTTCCTCAAGTCCATTAATGATGAAGAAAGGTGTAATAGAATGCACAAACGCACCTAACTGCTCTTGAACTTTATTTTCCATAAACAATCACAGTTTTTTGTTTTCCTAGAATGGCTTATTTTGAAGATTCATGTGATAGTTTAGAAAAATAAAATATATGGATATACTGATTTTACAAAGAGAAATACATATAAATTAAAAATTCAGAATCTAAATAAAAACTGAACTAAGGATCTTTGTTGCTACGTTGAAGATTTATATTTTACATAAACCACAAAATCTCCCAACGTGACAAACTCCACTGTTAAACACTTGATAGCAGAAGAACCTTGCGATTCACAAATGTCTCCAACAAATGTGTTCTGTGCACAGTTCCGGAAATGTTATTCATGATCATCATTATGCTACATAAGAGTTAATAGTAACTTTGTCTATTATATATGTATAATGTATAGATCTGTATTTCCTATTTAAAGAAACATCTAAGTAATCACTGAAAAATGTGCTAACAACTCCCATCTGCCTTCTTAGGATGCTACAAACACTATGGTGGAGGAAAAATGTTAAAAGCATATAACTTCAGTAGTTTATCTATTCTAAGTAAATTGGTGTTTATTTCTAAGGAACAAAAGATATACTCATCACTTTATACGACAAACAACCTTTTAAGTTTAGCTAATATATTTATTTTTGAGCAATTAAAAAGGAAGGCAACAAAAATTTAGGAGCCTAATTAAAAATTATGTAACTTTACGGGTAGCATATATATATATATATATATATTTTGTTGGACGATATGCTTATGTAGCATTTATGTTAACCCCCAATGCTATTCGGGGGCAAAAAAAGACTGGGGAAAAAAAAAAACAACAACAAAAAATTGTGTTTTTACATAGATTCTTTTCCAAATGTCTCCTGTGAAGCATATACCATGTACAGAAAGCCATCTTCATCCTTTTCTCTCTCATACACCTCCGAAATTGGTGTGGATACGCTGACCATGCTATGTCCGTTTACTAGTAGAAAGAATGCTTGATTTGAATTCAACTGAAGGCGTCTCCTGTAATACAGAAAAAACATAACATTATTTGCATCCCAAATTTCTAAAATTTTAAAACCACTGATTTTGGTAGCAGACTCTAGGATTGGGTCATTATATTCATCTGTTGACTTATTTGTAATTTTAAAAAAAGTAGAATATTGCAAATATCAATTTGTTGTAAGGATGTGGTATAAAGAAATAAAAACAGAATTTATGCTTACCTGATAAATTACTTTCTCCAACGGTGTGTCCGGTCCACGGCGTCATCCTTACTTGTGGGATATTCTCCTCCCCAACAGGAAATGTCAAAGAGCCCAGCAAAGCTGGCCATATAGTCCCTCCCAGGCTCCGCCTACCCCAGTCATTCGACCGACGGACAGGAGGAAATATATATAGGAGAAACCATATGGAAACGTGGTGACTGTAGTTAGAGAAAATAATTCCTCAGACCTGATTAAAAAACCAGGGCGGGCCGTGGACCGGACACACCGTTGGAGAAAGTAATTTATCAGGTAAGCATAAATTCTGTTTTCTCCAACATAGGTGTGTCCGGTCCACGGCGTCATCCTTACTTGTGGGAACCAATACCAAAGCTTTAGGACACGGATGAGGGGAGGGAGCAAATCAGGTCACCTAAACGGAAGGCACCACGGCATGCAAAACCTTTCTCCCAAAAATAGCCTCCGAAGAAGCAAAAGTATAAAATTTGTAAAATTTGGCAAAAGAGTGCAGTGAAGACCAAGTCGCTGCCTTACATATCTGGTCAACAGGAGCCTCGTTCTTGAAGGCCCATGTGGAAGCCACAGCCCTAGTGGAGTGAGCTGTGATTCTTTCAGGAGGCTGCCGTCCGGCAGTCTCAAAAGCCAATCTGATAATGCTTTTAAGCCAAAAGGAAAGAGAGGTAGAAGTTGCTTTTTTACCTCTCCTTTTACCAGAATAAACAACAAACAAGGAAGATGTTTGTCTGAAATCTTTTGTAGCCTCTAAATAGAATTTTAGAGCACGGACAACGTCCAAATTGTGTAACAAACGTTCCTTCTTTGAAACTGGATTCGGTCATAAAGAAGGTACAACTATCTCCTGGTTAATATTTTTGTTGGAAACAACCTTCGGAAGAAAACCAGGCTCAGTACGCAAAACCACCTTATCTGCATGGACCAGATAGGGCGGAGAACACTGCAGAGCAGATAACTCAGAAACTCTTCTAGCAGAAGAAATTGCAACCAAAAACAAAACTTTCCACGATAATAACTTAATATCTACGTAATGTAAGGGTTCAAACGGAACCCCTTGAAGAACTGAAAGAACTAGAATAAGACTCCAGGGAGGAGTCAAAGGTCTGTAAACAGGCTTGATTCTAACCAGAGCCTGAACAAACGCTTAAACGTCTGGCACAGCTGCCAGCCTTTTGTGAAGTAAAACAGATAAAGCAGAGATCTGTCCCTTCAGAGAACTTGCAGAAAATCCTTTCTCCAAACCTTCTTGTAGAAAGGAAAGAATCTTAGGAATTTTTATCTTGTTCCATGGGAATCCTTTAGATTCACACCAACAGATATATATTTTCCATATTTTATGGTAAATTTTTCTAGTTACAGGCTTTCTAGCCTGAATAAGAGTACCTATTACAGAATCTGAAAACCCACGCTTTGAAAGAATCAAGCGTTCAATCTCCAAGCAGTCAGTTGGAGGGAAACCAGATTCGGATGTTCGAATGGACCCTGAACAAGAAGGTCCTGTCTCAAAGGTAGCTTCCATGGTGGAGCCGATGACATATTCACCAGGTCTGCATACCAAGTCCTGCGTGGCCACACAGGAACTATCAAGATCACCGAAGCCCTCTCCTGATTGATCCTGGCTACCAGCCTGGGAATGAGAGGAAACGGTGGGAATACATAAGCTAGGTTGAAGATCCAAGGTGCTACTATTGTATCCACTAGAGTCGCCTTGGGATCCCTGGATTTGGACCCGTAACAAGGGACCTTGAAGTTCTGACGAGAGGCCATCAGATCCATGTCTGGAATGCCCCATAATTGAGTTATTTGGGCAAAGATTTCCGGATGGAGTTCCCACTCCCCCGGATGCTCCTCCATCACCAGGGAACTCCTTGTTCCCCCCTGATGGTTGATATATGCAACAGTCGTCATGTTGTCTGATTGACACCTTATGAATTTGGCCTTTGCTAGTCGAGGCCAAGCCTTGAGAGCATTGAATATCGCTCTCAGTTCCAGAATGTTTATCGGGAGAAGAGAGTCTTCCCGAGACCATAGACCCTGAGCTTTCAGGGGTTCCCAGACCGCGCCCCAGCCCACCAGACTGGCGTCGGTCGTGACAATGACCCACTCTGGTCTGCGGAAGCTCATTCCCTGTGACAGGTTGTCCAGGGTCAGCCACCAACGGAGTGAATCTCTGGTCCTTTGATCTACTTGGATCGTCGGAGACAAGTCTGTATAATCCCCATTCCACTGTCTGAGCAAGCACAGTTGTAATGGTCTTAGATGAATTCGTGCAAAAGGAACTATGTCCATTGCCGCAACCATCAAACCTATTACTTCCATGCACTGCACTATGGAAGGAAGAAGAACAGAATGAAGTACCTGACAAGAGCTTAGAAGTTTGATTTTCTGGCCTCTGTCAGAAAAATCTTCATTTCTAAGGAAACTATTATTGTTCCCAAGAAGGGAACTCTTGTTGACGGGGACAGAGAACTTTTTTTCTATGTTCACTTTCCACCTGTGAGATCTGAGAAAGGCTAGGACAATGTCCGTATGAGCCCTTGCTTTTGACAGAGACGACACTTGAATCAGGATGTCGTCCAAGTAAGGTACTACTGCAATGCCCCTTGGTCTTAGCACCGCTAGAAGGGACCCTAGTACCTTTGTGAAAATCCTTGGAGCAGTGGCTAATCCGAATGGAAGTGCCACAAACTGGTAATGCTTGTCCAGAAAGGCGAACCTTAGGAACCGAAGATGTTCCTTGTGGATAGGAATATGTAGGTACGCATCCTTTAAATCCACCGTGGTCATGAATTGACCTTCCTGGATGGTAGGAAGGATCGTTCGAATGGTTTCCATTTTGAACGATGAAACCCTTAGAAACTTGTTTAGAATCTTGAGATCTAAAATTGGTCTGAATGTTCCCTCTTTTTTGGGAACTATGAACAGGTTGGAGTAAAACCTCATCCCTTGTTCTCCTAATGGAACAGGATGAATCACTCCCATTCTTGACAGGTCTTCTACACAATGTAAGAATGCCTGTCTTTTTATTTGGTTCGAAGATAATTGAGACCTGTGGAACCTTCCCCTTGGGGGTAGTTCCCTGAATTCCAGGAGATAACCTTGAGAAACTATTTCTAGCGCCCAAGGATCCTGAATATCTCTTGCCCAAGCCTGAGCAAAGAGAGAAAGTCTGCCCCCCACCAGATCCGGTCCCGGATCGGGGGCCAACACTTCATGCTGTTTTGGTAGCAGTGGCAGGTTTCTTGGCCTGCTTACCCTTGTTCCAGCCTTGCATCGGTCTCCAGGCTGGCTTGGTTTAAGAAGTATTACCCTCTTACTTAGAGGGTGTAGAATTTGAGGCTGGTCCGTTTCTGCGAAAGGGACGAAAATTTGGCTTATTTTTAGCCTTAAAAGACCTATCCTGAGGAAGGGCGTGGTGATGTCTGAAATAATCTCTTTCAAGTCAGGGCCAAACAGTGTTTTACCCTTGAAAGGGATGTTAAGCAATTTGGTCTTGGAGGACACATTAGCCAATTTAAGTGCTTTAACTCTGTCCATAACCTCCTCATACGAAGATTCTTTATTGAGCGACTTTTCTAGTTCTTCGAACCAGAAACACGCAGCTGTAGTGACAGGAACAATGCATGAAATTGGTTGTAGAAGGTAACCTTGCTGAACAAACATCTTTTTAAGCAAACCCTCTAACCTTTTATCCATAGGATCTTGAAAACACAACTATCTTCTATAGGAATAGTAGTGCGTTTGTTTAGAGTAGAAACCGCCCCCTCGACCTTGGGGACTGTCTGCCATAAGTCCTTTCTGGGGTCGACTATAGGAAATAATTTCTTAAATATAGGGGGAGGAACAAAAGGTATGTTAAACAAGCAATTTTTGAGTGTACATTCAAAGAGCAGTAGCTGGATTCAAACCACAAACATCCTGTTTGCAAGGTAGTTCAGCTAGCCATTATGCTACCAATGCTTGCCCGGGCCTTTCCCACTCCTTATTTACTATGTCCGCCACCCGCTTGGGTATAGGAAAAGCATCAGGGGACACCGGAACCTCTAGGATGTCCATCTTACATAATTTCTTTGGAATGACCAAATTGTCACAATCATCCAGAGTAGATAATACCTCCTTAAGTAGTGCGTGGAGATGTTCTAATTTAAATTTAAATGTTACAACATCAGGTTCAGCTTGTTGAGAAATTTTCCCTGAATCTGAAATTTCTCCCTCAGACAAAACCTCCCTCCTGGCCCCTTCAGATTGGTGTGAGGGCATGCCAGAACAGTTATCATCAGCGTCCTCTTGCTCTTCAGTGTTTAAAACAGAGCAATCGCGCTTTCTCTGATAAGTAGGCATTTTGAATAAAATGTTTGCAATAGAATTATCCATTACAGCCGTTAATTGTTGCATGGTAATAAGTATTGGCGCACTAGATGTACTAGGGGCCTCTTGTGTGGGCAAAACTGGTGTAGACACAGAAGGGGATGATGCAGTACCATGCTTACTCCCCTCATTTGAGGAATCATCATGGGCAATATCATTATCTATGGCATTATTGTCCCTACTTTGTTTGGACACTATGACACAATTATCACATATATTTAAATGGGGAGAAACCTTGGCTTTCATACATATAGAACATCGTTATCTGATGGTTCAGACATGTTAAACAGGCTTAAACTTGTCAACAAAGCACAAAAAAACGTTTTACAATAAAACCGTTACTGTCACTTTAAATTTTAAACTGAACACACTTTATTACTGAATATGTGAAAAAGTATGAAGGAATTCACCAAAATTTCACCACAGTATCTTAAAGCCTTAAAAGTATTGCACACCAAATTTGAAAGCTTTAACCCTTAAAATAACGGAACCGGAGCCGTTTTTACATTTAACCCCTATACAGTCCCAGGTATCTGCTTTGCTGAGACCCAAACAAGCCCAGAGGGGAATACGATACCAAATGATGCCTTCTATAAGCTTTTTCAGTGGTTCTTAGCTCCTCACACATGCATCTGCATGCCTTGCTTTCCAAAAACAACTGCGCATTAGTGGCGCGAAAATGAGGCTCTGCCTATGACTAGAAAAGGCCCCCAGTGAAAAAGGTGTCCAATACAGTGCCTGCCGTTTTTTTAAAACAATCCCCAAGATTATAATAACTATTAATAGTTATAATCTGCCAAATATGCTTAGTAAAGTAATCGTTTTAGCCCAGAAAAATGTCTACCAGTTTTTTAAGCCCTAATGAAGCCCTTTATTCTTATACTAAACTAAGAAAATGGCTTACCGGTTCCCATAGGGAAAATGACAGCTTCCAGCATTACCAAGTCTTGTTAGAAATGTGTCATACCTCAAGCAGCAAAAGTCTGCTCACTGTTTCCCCCAACTGAAGTTAATTCATCTCAACAGTCCTGTGTGGAAACAGCCATCGATTTTAGTAACGGTTGCTAAAATCATTTTCCTCTTACAAACAGAAATCTTCATCTCTTTTCTGTTTCAGAGTAAATAGTACATACCAGCACTATTTTAAAATAACAAACTCTTGATTGAAGAATAATACTACATTTAAACACGAAAAAAACTCTTAGCCATCTCCGTGGAGATGTTGCCTGTGCAACGGCAAAGAGAATGACTGGGGTAGGCGGAGCCTGGGAGGGACTATATGGCCAGCTTTGCTGGGCTCTTTGCCATTTCCTGTTGGGGAGGAGAATATCCCACAAGTAAGGATGACGCCGTGGACCGGACACACCTATGTTGGATAAAATCACAATATTCCAATCAGTTGTCAAACTACAGTCAAGAGTTCTTTTCATAGACAAAAGAGAGAAGCGCTAAACCAGGGAACAAACAATAGCAGGGACGGAACTTCCATGGTCGCAACAATCGCAGCTGGGACCGGGCCCTGGCGGTCCACCACTCGGGGGGGGGGGGCTGTCAAGCAGATGCAACAACGGCCCTGCTTCTAAATGTACACAGTCACACTCACTGTGCACTGCAGCCGGCAGGCGCTCAGCTGCAGAGGCCAGCGGCTGGGTATAGGAATGATAAGAGCTGCATGGCTGTGTGGGTATAGGAATGATAAGAGTTACATAGCTGTGTGGGTATAGGAATGATAAGAGCTACATGGCTGTGTGGGTATAGGAATGATAAGAGCTACATGGCTGTGTGGGTATAGGAATGATAAGAGTTACATAGCTGTGTGGGTATAGGAATGATAAGAGCTACATGGCTGTGTGGGTATAGGAATGATAAGAGCTACATAGCTGTGTGGGTATAGGAATGATAAGAGTTACATAGCTGTGTGGGTATATGAATGATAAGAGCTACATGGCTGTGTGGATATAGGAATGATAAGAGCTACATAGCTGTGTGGGTATAGGAATGATAAGAGCTACATGGCTGTGTGGGTATAGGAATGATAAGAGTTACATAGCTGTGTGGGTATAGGAATGATAAGAGCTACATGGCTGTGTGGGTATAGGAATGATAATAGCTACATAGCTGTGTGGGTATAGGAATGATAAGAGTTACATAGCTGTGTGGGTATAGGAATGATAAGAGCTACATAGCTGTGTGGGTATAGGAATGATAAGAGTTACATAGCTGTGTGGGTATAGGAATGATAAGAGCTACATGGCTGTGTGGATATAGGAATGATAAGAGTTACATAGCTGTGTGGGTATAGGAATGATAAGAGCTACATGGCTGTGTGGGTATAGGAATGATAAGAGCTACATAGCTGTGTGGGTATAGGAATGTAAAGAGCTACATGGCTGTGTGGGTATAGGAATTATAAGAGCTACATGGCTCTGCGCGCCTGCACAGATGATCGCGGTATTGCCAAAAGTGCCTAAGAGTCTAACACTCCATGCGCCCCTACCCCCTGTTGGGTAAACCTGTGTAAAAGCTGAATGACAACTCATCGTTTTTTATGAGATAGACAGATACATACACACACATTCCCAAGCATTAAGTGAAACACATTCGCAATCTGTCACTCAAGTGACATCTTCAACGCAATTCTCCAAATCACATCACTACCGTAAACTTCATATTAAATCTAAAACAGGCCAAAAAAACTCTTGTCGCCAAGGGCAACTTGCAGACATCCCCCCTTGCTAGTATTGGTTGTCATTTTCACGCCCATTTCCTGCCTCCCTAGAGTCTAGCCAATCACGATTCTTTTAATGTATCCCCTGCCCCCAGCGCTAGCTTGTGGAAAGGTCTGATCATGGCGGCGCTTCGTGTGTTGACAGTCGGTTTAATCTGTAAGTGTTACAATGGCCTAAAGCTAACGTCAGAGCCCCAAGCAGGACAGTAGCACATTTCACTTTCCAACAGGATCCAGAGCCTACTGAATATGGTGTGAAATCCAAGGGCTGTCCTGTCTGTGTGACATTTTGTCCATGAATGTGTGTAGGATAGTGGCTGTGTGACCTTGTGTGCAGTGCCTGTGCATGACAATGGTTGTGTGACATTGCATGTGTGTATGACAGAGTTGTGTAACACTACATGTGTGTATGACAGTGGCTGTGTTACATTGTGTTCAGTGTCTGTATGAAAGTGGCTGTGTGACTTTGTGCAGTTGTCCACACACTATGTATATTACAGTGGCTTTGTGACATTGTTTGTAGTGGCCTAGTAAATAGCAATAATTGTGTGACACTATTTAGTGGCATCACAATAACCAATCAGTAAGAAGAGAGGAGAGGGATGCAGCCAATCAGGGTGTTTACACCTGTTCACCAAGAACTCTCTAACAGCCCGATTATAAAAGGATCATCACAATAGCTCTAAAGGTATCTGCAAAGCAATCAAGAAGGTGAAATGTTCTACAGGGTTGAAACAATTGTCTCCTCACAAAGAGGCTTCACTGTGTGAGGTGAGGGTTCTCTGCCAGTGGCGGAATGTTCAAAGTGGCATCACCACGTGCAGCGAGAGTTTAACGATCCTTTAAACAGTATTGAATGACAATACAATTTACATTGTATTGTTACAATACAATAGCGAAACTTGTACATGAATAATGAACCTATATGAGATGTGGGATTGTGGGTATATTGTACGTGTACATAGTGATATATTTATATATTTTAATACTGTAAAATGATATGTATTTTAAACAAGTTTGTTATTTAAATAAACATGTTTTTAATTTTTGTTTTGTTTTTTTAGTTTCAGTAAAAAGATTTTGTGCATGCTATATTAATATCCCGCTGTACAGTAGCTGCACATTTTTTATTTTACAATAGTGTGTTTTTTTAACACAATTAAACTTAAAGTGCCAGTAAACCATAAAAAAAATGTTATATAATTCTGCACATAGTGCAGAATTATATAACATTATAATAGCGCAAACATTGTAAAACCAAATTTCCCCTTTGAATTTAAAAAAATAACTGCTGTTTTACAGACCCGCTCTCTGTGATCTTCTGAGCGGGTCTGTTTTTTTCTAACAGCGCATCGGGCCAGCTGTATAGTCACAGCCCGGCCTGACCGCGCCATAGCACTAAGTGCAGCTCGCTCCTGCTCTGTCAGACTATGTGTAGAATTATATAACATTTTTTTTATGGTTTACTGTCACTTTAAATTAATTGGATAGAAAATGAAATGTTAAACAACTTTCCAATTTACTTCTATAATCGATTTTACTTAGTTCTCTAGGTATCCTTTGATAAAGAGTAATAAGTGAGCTCAGAAGCATGCATGTGCCTTAAGCCATCTGACAGCTGTTTGCAACATTGTTTATAGCCATATTATACATAAATGCAAATACTGCTGCCATAGACAGCTACAGATACACGTATGTTTCTAAGCTCCTAACAGCCTACCTAGGTTTATTCTTCAATAAAGAATACAAAAAGAACAAAGCAAATATGATAATAGTACATTGGAAAGTTGTTTAAATGTATATGCTCTATCTAAATCAGGAAAGTTTAAGTTTAACTTTACTGCCCCTTTAAATTTCACACATGCAAAATATGTTCCTTCCACACTGTTGATATTCCGATTCACTGGAGATGTGCTTGAATGTTGAAAAGCAGTGAGCCCTATACTTTCCTACGGAAGCACTAGTACAGCGATGGTCAGACCACTTTCTTTATAAAATTTCCCCCAGTGGGAGCTCTGCAAGACTGGTGGGACTGAAATGAGCATTTCTCAACAGACTCAGCAATCCTTTTACCATCAGGTGCTAAGTGAAAATGTAACTGCTTATCCAATGGCTGTTTTTATGCTGTCACAAAGAAAATGACTATAAACCTCAAACATGGTTTTATACATATAGTCAGAATGTTTCATTGTCCATTAAGATATTTCAAAATATTACTTTCCTTAACTCCTTCTCTCTTACCTAATAATTTTGATGAGTTCGCTCATATTGACGTGATCTGGAACAAGGAACTTTGTTTTGTCCAGCACTGGTAGTTGTTTCTCTCCCTTGTACCGCTCAATAATGACCTGCAAGAATAATTTGTTAAAAGAAACAATCAGCATCAGCCAAACTAATGAAATACATAAATTGGTGAGTATCAAAGCAGGATGGTGCCTAACAGTTTTACATTCTCAAGACAGCTCATGATAGCCATTTACTGAGCTAACAAGGATTACTGTACAAATGAAGGCCTTGGATTCATATATACCTGTGATAGTGTTAAAATCCTTTTCTGTGTACGCCACAGGACATTTTTAATGGGTGCAAAACTCTACTGATTTTTAAAAACACCCTGGTAAATAAATGTATGTTAAATTATGTAAATAATGTGCTTTAGAAAATGTTACAATATTAGAAGGTATTACACTGCCCCACCTGGCTACTTCATAATGCCAATCTGATGCCAAAATAATCTCCTGCACCTTTGTATAACCATCGAAGGCTAATGGATACAGGGCCATGAGACACATAGGAAACACAAATATTTCTCAAACACAAATTTACTTTTTACTAAACCTTGAAGATTCAGAGGAAGTACAAACATATCTCAGTCTCTGACAATGTACCTTACTGAATTCTTCTCACTATTTGCATGTGACACGGCTCTCTAATTTAAGTAGCTGAAATCTGCTTTTACAAATACAATGAACTAATATACATTAGCAAGATGAAGGCATAGAGCTATACAATATAGTAGCCAGAATTTTCAAACGATGGCAGTGTTCAGATATTAATTTGGTGCAGATCCTAAGTAAAAAAAAAAATATATATATATCCATCAATAAACACCATGATAGTCATAGTAAAGCCATCGGCCTCTAGCTATCAATGTCTGTCGGACCTGATCCGACAGTGCGGATCAGGTCCGACAGACATCACTGAATACGGCGAGCAATACGCTCGCCGTATTCAGCATTGCCCCAGCAGCTCACAAGAGCTGATGGTGCAACGCCGCCCCCTGCAGACTCGCGGCCAATGGACCGCCAGCAGGGGGGTGTCAATCAACCCGATCGTACTCGATCGGGTTGTTTTGTGGCGATGACTGTCCGCCTGCTCAGAGCAGGCAGACAGGTTATGGAGCAGCGGTCTTTGTGACCGCTGCTTCATAACTGCTGTTTCTGGCGAGTCTGAAGACTCGCCAGAAACAGGGGCCATCAAGCTCCATACGGAGCTTGTTAAATAGAGCCCATCATATCAAAGACATGGAATCAACCACTCTTATAAAAGTATAAACTTAATTGGTACAAAATGCAACCTTAAATAAATACACTCAAGTATCACAAAGTAACAACATATACAAAAACAGACACAGAACCAAAGAACCAGTTCTACGTACGAAACAAGTGTGTCAAAATTAAACACAGATTAAATACAATGGCCATGGTTAAAGTGTTGGAGGAGGAGTATGTTTGCCACCGGTGATGATTTCCGTGACCGGTGGCGTTCCATCAGAGGTATGCTCTCTCTCTCTCTCTCAAGTGTACTCAGTGAATACATCTGATTGCGAGAGTGGCTCTATTCCATTTACACAGGGTAATTGTGGGATGACTACCACCAATGACGACAGGGCCGAGCCATTTGTGGCTGTGGTGGTTTGGCCAGAAGATAACCTTGTTTCACTTGTCAGTTGTGGACAGTAAGGTGGTGTATATTAGCTGCCTCTCTCCCGCACCAGCATTGGATTTCCAGTGCCGAGCAGGTTTTTGCTGTGGTGCGATCACTGTTTTTATCCTGTCCATGCATGACTAATTTTCAGTGCTGTGGGAGGCGTCTCAGCTTTTCTTTCTTCTCCACTGTATTGTAT
Source organism: Bombina bombina (assembly GCF_027579735.1). Lineage (NCBI taxonomy): Eukaryota > Metazoa > Chordata > Amphibia > Anura > Bombinatoridae > Bombina > Bombina bombina. Next base: position 1,267,276,900 of record NC_069499.1, on the reverse strand, counting down.
TAGTGTTTAGTTCTGACACCCGTTTTGTACGTATTTATATGTTTTATAAGAGTGCTTGATTCTCTGTCTTTGTATATGATGGCTGTACTATGTCCATTATGGTCTTTTTTGATATATTTTAATATAATATACATTTTGGACTGACAAATCTTATCTGATTTTTATAGTTCACAATCTTTTCTTCTGAACATGTTAACATATCCTGTTTGTCAATATATCTACATGAAACTTACATTTACCTCCTTTCACAACTAAAGTTACCACCCAGATTACTAACCCCTTCACTACCGGGACATTCAAAGAAGAACTTGCCCAAAATAACGGAGAATGTTTAGCATTTTTGCTATCACTTTTTTAATTATTATTATTTATTTATTTTTAAATATATTGATATATTTTCTGTAGTGTAATGATCCTCCTCAATCCTCCCACCTCCCTGATCCCCCCCAAATAGCTCTCTAACCCACCCCCTACCATTACTGGCAGTAAATATAAAATACATTTTTTTTTTTGCATTTTTTTATTTATTTATTTTCTAATATTTTCTGTAGTGTAGTGGTACACACACACACACACACACACACGTTTTTCTGTAGTGTATCCCTCCCTCTCACTTTATTTTTCTGCAGTGTAGGGCCATTCCACTCCCTCACTCCTCCGCCTACCATCCTGACGGTTTCCTTCCCACAGACACCAGTAGTTTATTGTTACAGACCTGTGACACACACAGTGTCACCATCTTTAATGATCTGTCATCTGCCTTCATATGGAACCAGAGCACCGATTCTCCTCCGGTTCCTTCCTGCAGCTTCCGACGTATATATATATATATATATATATATATATATATATATATATATATATATATATATATATAAATAAGTCTATGAAAATGAGCACTCACTGGTCTTCTGTCATCCGTGATAAAATTCTTTATTTTACAGTGACGTTTTGGGACAAACAGCGTCCCTTCTTCAGCGTCAGAAGAAGGGACGCTGTTTGTCCCAAAACGTCACTGTAAAATAAAGAATTTTCGGCAAAGTACCACATGACGTATATATAATATATATATATATATATATATATATATATATATATATATAATCAAGCAAAAAACAGTGTGGGAAGCAAATGCTGAAAAGAAGCTATAAAGACAAGGGATAGTAAAAATTCTAGACTACCCCCACAATAATGCCCTGTAAGGCTAATGGTGCAGTCTGTTTTATAATATAACTAAAAAATAGTGAGTAAGAAAGAATCAAACAAATAATTTGTTTCAAGAAAGACAGGGAATTCAGCACTCTTTTGTCACAAAAAGTACACAGCTCTTAGATAAATAAATAGGTTGCAATTTATTGGAACAGCAATTCGATTCAAAAAGCACACCACATCTCCACTGAAGAAATAAATTGTAGTCAAAGTGCAATTGGCCAAACATGCAGATTAATAGAAAAAATCATCTACGATGTACAAAATAGAAAGAACTTGACCGGTCAAGAAAACCATGGTACCCTCATGCATGCCTAAGCAGTTCGATTATACACCATATAGAGATGCTAGGTCAATAAAGATACATGCTATGTGGTAGAAAACAACATGCATAAATAATTGCAGTAAGAGACAAATAGAAGCAGATATCAGCAGATATATTAGGATAGAGAAAATAATTATCAATACAGCTACACCCAGCTGCTCACAGACCTCCGTGTAAGTGCATACGGGGTATCGTCTGGGCAGCTAATATAATGGGATCTAAGTTGCAGGACAAAAAACTCTATGCAAAGCAATAAAACAGTAAAGCATATATTTAGCACAAAATAGCAGCATAAGATATTGAAACACACATTCATATAGCCAGTTGCAAAGCATACAGTAATGAACGGAGAAAGTCCAATAGACATATGTAGCCTGTTCCTTATATAAGGTGTGCAAATTTAAGCACTAAGTATAGCACATAGCATTCTCCTTATTTATTTTCGTAGAGCAAGGTGTGAGTTGCTGCAACCTGAAGGCTGTATTCGTATGACTTATAATGCTGCAAGTTAGGAAGTTCAGATATCACATAGATACTACACCTTCCTTTAAGAGCAATTGCTGCTGAAACAGGAATCCATAGTCACTGATATACATCGTGATATTCTCCGGACTTGGCGCTGTTACAAAATACAACTACATAAAAGCAAGCCGCTCAAATCTTACCTCCTTGATATTAAAGTTAGGGTTGAAAATGGCATCCTAGTTACCGAGAACTATCGCAAGCAGACAGCTACAAATAGCCTTCTATTGGCTTCAAGCCACCATCCGGCCCACTTAAAGAGAGGTATCCCTAGAGGACAGTTCCTAAGATTACGTAGGAATTGTTCCTCTAGGGAAAAATACCTTAAGCATGCGGCAGAGATGGAAAAACATTTTGTGGAGAGAGGCTATTCGAAAAGTATAGTGAAGGGGGCTAAAAATGATGCAGCACGAACTAACAGAGACAATCTATTATTCCCAAAAGATAAGGACCAGACCTCTACCATTAATTGTCAATTGAATGGTCTCAAAGAGATTCTTGAAAAAAACTGGAATACCCTCCTGAGTGATGAAAGTGTAGCTTGCGAGGTGGGGGAATATCCAGGCCTGACAGCGAAAAGGGCACCAAGCCTGCGGGACAAACTTGTGAGAAGCCAATTTGTGTCACAATTAAAAGGACAAAATTGGCTTACTCAGAATAAACGTGTGGGTAACTATCCATGCGGCAAGTGCGTTACCTGCAAATATATGGTGAAAGCAAAATAATTTGCGGATAATAATGGAAAGATCTACAAGCTTAAACATTTCACCAATTGCAACTCTGAAGTGGTTGTTTACTTGTTTTCTTTTTCGTGTCCCCGTTATTACGTGGGAAAAAACAAAAGAATGATCAAAGATCACATAACCGAACATTGCGACGATATAAAAAATGAAAAGCAAAAAAGCAAAAATGAAAATCAAAAAAGCAATGTGGCAAAACACTTTGAAAAATTCCATACTAGCAATCCTGACTCCCTCAGGTTCATAGGCATTGACAGAGGCATTGATAATGGCAGAGGAGGTGATAATGATAAGATACTCCTCAGAAAAGAATGTAGATGGATATCTACATTAGGCACACAGTTTCCAAATGGGCTTAATGACAAGCTTGACATGGCTTGCTTCCTTTAATATCAGCAAATTCTTATCTGACAAAATTTTTCTATTAACATTTAAATGTCATATTTTAGATGACAAGCGTATCTAGATATTATGGTGCATAGGCCATTCTACAGTATAACCTAATGATTTATGCATTGTTTATAAACTCTGATTAGCCTCAATTAGGTTATTGTGCTTTTGTTGCAATAAAATGTTATATTATTGTATCGTTTTGAATGTCGATTTAGTTACAACTTCCAAGGAAGAAACACACATTTTTCACCTGTGAATAGGGGCGGAGTTACATGCTAAGCATAAAAGAGACTGTCTCTAACCTAATTCATATGCCCTGATGAAGCCCCGCCTTTACCAATAGACGAGGGGGGTGAAACGCGTGTCGGCATTAGCTGACTGGATCACGTGACCCTGTGTACCTCCCATACCACCGCTTGAACTTTGAGCGGCTTGCTTTTATGCAGTTGTATTTTGTAACAGCGTCAAGTCCAGAGAATATCAAGATGGATATCGGTGACTAAGGATTCCTGTTTCAGCAGCAATTACTCTTAAAGGAAGGTGTAGTATCTATGTGATATCTGAACTTCCTAATTTGCAGAATTATAAGTCATACGAATACAGCCTTCAGGTTGCAGCAACTAGATGCCTGTCGTGGTATCATCTTTAAAGTTGGAGACTCACACATTGCTCTACAAAAATAAATAAGGAGAATGCTATGTGCTATACTTAGTGCTTGAATTTGCACGCCTTATATAAGGAACAGGCTACATATGTCCATTGGATTTTCTCCGTTCATTACTGTATGCTTTGCAACTGGCTATATGAATGTGTGTTTCAATACCTTATGCTGCTATTTTGTGCTATATATGTGCTTTGCTGTTTTATTGCTTTGCATAGAGTTTTTTGTCCTGCAACTTAGATCCCATTATATTACCTGCTCAGACGATACCCCGTATGCACTTACACGGGGGTCTGTGAGCAGCTGGGTGTAGCTGTATGGATAATTATTTTCCATATCCAAATATATCTGCTGATATCTGCTGCTATTTGTCTCTTACTGCAATTATTTATGCATGTTGTTTTCTACCACATAGCATGTATCTTTGTTGACCTAGCATCTCTATATGGTGTATAATCTAACTGCTTAGGCATGCATATGAGGGTACCATGGTTTTCTTGACCGGTCAAGTTCTTTCTATTTTGTACATTGTAGATGATTTTTTTTCTATTAATCTGCATGTTTGGCCAATTGCACTTTGACTACAATTTATTTGTACTCAATTAAAGACGATCTTCAGTGGAGATGTGGGCCCCTAGTTATCAATGTCTGTCAGACCTGATCCGACAGTGCGGATCAGGTCCGACAGACATCGCTGAGCTGCTGGTGCAACGCCGCCCCCTGCAGACTCGATCGGGTTGATTTCTGGCGATATGTGGCTATGAAGCAGCGGTCTTTGTGACCGCTGCTTCATAACTGGTGTTTCTGGCGAGCCTGCAGGCTTGCCAGAAACACGGGGCATCAAGCTCCATACGGAGCTTGATACATATGCCCTGTGGTGTGCTTTTTTAATCCAATTGCTGTACCAATAAATTGAAACCTATTTATTTATCTAAGAGCTGTGTAATTTTTGTGACAAAAGAGTGCTGAATTCCCTGTCTTTCTTGAAACAAATTGTTTGTTTCTTTCTTACTCACTAATTTTTAGTTATATATACTGTATATATATATATATATATATATATATATATATATATATATATATATATATATATATATATATATATATATATATATATATATATATATATGTCTTTTTGGCTTGTACAAGAAAAATGTAAACAAAATAAATCCAAGCCAATGTGGTTGAATACAAATGTGTTATTAGGTAAAAACATACGTCATTTAAAGTGTTCAAAGAAAATAGAATGGATTCCAAATATAATGCATGTAAGAAAGCATGCAAAAGAGCAATCAGATTAGCCAAAATTGAAAATGAAAGAATTATTACAAAGGACAAAAACAATCTAAAAAGGATAATATAGATACATTAAAATGTCAGACGGTGGCATGATTAACAATTACCGGGAAAAGGATGAGGTGCTAAACCATTTGTTTTCTTCTGTATACACAAGAGAGGAACCAATGGGAGAGACATTAAAACAAACTGCAACATAGAAGCCCATACCAATAACGGGTAAACACATAGATCAGCACTCCTTGTTCTAGCATCCAATCACTTGTAAAGCCAATTCTTCATCAAGTGGGTGCAAACCATTCAGAGCTTCCCCAGACTCACTTGTAGGTTCCAAAAGGAAAAAGGAAGAAAAAAAAAAACAGCTGCACTCCCAATGTAAGGTGCAAAACATGGTATCTTTTATTGAAGAGTAAAACTAGGTAGGATCATAAGAGCTCAGGAGTGTGCATGTGTCTTTAGTACTCTATGGCAGCAGTGTTTTGCAACATTATTTGTAGCTTTTTATACACTGTTGCAAAACACTGCTGAAATAGAGTATTAAAGACACGAGCACACACCCAAGCTCTTATGAGCCTAGTTTAACTCTTCAATAAAAGATACCACAAGAATGAAGCACATTTGATAACAGAAGTAAATTGGAAAGTTTAAAATTGCTTGCTCTTTCTGAATCATGATAGCTTTTAAATAAGCTCTGTGAATCAAAAGTTTCAACCAGAGAAAGCCCAGAGAAAAGAACAAACAAACAAACTAGAGGTTTGCCTGAAATCCTTAGTAGCATCAACATAATATTTGAATGCCCTAACAACATCCATAGAATGCAAGGATCTTTCAAAAGGATTCTTAGAATTAAGACACAAAGAGAGAACAATAATCTCTCTATTGAAGTTGTCTGAATAACCTTTAAATGCCGTTATGCCGTTCTATTCCGTCATAATTACACTGGGCTTTAGAGCCATTATGATGGAATAGAACGTCATAGCCAACGGCTGTCCTGAAGCCTTCTGCGCTTCCTGGATTTGATCGCGGTCTGGAGGGCGTTCCTAGGGTTATAGGGACGACCCCCAGACCTGATCCAATAATTGAAATCTCGCTATCGTGTGCACAATCGCGTGATTTCAATTCGTCTACAACGGAACAGTTGTTCCGATGTAGACACTTTAACCCTGTCAGGAAAGGGTTAAACAACCTTAGGCAATAAAATAAATGCTTTCCACAAAACAGCCTTATCCTGATGAAAAATCAGATAAGGAGGCTCACAAGAAAGAGCAGATAATTCAGAAACTCTTCTAGTAAAAGATATGGCCAGAAGAAGCAACACTCTCCACAAAAGTAGTTTAATGTCCAATGTATGCATAGGGGCATATTTATCAAGCTCCGTATGCCCTGTGTTTCCAGCGAGCCTTCAGGCTCGCCAGAAACAGAAGTTATGAAGCAGCGATCTAAAGACCGCTGCTCCATAACCTGTCCGCCTTCTCTGAATCGGTGGACAGATATCACAAGAAATCACCCCGATCGAATACGATCGGGTTGATTGACACCCCCTGCTAGTGGCCGATTGGCCACGAATCTGCAGGGGGCGGCATTGCACCAGCAGTTCACAAGAACTGCTGGTGCAATGATAAATGTCGAGAGTGTATGCTGTCGACATTTAACGATGTGCAGCGGACATGATCTGTAATATCGGATCATGTCCGCTCGCACATTAATAAATAGGCCCCATAGGCTCAAAAGGAGGGGCCTGCAATACCCTTAACACTAGGTTAAGATTCCAAGGAGGAGAAATAGGCTTGATAACAGGTTTAATTTGGATCAGAGCCTGAACAAAACAATAAACGTCAGGAAGACTCCCCCTTTGTCTGGGGAATCAAAGAACTTTTTGACAAATTGATCCACCAACCATGTTTTTGAAGAAACAATAGTAGATTGGTGTGAAATTCTGCTAAAGGATAAGATGGAGCTAGTACAAAGATATCGTCCAGGTAAGGAATAGCTGCAATACCCTGAGATCTGATTACAGACAAAAATGCACCCAGAACCTTGGTAAATATTCTTGGAGCTGTAGCCAGACCAAATGGAAGTGCAACAAACTGATAATGATTGTCCACAAAAGCAAACTTCAGAAACTGGTAATGATCTGAGTGAATTGGAATATGAAGTTAAGCATCCTTTAAATCTATTGTACACATAAACTTACCTTGCTGAACAAAAGGCAGAATAGTTCTGATTGTTTCCATTCTGAAAGAAGGAATCCTTACAAATTTGTTTAGAGTTTTTAGATCCAAAACTGATCTGAAAGTGCCTTTCTTCTTTGGAACAATGAAGAGATTTGAATACAATCTCATCTTCTGTTCCTGCAAAGTAACTGGAACAATCACTCCAATATCTTCCAGATCTGAGACAGATTGAAGAAAAGCCTGAGCTTTTACAGGATTCCTTGGAACATTGTTCTGAATCCAAATCGATATCCCTGAGAAACAAATACTGAACCCAGGCATCCGGAACAAAACTGAAATCAAGCATCCTGAAAGAGGTTTAATCTGCCCCTGGATAGCTATTGGATCGGGGGGGGGGGGGGGGTCAGAGAGTAGGTGCATTAGTATCAAAAGAAACAGCATTAGATTGGTCTCTGTATGCATCAACAAATTTAAACATGAGTCACATAAATGAGCTGAAGAAGGCACTTTATCTTTTTTGCAACAAGCACGTCTATTAATGGTAGAAAGGTGTTCAGGAGACTCCGTGTCTAGGGACAGATTTTCACTGCTCTATTATAGCATATAGCAAAGCAATGCAATAAATACGTTTAAAACCCCTTAAGAAACCTCTTAAGGAAAGGAAACCATATACCCTCACCAAAGCAGCTTTACAAAGACAAAGCACATTAAGCCGAGCTATAACTGTCGAATGCGCACCAAACAACTGTTTAAATGGCAAAAAGCATGCCAGAAACCCGACGTGCACATAATCGAAAAAACATGTGCTAACCTGATATGCGTATTTTATCACGCTGACGAGCGCTAACCCGACAGACAAAATCAGGTGCACACAACTAACCTGTATCTCCTAGAAGGCTAATGAATGTACACTAAGCCGACAAGTGTAACCCAATGCACAAAAAAACGTGTGCCAAAAAACCCGCCACGCACAAAGCAAGGGGAATAGTGAAGGATCTGTCCCAGGGCCATATATAATTGCATATATAAAAAAAACTTTTGACAATTTTAAAAGTGTCCATAATAAAGCTTAATGAGTATCTATATAATAAAATAAAATATACTTACCTATAGACACTCGTCCACTATCAAACAAGAAGCAGACAGCCAAACCAGTACTGAAACATATCAGCAGAGGATATGGAATAGGAGTATTATGTAGATCTATAAAAGGAGGCAGAAGACACATCCCTGCAACCAATTACAGAGGGCCTATGAAGGATTTCCCATGAGGTGAAACACCATTGTATCATAGACCATATCCCAAATACATATCTCTGACAAGCACTGTACTCTGATGGAAACCGGGCCTCAACATAGACTGAAAAACCCTTTCTCCGAAGAACACATGCACATCTTCATTATTCAACCACCTTCAGCGGAGGCAAAGACTAAGGTACGTGTGAGGTGGCAGGGGTTTTATAGAGCTCTTGGGGTTTGGGAATCGTTGCTTCCTCCTAGTGGTAGAGAATGTAATACCCATGAGAAAAGATAATTGGGAGTGCTGAGGAGAAATACTTGGGAGAGAAAATAGGGAGTCAAAGAGAGATAATGGGGGGGGGGGGTTGGGGAAAGAAAATAAAAGTGCAAGGAAAAGAAAGGGTTGGGAGAGATACTTGTAAAAGAAAATGAGGTTCCAAGGAGAGATAAAGGATTGTTTGGGGAGAGAAAATGGGGGCCAGGGAGAAAAAAGGCAGAGCTGAGGAGAGACAATGGGGTGCAAGAGAAAGTTAAAGTGGTGCTGGGAGAGAGATACTTGGGAGAGAAATGGATTACCAGGGAGAGATACAGGGACTGAGAAGAGAAAATGGGGTCCAAGGAAAAGTAAATAAAAGAATGTATGCTTAACTTATACATTCATTTTTTTAATAGTGGTGAGAGTCCACATGCCATTACTCCTGGGACTCAAATCATGACCACTATGTTGAGACAAAGATTCGCAAAGCTCTAAGAACATTTAATCCCTCCAACCTCTCTATTCCAATCTGATGTATAGCCAAGAAGGAAAAATAGAAAGATAGGAAAGTACAGAGCAGGGAAGATGAGGTGCAAACTAGAAATGCAGCCAGAAGAAATTAAGAAAAAATAAAAATAGGCGGGTCTCATGGACTCTCACCGTTATGAAAGAAATTAATTTATTAGGTAATCATTCATTTTCTTTTAATTCATAATATCGTGAGAGTCCACAGGCCATTACTTCTGTGAACTAACACCTAAGCTGTGAAGTCCACAAGTAATTGGGCGGGACAAAAACATTTTAATTCAGGAACCCAATTACCAGACACTGCTGCCTGAAGGACTTTCCTACCAAACAATCAAAGTGGTTGAATTTAGAGAAAGTAAGTTGCTGTCTTGCAAAAATTCAATATAAGCCCCATTTTAAAAAATCGAATAAGAAGTTATTGATATAGAAAAATGGGCAATAAGTACACCTTTGTAATCAAGAGATTTAGCCAAAAAGATAAACAAAAATGGGATGTTGCCCATACCTTTATAATTTGAAAGTAGAATTCTAATGCTTTTACAATATTTTAATTAAGTAAGAGACCATCAAATTAATTCTTTAGATTAGGACAAGGAGATGGCCTATAATCTCCTGTTTGATGTTATCCAAAAAATCCCCTTATGTAAAAATAGAGTCCTTGAAACCTTCTTATCTGGATAAAAGTAAGACATGGAAGCTTGCTGGAAGACTTGCAAGAAAGTCTTCCAGCAAAATATTATGGTTAAAAGCAATAAAAACTTCCAAGACAGAAGCAAAATGTTCAAAGCATGCAGGTTTGAGAAAAACCTGTAAAGCTTGTAAAAAAAACAAATTAACGTTCCAAAGAGGAGAAATTGGTTTAGACACTGGATATATCATTACTAAGCCTGAACAAAGCCTTTATGTCAAGACATTTAGCATTTGTCCTGTAGTATGAAACAGAAAAAGCCAAAATTCTTAAAAAAAATAGCAGATCAGTCATCTGAATCGACTTGCAAAAAGAACAATTCTTGAAATTCTAGAAGAATGCCATCTAAAACCCAGGTTTTCATTGCAAGAAAGAAAACAACTTTCAAAATCATTTGAGAAACTTACTTGTTACAGCCATTATGGCCCGAAATAAGGTGTCCAATGTAGCATCAATGAAACCTCTTTGTTATAAAAATAGGTATTCAATCGCTAATTCATCAAGATGAGAGACTCAAAATCTTGATGATTAGAGAAACCTTGACATTTGAAACAGATTTGCATCTGACTAGAGCAGTTACACTGGTGAAGAATGCTCTATTCAATTTGAACTATGACTCTGGAAACAGAAGTCATCAGGTCTATGACTGGGATATCTCATTGGTCCACAGTCTAGTAGAAAACATCTTGAAGGAGAGAACATTCCTATGGGAGGGATTAACTATTAAGGAAATCTGCTTCCCAGATTTCCTTCCTGGGATGCAAAATATAGAACATTTTTGTGTCCAATTAAAAAACCTTGAGACTTCCTTCATTGCTAAAGAACGGCAAGTTCCCCCTTGATGATGGATATAAGTTATAGCTAACATTGTCAGAATCAAAACTCAGATATGTTTCTCCTTTCAGAAGGGGACTGCTCTGAAAGGACCATGCACAGAGTCTAAGATAATTATTAGTAACCTCTCCTTCTGAAGAAACCAAACTCCCAGTGCTCTCCTGAACCACTCAGACTTTTAGCTAATAAGAAAGAGAATTCTTTAAAATTAGTTCTCCAACCGTGTCTGAATTAACAACAGTAGACTGTTGGTATGAAATACAGATAGAAGGTAAAAAACATAATTTATGCTTACCTGATAAATTCCTTTCTTCTGTTGTGTGATCAGTCCACGGGTCATCATTACTTCTGGGATATAACTCCTCCCCAACAGGAAATGCAAGAGGATTCACCCAGCAGAGCTGCATATAGCTCCTCCCCTCTACGTCAGTCCCAGTCATTCGACCAAGAATCAACGAGAAAGGAGTAACCAAGGGTGAAGTGGTGACTGAAGTATAATTTAAAAGATATTTACCTGCCTTAAAACAGGGCGGGCCGTGGACTGATCACACAACAGAAGAAAGGAATTTATCAGGTAAGCATAAATTATGTTTTCTTCTGTTATGTGTGATCAGTCCACGGGTCATCATTACTTCTGGGATACCAATACCAAAGCAAAAGTACACGGATGACGGGAGGGATAGGCAGGCTCATTATACAGAAGGAACCACTGCCTGAAGAACCTTTCTCCCAAAAATAGCCTCCGAAGAAGCAAAAGTGTCAAATTTGTAAAATTTGGAAAAAGTATGAAGCGAAGACCAAGTTGCAGCCTTGCAAATCTGTTCAACAGAGGCCTCATTCTTAAAGGCCCAAGTGGAAGCCACAGCTCTAGTGGAGTGAGCTGTAATTCTTTCAGGAGGCTGCTGTCCAGCAGTCTCATAGGCTAAACGTATTATGCTACGAAGCCAAAAGGAGAGAGAGGTAGCAGAAGCTTTTTGACCTCTCCTCTGTCCAGAATAAACGACAAACAGGGAGGAAGTTTGGCGAAAATCTTTAGTTGCCTGCAAGTAGAACTTGAGGGCACGAACTACATCCAGATTGTGTAGAAGACGTTCCTTCTTTGAAGAAGGATTTGGACACAAGGATGGAACAACAATCTCTTGATTGATATTCCTGTTAGTGACTACCTTAGGTAAGAACCCAGGTTTAGTACGCAGAACTACCTTGTCTGAGTGAAAAAATCAGATAAGGAGAATCACAATGTAAGGCTGATAACTCAGAGACTCTTCGAGCCGAGGAAATAGCCATTAAAAACAGAACTTTCCAAGATAACAATTTTATATCAATGGAATGAAGGGGTTCAAACGGAACACCCTGTAAAACGTTAAGAACTAAGTTTAAACTCCATGGCGGAGCAACAGCTTTAAACACAGGCTTGATTCTAACTAAAGCCTGACAAAAGGCCTGGACGTCTGGATTTTCTGACAGACGCCTGTGTAACAAGATGGACAGAGCTGAAATCTGTCCCTTTAATGAACTAGCTGATAAACCCTTTTCTAAACCTTCTTGAAGAAAGGACAATATCCTAGCGATCCTAACCTTACTCCAGGAGTAACCTTTGGATTCGCACCAGTATAGGTATTTACGCCATATTTTATGGTAAATCCTTCTGGTAACAGGCTTCCTAGCCTGTATCAGGGTATCAATAACCGACTCAGAAAAACCACGTTTTGATAAAATCAAGCGTTCAATTTCCAAGCAGTCAGCTTCAGAGAAGTTAGATTTTGATGTTTGAATGGACCCTGTATCAGAAGGTCCTGTCTTAGAGGTAGAGACCAAGGCGGACAGGATGACATGTCCACTAGATCTGCATACCAAGTCCTGCGTGGCCATGCAGGCGCTATTAGAATCACTGATGCTCTCTCCTGTTTGATTTTGGCAATCAATCGAGGAAGCAGCGGGAAGGGTGGAAACACATAAGCCATCCCGAAGTTCCAAGGTGCTGTCAAAGCATCTATCAGAACCGCTCCCGGATCCCTGGATCTGGACCCGTAGTGAGGAAGTTTGGCGTTCTGGCGAGACGCCATGAGATCTATCTCTGGTTTGCCCCAACGTCGAAGTATTTGGGCAAAGACCTCCGGATGAAGTTCCCACTCCCCCGGATGAAAAGTCTGGCGACTCAAGAAATCCGCCTCCCAGTTCTCCACTCCCGGGATGTGGATTGCTGACAGGTGGCAAGAGTGAGACTCTGCCCAGCGAATTATCTTTGATACTTCCATCATTGCTAGGGAGCTTCTTGTCCCTCCCTGATGGTTGATGTAAGCTACAGTCGTGATGTTGTCCGACTGAAACCTGATGAACCCCCGAGTTGTTAATTGGGGCCAAGCCAGAAGGGCATTGAGAACTGCTCTCAATTCCAGGATGTTTATTGGAAGGAGACTCTCCTCCTGATTCCATAGTCCCTGAGCCTTCAGAGAATTCCAGACAGCGCCCCAACCTAGTAGGCTGGCGTCTGTTGTTACAATTGTCCAGTCTGGCCTGCTGAATGGCATCCCCCTGGACAGGTGTGGCCGATAAAGCCACCATAGAAGAGAATTTCTGGTCTCTTGATTCAGATTCAGAGTAGGGGACAAATCTGAGTAATCCCCATTCCACTGACTTAGCATGCACAATTGCAGCGGTCTGAGGTGTAGGCGTGCAAAAGGTACTATGTCCATTGCCGCTACCATTAAGCCGATCACCTCCATGCATTGAGCTACTGACGGGTGTTGAATGGAATGAAGGACACGGCATGCATTTTGAAGCTTTGTTAACCTGTCTTCTGTCAGGTAAATCTTCATTTCTACAGAATCTATAAGAGTCCCCAAGAATGGAACCCTTGTGAGAGGAAAAAGAGAACTCTTCTTTTCGTTCACTTTCCATCCATGCGACCTTAGAAATGCCAGAACTAACTCTGTATGAGACTTGGCAGTTTGAAAGCTTGAAGCTTGTATTAGAATGTCGTCTAGGTACGGAGCTACCGAAATCCCTCGCGGTCTTAGTACCGCCAGAAGGGCACCCAGAACCTTTGTGAAGATTCTTGGAGCCGTAGCCAATCCGAATGGGAGAGCTACAAACTGGTAGTGCCTGTCTAAGAAGGCAAACCTTAGATACCGGTGATGATCTTTGTGAATCGGTATGTGAAGGTAAGCATCTTTTAAATCCACTGTGGTCATGTACTGACCCTTTTGGATCATGGGTAAGATTGTCCGAATAGTTTCCATTTTGAACGATGGAACTCTTAGGAATTTGTTTAGAATCTTTAAATCTAAGATTGGCCTGAAAGTTCCCTCTTTTTTGGGAACCACAAACAGGTTTGAGTAGAACCCTTGTCCTTGTTCCGACCGCGGAACCGGATGGATCACTCCCATTAATAACAGATCTTGTACACAGCGTAGAAACGCTTCTTTCTTTATCTGGTTTGTTGACAATCTTGACAGATGAAATCTCCCTCTTGGGGGAGATAATTTGAAGTCTAGAAGGTATCCCTGAGATATGATCTCTAGCGCCCAGGGATCCTGAACATCTCTTGCCCAGGCCTGGGCGAAGAGAGAAAGTCTGCCCCCCACTAGATCCGGTCCCGGATCGGGGGCTCTCGGTTCATGCTGTCTTTGGGGCAGCAGCAGGTTTCCTGGCCTGCTTGCTCTTGTTCCAGGACTGGTTAGGCTTCCAGCCTTGCCTGTAACGAGCAACAGCTCCCTCCTGTTTTGGTGCAGTGGAGGTTGATGCTGCTCCTGTTTTGAAATTCCGAAAGGGACGAAAATTAGACTGTCTAGCCTTAGCTTTGGCTTTGTCTTGAGGTAGGGCGTGGCCCTTACCTCCTGTAATGTCAGCGATAATTTCTTTCAAACCGGGCCCAAATAAAGACTGCCCCTTGAAAGGTATATTAAGTAATTTGGACTTAGAAGTAACATCAGCTGACCAGGATTTTAGCCACAGCGCCCTACGTGCCTGTATGGCGAATCCTGAGTTCTTAGCCGTAAGTTTGGTTAAATGTACTACGGCCTCCGAAATGAATGAATTAGCTAGTTTAAGGACTCTAAGCCTGTCCGTAATGTCGTCTAGCGTAGATGAACTAAGGTTCTCTTCCAGAGACTCAATCCAAAATGCTGCCGCAGCCGTAATCGGCGCGATACATGCAAGGGGTTGCAATATAAAACCTTGTTGAACAAACATTTTCTTAAGGTAACCCTCTAATTTTTTATCCATTGGATCTGAAAAAGCACAGCTATCCTCCACCGGGATAGTGGTACGCTTAGCTAAAGTAGAAACTGCTCCCTCCACCTTAGGGACCGTTTGCCATAAGTCCCGAGTGGTGGTGTCTATTGGAAACATCTTTCTAAATATTGGAGGGGGTGAGAACGGCACACCGGGTCTATCCCACTCCTTAGTAACAATTTCAGTTAGTCTCTTAGGTATAGGAAAAACGTCAGTACTCGCCGGTACCGCAAAGTATTTATCCAACCTACACAGTTTCTCTGGTATTGCAACGGTGTTACAATCATTGAGAGCTGCTAAGACCTCCCCTAGTAATACACGGAGGTTCTCCAATTTAAATTTAAAATTTGAAATATCTGAATCCAATCTGTTTGGATCAGAACCGTCACCTACAGAATGAAGCTCTCCGTCCTCATGCTCTGCAAGCTGTGACGCAGTATCAGACATGGCCCTAGTATTGTCAGCGCACTCTGTTCTCACCCCAGAGTGATCACGCTTGCCTCTTAGTTCTGGTAATTTAGACAAAACTTCAGTCATAACAGTAGCCATATCTTGTAATGTTATCTGTAATGGCCGCCCAGATGTATTAGGCGCCATAATATCACGCACCTCCCGGGCGGGAGATGCAGGTACTGCCGCGTGAGGCGAGTTAGTCGGCATAACTCTCCCCTCGCTGTTTGGTGAAATTTGTTCAAATTGTACAGATTGACTTTTATTTAAAGTAGCATCAATACAGTTAGTACATAAATTTCTATTGGGCTCAACCTTGGCATTGGAACAAATGACACAGATATCTTCCTCTGAGTCAGACATGTTTAACACACTAGCAATAAACTTGCAACTTGGTTATAATCTTTTTTAGCAAAAACGTACTGTGCCTCAAAGAGGTACTAAACGATTAAATGACAGTTGAAACAATGAACTGAAAAACAGTTATAGCATCAAACTTTAAAACAACACAACTTTTAGCAAAGGTTTGTTCCCATTAGTAAAATAACAATAATTAAATTTGACATAAAAATTATAGAGCAACGTTTTTATTCACAGTCAATATAAAATTCTCACAGCTCTGCTGAGAGAATCTACCTCCCTCCAAAGAAGTTTGAAGACCCCTGAGATCTGTCAGAGATGAACCGGATCATGCAGGAAATATAAGAGTAACTGACTGGAATTTTTTGATGCGTAGCAAAGAGCGCCAAAAACGGCCCCTCCCTCATACACAGCAGTGAAGAGAAACGAAACTGTCACAATTAAAACCAAACAACTGCCAAGTGGAAAATAATGCCCAAATATTTATTCACTCAGTACCTCAGAAATGTAAACGATTCTACATTCCAGCAAAAACGTTTAACATGATAAATACTTATTAAAAGGATTAGTGACTTTTAACAGAGTAGTTCCGGTGAAATACCATCCCCAGAATACTGAAGTGTATACATACATGTCATTATAACGGTATGGCAGGATTTTCTCATCAATTCCATTCAGAAAATAAAAACTGCTACATACCTCAATGCAGATTCATCTGCCCGCTGTCCCCTGATCTGAAGATTTTACCTCCCTCAGATGGCCGAGAACAGCAATATGATCTTAACTACTCCGGTTAAAATCATAGTAAAAAACTCTGGTAGATTCTTCCTCAAACTCTGCCAGAGAAGTAATAACACGCTCCGGTGCTATTGTAAAATAACAAACTTTTGATTGAAGTCATAAAAACTAAGTATAATCACCATAGTCCTCTCACACATCCTATCTAGTCGTTGGGTGCAAGAGAATGACTGGGACTGACGTAGAGGGGAGGAGCTATATGCAGCTCTGCTGGGTGAATCCTCTTGCATTTCCTGTTGGGGAGGAGTTATATCCCAGAAGTAATGATGACCCGTGGACTGATCACACATAACAGAAGAAATGGAGCCTACACCAATATGTCAGCCAGGTATAGAGCCACTGAATTAAATGAGTTCTTATTACAAACAAGAGAGTTCCTAGAACCTTCGAAAAAATAGAACTTTGAGAAATTTGTTTAAAGTCAATTCTTGGGAACAATAAAAAAGGATGGAATAAAATCCTAGGTCATGTTCAAAAACTTGATCTTTAGCTAATAAAACCATAAAATTCGGAAAATCGGGGACGCATCTAAGCAGTGGCCATGTTAGGTCGCAATATCTGTGGCTCTGAGTACAATCTCTCTAACCCGCCGGTTATCGAGTCCATCCTGAAACCTCTCCTAAAATAATTTAAAAGAGAGAAACGCTGAACCTGGGAACGAACAATAGCATAATAGCTTGTTCTATGGCTAGTTACCACCCAAGAAGCAGCCTCTTTTTGCTCAACGTGTGCCTTTCACAGAGAAGAACTTTCCTGTAGTATATCAGTCTGATCTTGACTTAACAGTACAGTCCAGCTCCGAAATACCAGGCAATTCCTCTCTGAACAAGGGAAACGGCAAAATCCCAGACGTACGTTTCGGCCTAGTGTGGGCCTCGTCAGTGAGGTGCAGCCATATCACTCTAGGCACACTGAGAAACGGGTCCACGTCTAGATTCCTGCATCACACTTAGGAAGACTTCCCTAAGTGTCACAATTTGCATAAATTAAAAGAGAGAAACGCTCAACCTGGGAACGAACAATAGCATAATAGCTTGTTCTATGGCTAGTTACCACCCAATAAGCAGTCTCTTTTTGCTCAACATGTGCCTTTCACAGAGAAGAACTTTCCTGTAGCATATCAGTCTGATCCTGACTTAACAGTACAGTCCAGCTCCGAAATACCAGGCAATCCCTCTCTGAACAAGGGAAACAGCAAAACCCCAGACGTACGTTTTGGCCTAGTGTGGGCCTCGTCAGTGAGGTGCAGCCATATCCCTCTAGGCACACTGAGCAACGGGTCCACGTCTGGATTCCCGCATCACACTTAGGGAGACTTCCCTAAAAGTCATAATTTGCATAAATTAAAAGAGAGAAACGCTCAACCTGGGAACGAACAATAGCATATTAGCTTGTTCTATGGCTAGTTACCACCCAAGAAGCAGCCTCTTTTTGCTCTCCTAAAATAACCCTCAGATTTGCTCAGATCATGAAACACTGATTTGAATGATATCAAACTTGCAGGATTTATGAATACTGGACCCACATCTGGACCGTTGGGACCTCAGGCAGCGGCCTTACCACAAGGATTCAACCCCCACCCCCGTACATGGGGTAAAGCAGTCAAGCTTTTTTCATCTCTAAGGGAATTATTATCCACAACAAGGTGCTATTTTATAGGACGATCTTACTATAATAAATATACCTAACTCATCCAGAGCAAATTGAGTCTTTGGCTAGATGGGAAGCAAGGCTGAACCGGCTTATACTAGATCACTTTCAAAAACTAGAGAGTTAACTGTGTGACAAGATCCTTAGGCCTAGATTTGGAGTTCGGCGGTAGCCGTCAAAACCAGCGTTAGAGGCTCCTAACGCTGGTTTTGGCCGCCCGCTGGTATTTGGAGTCAGTGATTAAAGGGTCTAACGCTCACTTTTCAGCCGTGACTTTTCCATACCGCAGATCCCCCTACGCCATTTGCGTAGCCTATCTTTTCAATGGGATCTTTCTAACGCTGGTATTTAGAGTCGTTTCTGAAGTGAGCGTTAGAGCTCTAACGACAAGATTCCAGCCGCCTGAAAATAGCAGGAGTTAAGAGCTTTCTGGCTAACGCCGGTTCATAAAGCTCTTAACTACTGTACCCTAAAGTACACTAACACCCATAAACTACCTATGTACCCCTAAACCGAGGTCCCCCCACACCGCCGCCACTCGATTAAAATTTTTAACCCCTAATCTGCCGACCGCCACCTACGTTATACTTATGTACCCCTAATCTGCTGCCCCTAACCCCGCCGACCCCTGTATTACATTTATTAACCCCTAACCTGCCCCCCACAACGTCGCCGCCAGCTACTTAAAATAATTAACCCCTAATCTTCCGACCGCAAAGCGCCGCCACCTACATTATAGCTATGTACCCCTATTCTGCTGCCCCTAACACCGCCGACCCCTATATTATATTTATTAACCCCTAATCTGCCCCCCTCAACGTCGCCGACACCTGCCTACACTTATTAACCCCTAATCTGCCGAGCGGACCTGAGCGCTACTATAATAAAGTTATTAACCCCTAACCCGCCTCACTAACCCTATAATAAATAGTATTAACCCCTAATCTGCCCTCCCTAACATCGCCAACACCTAACTTCAATTATTAACCCCTAATCTGACGACCGGAGCTCACCGCTATTCTAATAAATTGATTAACCCCTAAAGCTAAGTCTAACCCTAACACTAACACCCCCCTAAGTTAAATATAATTTAAATCTAACGAAATAAATTAACTCTTATTAAATAACTTATTCCTATTTAAAGCTAAATACTTACCTGTAAAATAAATCCTAATATAGCTACAATATAAATTATAATTATATTATAGCTATTTTAGGATTAATATTTATTTTACAGGCAACTTTGTAATTATTTTAACCAGGTACAATAGCTATTAAATAGTTAAGAACTATTTAATAGTTACCTAGTTAAAATAATAACAAATTTACCTGTAAAATAAATCCTAACCTAAGATATAATTAAACCTAACACTACCCTATCAATAAATTAATTAAATAAACTACCTACAATTACCTACAATTAACCTAACACTACACTATCAATAAATTAATTAAACACAATTGCTACAAATAAATACAATTAAATAAACTAGCTAAAGTACAAAAAATAAAAAAGAACTAAGTTACAAAAAATAATAAAATATTTACAAACATAAGAAAAATATTACAACAATTTTAAACTAATTACACCTACTCTAAGCCCCCTAATAAAATAACAAAGCCCCCCAAAATAAAAAAATTCCTACCCTATTCTAAATTAAAAAAGTTACAAGCTCTTTTACCTTACCAGCCCTGAACAGGGCCCTTTGCGGGGCATGCCCCAAGAATTTCAGCTCTTTTGCCTGTAAAAAAATAAATACAATACCCCCCCCCAACATTACAACCCACCACCCACATACCCCTAATCTAACCCAAACCCCCCTTAAATAAACCTAACACTAAGCCCCTGAAGATCTTCCTACCTTGTCTTCACCATACCAGGTTCACCGATCCGTCCTGGCTCCAACATCTTCATCCAACCCAAGCGGGGGTTGGCGATCCATCATCCGGTGCTGAAGAGGTCCAGAAGAGGCTCCAAAGTCTTCCTCCTATCCGGCAAGAAGAGGACATCCGGACCGGCAAACATCTTCTCCAAGCGGCATCTTCAATCTTCTTCCATCCGGTGCGGAGCGGGTCCATCTTGAAGCAGGCGACGCGGATCCATCCTCTTCTTCCGTTGTCTCCCGACGAATGACGGTTCCTTTAAGGGACGTCATCCAAGATGGCGTCCCTCGAATTCCGATTGGCTGATAGGATTCTATCAGCCAATCGGAATTAAGGTAGGAATTTTCTGATTGGCTGATGGAATCAGCCAATCAGAATCAAGTTCAATCCGATTGGCTGATCCAATCAGCCAATCAGATTGAGCTCGCATTCTATTGGCTGTTCCGATCAGCCAATAGAATGCAAGCTCAATCTGATTGGCTGATTGGATCAGCCAATCGGATTGAACTTGATTCTGATTGGCTGATTCCATCAGCCAATCAGAAAATTCCTACCTTAATTCTGATTGGCTGATAGAATCCTATCAGCCAATCGGAATTCGAGGGACGCCATCTTGGATGACGTCCCTTAAAGGAACCGTCATTCGTCGGGAGACAACGGAAGAAGAGGATGGATCCGCGTCGCCTGCTTCAAGATGGACCCGCTCCGCACCGGATGGAAGAAGATTGAAGATGCCGCTTGGAGAAGATGTTTGCCGGTCCGGATGTCCTCTTCTTGCCGGATAGGAGGAAGACTTTGGAGCCTCTTCTGGACCTCTTCAGCACCGGATGATGGATCGCCAACCCCCGCTTGGGTTGGATGAAGATGTTGGAGCCAGGACGGATCGGTGAACCTGGTATGGTGAAGACAAGGTAGGAAGATCTTCAGGGGCTTAGTGTTAGGTTTATTTAAGGGGGGTTTGGGTTAGATTAGGGGTATGTGGGTGGTGGGTTGTAATGTTGGGGGGGGTATGGTATGTTTTTTTTTACAGGCAAAAGAGCTGAAATCCTTGGGTCATGCCCCGCAAAGGGCCCTGTTCAGGGCTGGTAAGGTAAAAGAGCTTGTAACTTTTTTAATTTAGAATAGGGTAGGGAATTTTTTATTTTGGGGGGCTTTGTTATTTTATTAGGGGGCTTAGAGTAGGTGTAATTAGTTTAAAATTGTTGTAATATTTTTCTTATGTTTGTAAATATTTTATTATTTTTTGTAACTTAGTTCTTTTTTATTTTTTGTACTTTAGCTAGTTTATTTAATTGTATTTATTTGTAGCAATTGTGTTTAATTAATTTATTGATAGTGTAGTGTTAGGTTAATTGTAGGTAATTGTAGGTAGTTTATTTAATTAATTTATTGATAGGGTAGTGTTAGGTTTAATTATATCTTAGGTTAGGATTTATTTTACAGGTAAATTTGTTATTATTTTAACTAGGTAACTATTAAATAGTTCTTAACTATTTAATAGCTATTGTACCTGGTTAAAATAATTACAAAGTTGCCTGTAAAATAAATATTAATCCTAAAATAGCTATAATATAATTATAATTTATATTGTAGCTATATTAGGGTGTATTTTACAGGTAAGTATTTAGCTTTAAATAGGAATAAGTTATTTAATAAGAGTTAATTTATTTCGTTAGATGTAAATTATATTTAACTTAGGGGGGTGTTAGTATTAGGGTTAGACTTAGCTTTAGGGGTTAATACATTTATTATAGTAGCGGTGAGGTCCGCTCGGCAGATTAGGGGTTAATAATTGAAGGTAGGTGTCGGAGATGTTAGGGAGGGCAGATTAGGGGTTAATACTATTTATGATAGGGTTAGTGAGGCGGATTAGGGGTTAATAACTTTATTATAGTAGCGCTCAGGTCCACTCGGCAGATTAGGAGTTAATAAGTGTAGGCAGGTGTCGGCGACGTTGAGGGGGGCAGATTAGGGGTTAATAAATATAATATAGGGGTCGGCGATGTTAGGGCAGCAGATTAGGGGTACATAGGGATAACGTAGGTTGCGGCGGTTTACGGAGCGGCAGATTAGGGGTTAAAAAAAATATGCAGGGGTCAGCGATAGCGGGAGCGGCAGATTAGGGGTTAATAAGTGTAAGGTTGGGGTGTTTAGACTCGGGGTACATGTTAGGGTGTTAGGTGCAGACGTAGGAAGTGTTTCCCCATAGGAAACAATGGGGCTGCGTTAGGAGCTGAACGCTGCTTTTTTGCAGGTGTTAGGTTTTTTTTCAGCTCAAACAGCCCCATTGTTTCCTATGGGAGAATCGTGCACGAGCACGTTTTTGAGGCCGGCCGCGTCCGTAAGCAACTCTGGTATCGAGAGTTGCATTTGCGGTAAAAATGCTCTACGCTCCTTTTTTGGAGCCTAACGCAGCATTTGATTAAACTCTCGATACCAGAGTTAAATTTATGGTGCGGCCAGAAAAAAGCCCGCGGAGCGTTAACAGCCCTTTTACCGCCGAACTCCAAATCTAGGCCTTAATGTGCGGCTTCAGATTGGGGTACACCAGCCACCAGTTGAACACACTCCGGGAGATAACGATCGCATCCTTGATCTCAGCTTGGCCAGGATGGCATGTTGGGGGGCCCTCGGCTACAGCACAGACCTCAGTGAATCTGGATGACAAAAAAAATTTACCTAACCGTGTTCCTCCATTGGTGGTTCCCAGGATTCCTGGAGACTTAACCTACAACACGGAGCCACCTACGTCTCCAACGCAAATTGGGCCTGATCCGGGAAATTATGAGGCAGCTATTACAAGTATGACAGAGGTATATGTTCCCACATGTGGTTTTGGTGAGGCAGATGGATCCATAGCAGGGAAGCAAAGCCGGGCTTTATCCACTGCGTCAAATGGCCCTGCATTGCCGGAGTCTCTGAACCTGTATTGCTGTATCGACAACTACTACTACTGATCCCCATTCCCTACCGACACCTAGTACAAAGCAAGTGGAGAGCCAAGGCCAACTTACACTGCTCAGAGTCAACTAGAATTCAAGCAATCAATAATCTCCAGTCCATGGAGAGCGCAACCTCCTTCCCCAAGGTTCAGCGTGCTGAACGACATGGTGTGGGCTAACTGAGATAGGAGAACCGGGACTACCTCATCTCAACAAATGTAATTATACTGGTCCTAAAGGTAGTTTCTTTAAATGAGCACTGGCTAATGATAACAAACCTATTAGAAATTGATGAAAAAAGTTTAACCTTACTCAGTGTCCCCCCTATTTCACAGGGGTGTAGAGACAGACCACTAGACTATCGATTCCATGAGGATCCGGAATCTGAGACTTAGTCAATGCCTAGAGACTGCTCATACCACTAATAGACTGCTATCTTTATGAGGACTTTGAGTTTGTGCATCCATTAACGGATGGAGTAGGCTCACACCTCGCACCCACAGAATTTAATATCCTTGCACGCATTAAACCCCTAAATTACAGCAGTTTTAAAAATCATATATTCACTATGATTCACTCTCATGTGCCTATATATAATATATCTGTAATGCTCATGGGATATTCCACTATCAGACCAAACTTGGCCAGTAGCCTTGTTATCCCGGCGTCAAGCTGGAATGATAGGGAATATCTCAGAGCAGAGAAAGTTCACAAAATGAGATAAGCGGTACTCACAATAGGCAGGTTAGTCTTTGACGGCAACAGGTAGGGAATCAGCGGTTAGGCAGCACAAGGGTAAACCACTTGAAGGACTGGAGACAAACAGGATAGCCTTTGACGGAAACAGGTAAATAAACCAGCGGTAAGGCAGTTCATGGGTAAACCACTAGAATGGTCAGGCAGGCAGAGTTCGGCAACAGTAAAGTAGTCCAAAGGTTCAAGGGATAAACAGGCAGAGTGGTCAGACAGGCAATGTTCAGCAACTGTATGGCAATCCAGTATTTAGGGGTTAAGCAAGTAGAGTAGTCAGACAGGCAGTGTTCATTAACAGTGAGGCAATCCAGTAGTTTAGGGGTTAAGCAAACAGAGTAGTCAGACAGGCAGAGTTTGTTAACAATGAGGCAATCCAGTACTTTAGGGGTTAAGCAAGCAGAGTAGTCAGACAGGCAGAGTTTAATAATGATATGGAAATCCAGTATACAGAAATAACAATCACACCCAAGAGCACACAAAGTAACACCTATACTTGGGCAGTGATAGGCAGAAACTGAGCAAACTACATAGGCGCAGGATTCACGCCACAGGAGATCCTGACTGGCTTCAGAGTTAGAGGAGCGTTCGGCGATGACGTCACCACCGTACGCACAGGAGCCGACTCAGCCCTAGGCAACGATCAGAGTAGCAGACACCGCGTCCCTAGCAACAGCTAGAGCGGCGCGGCATGACAATATCTGCTTGCTGTCAAGTTAACCAAGGGCTGTTACTCAACAACTCCCTTTGAGACACTTAAACCCAGAAGGCTCCATAATACCTTAGATACCTTAGATAAGTTAGAATTTAGTTTATACGGCCAACTAATATGCTGACATAATATACCCAAGCTATTAACTATTATTTTTATGTAGACAGAGCCTTAATTATGTTCTTAGAAGCAGTAGGTCTTGTCAAGCACCACAGTGTTATCATATAAACTCTGTAATACCAATAAGTTGACACAATATAAGTATGCTACCAACCTCACAATCTATTTCTACAAATGTTATGTCTATATCATGTGTAGAGTTTTAATTCTGCTTCCAGAAGTGGTAGAGTTGTAGGTCACAGTGGTATTTTACAAGGGCCGTAGTACAGTTAAAGTCCTAGCTACATATAGAAGTAAATTTCAGAGTATCAGCTATAGACTCATGTGTATAATATTTATAATTTAAGAGGATTGAATTAGACTACAATGACTTATATTCATATAAATGATCTACTACTAATGTGATATCTGCGGTTGAGATGGCACATCCTTAGTCTTTCATTCTGAGACCACCTATGTCACTAGCTGTAGGTAATCCCTCATAGACTAGCATATGCACTACACAGAGTTATTTATTAATCTTATCTAACCCTTTAGAGTTTGAATGTACAAATTCAGAGCTATAGTACACATATGTCTCAATATATCCATTTAAACATCTGCTTATTAAGTAGACCTTATTCCATGCCCTTCACTGTATATTACTACACCCTTTGTAGTCACTATTATATTGTATAAGACCTACTATGACTAGGTAGTTTGCTAAGGTTAACAAAGATGGTTCCCTCTATCAATGTACACACTAGCACCAACTATATGTTTTTGTATATCATGTATCAGTTACTGAGCATTACTCTAATATATTTAGGTCCAAAAGTTATATGCCAATTTTCCTCCTATTATATGCATGCAGTTAGATCCAAAAGTGGCCTCTAGTGTTTCTGGAGGAAGCTAACATAGAACACACTATAGAACGGAGGTTTGAATTGTCTACCTTTATTACTCACAGTTGTTGCTCTCTTTGCATGTGCCAACAGATATTGTTAAACTGGAAAGAGTGCCATTATTGTCATATGACAATCATTGAAGTTTGTATACTTTGCATAACCTCAATAAAAAAAAAATATTGGATAATCAGAAGACAGAAGACATATTCTTTAAGTAGGCCTTGATATGAAACAATCTGTAATTCTGGGAAACTATGTTTAGATCTTGGACAGACTATGATCAGGCCTTCTAAAAAAGGCGTAAAATGCCCCCTATCAAAAAAGAATTTGGATTGGGACCTTACCTTCATGCTGATTTGGAAGGGGAAGAAGGTGTATAGAATGTTTGGTAATATACTTAGCATAAAATGAAACAATGGGACCACAAATAAGTGCATTAGTCGATTTTCAAGCAATTTAGAAAACCTTTATCCACAGAGTCTTCTGAGGTTTGCTCAGACAAAGGTCAGGACACAACTGCTACAGAAGCAATTGTTGCTGAAAAAGGCCTTTCAATGAAAGTTTACCAATTTCATGTCCATATGGTTCCTGAAAGATGCACTAACCTAAGCAATAGTAGTGGGTTTGGCTAAAGCGAACAGCATCATCCATCATTGGAAAAAAATCCCAAAGCTCTACATTAGAAACCGGTATAGGAAACATCCTATTAAATTTAGAGGACATATTAAGAGAGAAGATCAGGCTTGATTCACTCTTTGAAAATTATTTTCATAAGGAGCCTCAGGAACAGGAAATAAAAAACTTGTGACTTAGCAGAGGGTTTAAAAATCAAATATATATACACACATATATATATATATATATACATATATATATATATATATATATATATACACATACGCAAACACACAGTGGGACAGTATGGAAAATGCAAAAAATAAACAAAAAGAGCCATTTGAAAATTCAATTCACGCTGTACTATATTGAAAACACATTATTAACACATTATTTAATGTTTTACTTAGTGAATTTAATGTATTTTTGAAAACATACACTCATTTAAAATCTGATGACTGCAACACACTCCAAAAAAGTTAGGACAGGCGACTGTTTACCACTGTGTAACATCACATTTTCTTTTAATTACACTTATTAAGGGTTTGAGCACTGAAGATACCAGTTGGTTAAGTTTAGCAAGCAAAATGTCAAAATTCACCATTATATATGTCTTCAGCTGTGCAACTGTATGGGGCCTTCCTAATGCGCTACACATTCTCAATCTGAGACAGCTCAGGACTGCAGGCAGCTAGCACCTGCACTCTCTGCTTACGCATCCATGCGCTTGTAATCCGGGCAGAATGTGGTTTGCCGTTGTCCTGCTGGAAAATGCAGGGAAGTCCCTGGAAAAGACGACGTCTGGGTGGCAGCATATGTTGCTCCAAAATGTATACATATCTTTCTGCATTTATGGTGCCCTCACAGATGTGCAAGTGACCCATGCCATGGACACTGACACACCCCCATACCATGACAGACGCTGGCTTTTCGACCTGACACTGAAAACAGCTTGGATGGCCCTTTTCC
Organism: Bombina bombina; assembly: GCF_027579735.1. Lineage (NCBI taxonomy): Eukaryota > Metazoa > Chordata > Amphibia > Anura > Bombinatoridae > Bombina > Bombina bombina. The sequence goes on along the minus strand of NC_069499.1, from coordinate 1,267,249,662 downwards.
TCCTTTCCACAACGGCTGTTTTTCCCAAAAATTATTTGAAAAAAAAAATATATATATATATATATATATATATATATATATATATATATAAAGCATGTCTATGTACGCATATATGTTAAAGCCCTTTGCAGCCCTTTCTTTTTCCCAAACATCTTATACCATATATTTTTGAGCACTTATAACGTTACTGTACTTTTAAGTGTATTTATGTTGTGTTTAATGTAACTATTTTTTCTTCCCCTACCCTTGACGTAGGCTCTCAAGTGGCGCTAACTCGACACGTTTACTTTTAACTCGTAACATGCATGTTATTTCTATCGTGCGCAAAAATCTAATATAACCAAATATTGCTAGTCCTTTATCAGGAGAAGAATAATCACTACCTTAATAATAACAATCTGAATAGTTTTATTTAACTAAAGAAAAAAATGACTACCTTAACAATAACAAATTGTTTATTTAAGCTAAAACAATACCATTATAGGTTTCACTTTCATTTTTACTGCTTGCCCCATCTCTCCTCACACTTAGGTCTATATGCAAATCTATTCCACCAATCTTCTATTCATTGACCTTCTTGAAACTAACGGCTATATTTGGAGTTTTGTCGGTAACGACCCGAAAAGCTAACGCCGGCTTTTTTCTGGCCGCACCATAAAAATAACTCTGGTATTGAGAGTCCACATAAAGGCTGCGTTAGGCTCCAAAAAAGGAGCGTAGAGCATATTTAACGCAGCTTCAACTCTCGATACCAGAGTTGCTTACGCAAGCGGCCAGCCTCAAAAACGTGCTCGTGCACGATTCCCCCATAGAAAACAATGGGGCTTTTTGAGCTGAAAAAAAACCTAACACCTGCAAAAAAGCCGCGTTCAGCTCCTAACGCAGCCCCATTGTTTGCTATGGGGAAACACTTCCTACGTCTGCACCTAACACTCTAACATGTACCCCGAGTCTAAACACCCCTAACCTTACACTTATTAACCCCTAATCTGCCGCCCCCGCTATCGCTGACCCCTGCATATTATTATTAACCCCTAATCTGCCGCTCCGTAAACCGCCGCTACTTACATTATCCCTATGTACCCCTAATCTGCTGCCCTAACATCACCGACCCCTATATTATATTTATTAACCCCTAATCTGCCCCCCACAACGTCGCCTCCACCTGCCTACACTTATTAACCCCTAATCTGCCGAGCGGACCTGAGCGCTACTATAATAAAGTTATTAACTCCTAATCCGCCTCACTAACCCTATAATAAATAGTATTAACCCCTAATCTGCCCTCCCTAACATCGCCGACACCTAACTTCAATTATTAACCCCTAATCTGCCGACTGGAGCTCACCGCTATTCTAATAAATGTATTAACCCCTAAAGCTAAGTCTAACCCTAACACTAACACCCCCCTAAGTTAAATATAATTTACATCTAACGAAATTAATTATCTCTTATTAAATAAATTATTCCTATTTAAAGCTAAATACTTACCTGTAAAATAAATCTTAATATAGCTACAATATAAATTATAATTATATTATAGCTATTTTAGGATTAATATTTATTTTACAGGCAACTTTGTAATTATTTTAACCAGGTACAATAGCTATTAAATAGTTAAGAACTATTTAATAGTTACCTAGTTAAAATAATTACAAAATTACCTGTAAAATAAACCCTAACCTAAGTTACAATTAAACCTAACACTATACTATCATTAAATTAATTAAATAAAATACCTACAATTACCTACAATTAAAACCTAACACTACACTATCAATAAATAAATTAAATACAATTCCTACAAATAACTACAATGAAATAAACTAACTAAAGTACAAAAAATAAAAAAGAACTAAGTTACAAAAAATAAAAAAATATTTACAAACATAAGAAAAATATTACAACAATTTTAAACTAATTACACCTACTCTAAGCCCCCTAATAAAATAACAAAGACCCCCATAATAAAAAATGCCCTACCCTATTCTAAATTACTAAAGTTCAAAGCTCTTTTACCTTACCAGCCCTGAACAGGGCCCTTTGCGGGGCATGCCCCAAGAAGTTCAGCTCTTTTGCCTGTAAAAAAAAACATACAATACCCCCCCCCCAACATTACAACCCACCACCCACATACCCCTAATCTAACCCAAACCCCCCTTAAATAAACCTAACACTAAGCCCCTGAAGATCATCCTACCTTGTCTTCACCTCACCAGGTATCACCGATCCATCCTGGCTCCAAAATCTTCATCCAACCCAAGCGGGGGCTGGCGATCCATCATCCGGTGGCTGAAGAGGTCCAGAAGAGGCTCCAAAGTCTTCATCCTATCCGGGAAGAAGAGGCGATCCGGACCGGCAACCATCTTGATCCAAGTGGCATCTTCTATCATCCGATGACGACCGGCTCCATCCTGAAGACCTCCACCGCGGACCCATCTTCTTCCGGCGACATCCAACTGAAGAATGACGGTTCCTTTAAGGGACGTCATCCAAGATGGCGTCCCTCGAATTCCGATTGGCTGATAGGATTCTATCAGCCAATCGGAATTAAGGTAGGAATATTCTGATTGGCTAATGGAATCAGCCAATCAGAATCAAGTTCAATCAGATTGGCTGATCCAATCAGCCAATCAGATTGAGCTTGCATTCTATTGGCTGTTCCGATCAGCCAATATTGTATTTAATTAATGTATTGATAGTGTAGTGTTAGGTTTAATTGTAGGTAATTGTAGGTATTTTATTTAATTAATTTATTGATAGTGTAGTGTTAGGTTTAATTGTAACTTAGGTTAGGATTTATTTTACAGGTAATTTTGTAATTATTTTAACTATTTTAGCTATTAAATAGTTCTTAACTATTTAATAGCTATTGTACCTGGTTAAAATAATTACAAAGTTGCCTGTAAAATAAATATTAATCCTAAAATAGCTACAATGTAATTATAATTTATATTGTAGCTATATTAGGATTTATTTTACAGGTAAGTATTTAGCTTTAAATAGGAATAATTTATTTAATAAGAGTTAATTAATTTCGTTAGATTAAAATTATATTTAATTTAGGGGGGTGTTAGTGTTAGGGTTAGACTTAGCTTTAGGGGTTAATACATTTATTAGAATAGCGGTGAGCTCCGGTCGGCAGATTAGGGGTTAATAATTGAAGTTAGGTGTAGGCGATGTTAGGGAGGGCAGATTAGGGGTTAATACTATTTATTATAGGGTTAGTGAGGCGGATTAGGGGTTAATAACTTTATTATAGTAGCGCTCAGGTCTGCTCGGCAGATTAGGGGTTAATAAGTGTAGGCAGGTGGAGACGACGTTGAGGGGGGCAGATTAGGGGTTAATAAATATGATATAGGGGTCGGCGGTGTTAGGGGCAGCAGATTAGGGGTACATAAGGATACGTAGGTGGCGGCGCTTTGCGGTCGGCAGATTAGGGGTTAATAAGTGTAGGTAGCTGGCGGCGACGTTTTGGGGAGCAGATTAGGGGTTAATAAATATAATATAGGGGTCGGCGGTGTTAGGGGCAGCAGATTAGGGGTACATAAGGAAAACGTAGTTGGCGGTCGGCAGATTAGGGGTTAAAAAAAATTAATCGAGTTGCGGCGATGTGGGTGGACCTCGGTTTAGGGGTACATATGTAGTTTATGGGTGTTAGTGTACTTTAGAGTACAGTAGTTAAGAGCTTTATGAACCGGCGTTAGCCCAGAAAGCTCTTAACTACTGACTTTTTTCCTGCGGCTGGAGTTTTGTCGTTAGAATTCTAACGCTCACTTCAGACACGACTCTAAATACCGGAGTTAGAAAAATCCCATTGAAAAGATAGGATACGCAATTTACGTAAGGGGATCTGCGGTATGGAAAAGTCGCGGCTGAAAAGTGAGCGTTAGACCCTTTTTTGAGTGACTCCAAATACCGGAGGTAGCCTAAAACCAGCGTTAGGAGCCTCTAACGCTGGTTTTCACGGCTAACGCCAAACTCTAAATCTAGGCCTAAGTAAGTTGAAATTAAAGGGACAGTAAATTCAAAATTAAACTTCCTTGATTTAGATAGACCATGCAGTTTTAAACAACTTTCCAATGTACTTTATCTCATTTGCTTCATTCTATTGCTATTGCACTACCGGGAGCTAGCTGCTGATTGGTGGCTGCACATACATGGTTCTTCTCACTGGATTACCCAATGTGTTCAGCTAGCTCCCGGTAGTGCATTGCTGCTCAGGAGCAGCAATGCACTACCGGGAGCTAGCTGCTGATTGGTGGCTGCACATACATGGTTCTTCTCACTGGATTACCCAATGTGTTCAGCTAGCTACCAGTAGTGCATTGCTGCTCCTTCAAAAAGGATACCAACAGAATGAATAAAGTTGTTTAACTTAACTGATGAGCCATTTCCACCCCTGTGCTGAGCTGTTTTGAAATTTCTAGATGTTGTACACATTTAACTCTTACTGTAGGCCATTTTCAGTGAAACAACAACACATCTATATTAGGGGGGGTTCAGCAGATTCACACTATACAAATATTTTATGTGTATATCATGGCAAGATTGTAAACAATAGTGTGTGTGTGTTTTTGTAAACTCTTGAAAAAAGAAAAGGGGTTAACTTAGGGGACTTTGGGTATAGTTATGTAACTTTGATGTGCATGTAGGGGTTCCCATGAGCCTCTACTCAAATGCACATTTATTCATGCCAGGTGATCAGCATTACTGTAGTGATCACCTGGCTATTAATACTTATAGAGGGGCTTTTAGTCGGTAAAATAAGGGGTGTCTCTAGGCCTCTTAGATGGGCTGAAATATGTGCCCAGGGACCCCTTTATTTTAAAACAAAAATCCTCAAAAAGCATTTTATTTGATAAAATCCTATGTAACAAAAACTTTGATATAATTTTTTTTTTTTTTAAACATTCATTTTTATCAACCCTGATTGAGATGTAACTCCCAGGTAAATTAGCTTAATAGTAAATAGTAGCTATTACCACATAATAAAGTTTCCATAATTACTAGACTACCTTTGAAAAGTCTAACTAATGAGTGTAAAATTAGTATGATACATGGGTATGTCCACTGCCTAAGATGTACCTCAAAGTGCTAATACCGTGCAGGGTATGCGAGTACATAAAAATATCTTCACAGCTCCAGAAAAGACTGCTTCCAGTAGAGAGCCCATACAGTGCTGTAAATGTAGCAGCATAGGAACTAAGTGTGGAGCTTATCAACGACCAACTCCGCACTGGGAGTGATTATTTCACTACCTAATACTCCAGTTTTCCCTCTGTCCCAAGTAGCAGCTATATGAGAGGGAAAATGGGCCTCAAATCAATCTGAGGACCCCTCTTAATGAATAATCTAAAGCACCTCAATTATTCACCTTCCTCCGGTGGAGTCATAGATTAGACTGGAATACCAGAGACGAGGGAGGGCTTAAGTACTCTTAGAACTTTGGGAATCTTTGCCTCCTCCTAGTGGCCAGGAGTAAAGGCTCATTGACTTTCGCCACTTTATAAAAGAAAATGGGGTGCCAAGGAGAGATAAAGGGGGCAGGGTATAGAAAAACAGAATTTATGCTTAACTGATAAATTTCTTTCTCTTGAGATGTATCGAGTCCACGGATTCATCCATACTTGTGGGATATTCTCCTTCCCTACAGGAAGTGGCAAAGAGAGCACCCACAGCAGAGCTGTCTATATAGCTCCTCCCTTAGCTCCGCCCCCCCAGTCATTTGACCGAAGGCTAGGAAGAAAAAGTAGAAACTATAGGGTGCAGTGGTGACTGAAGTTTTTTAATTAAAAATATACTACCTGTCGTAAACAGACAGGGCGGGCCGTGGATTCGATACATCACAAGAGAAAGAAATTTATCAAGTAAGCATAAATTCTGTTTTCTCTTGTAAGATGTATTGAGTCCACGGATTCATCAATACTTGTGGGATACCAATACCAAAGCTTTAGGACACGGATGAAGGGAGGGACAAGACAGGTACCCTAAACGGAAGGCACCACTGCTTGAAGAACCTTTCTCCCAAAAATAGCCTCCGAAGAAGCAAAAGTATCAAATTTGGAAAATTTGGAAAAAGTATGAAGCGAAGACCAAATCGCCGCCTTACAAATCTGTTCAACAGAAGCCTCATTTTTAAAAGCCCATGTGGAAGCCACTGCTCTAGTAGAATGAGCAGTAATTCTTTCAGGAGGCTGCTGGCCAGCAGTCTCATAAGCCAAACGGATGATGCTTTTCAGCCAAAAGGAAAGAGGTAGCCGTAGCCTTTTGACCTCTCCGTTTACCAGAATAAACAACAAACAATGAAGATGTTTGACGGAAATCTTTAGTTGCTTGTAAGTAGAACTTTAAAGCACGAACCACATCAAGATTATGCAACAGAAGTTCCTTCTTCGATGAAGGATTAGGACACAGAGAAGGAACAACAATCTCCTGATTGATATTCCTATTAGAAACAATCTTAGGAAGAAACCCAGGTTTGGTACGCAAAACCACCTTATCTGCATGGAAAACAAGGTAAGGTGAGTCACACTGTAAAGCAGATAACTCAGAAACTCTTCGAGCCGAAGAGATAGCTATTAAAAACAAACTAAAAACAAGATAGAAGCTTAATATCTATGGAATACATAGGTTCAAACGGAACCCCTTGAAGAACATTAAGAACCAAGTTTAGGCTCCATGGTGGAGCAACAGGTTTAAATACAGGCTTGATCATGACCAAGGCCTGACTAAACGCTTGAACGTCTGGGACATCTGCCAGACGTTTGTGTAAAAGAATAGACAAAGCGGATATTTGTCCTTTTAAGGAACTAACTGATAATCCCTTCTCCAATCCTTCTTGGAGAAAGGACAAAATTCTAGGAATCCTAATCTTACTCCATGAGTAACCCTTGGATTCACACCAACAAAGATATTTGCACCAAATCTTATGATAGATTTTCCTGGTGACAGGCTTTCTAGCCTGAATTAGGGTATCAATGACCGACTCAGAGAAACCACGTTTTGATAGAATCAGGCGTTCAATCTCCAAGCAGTCAGACGCAGAGAAATTAGATTTGGATGCTTGAATGGACCTTGGATTAGAAGGTCCTGCCTCATTGGCAGAGTCCACGGTGGAACAGGCGACATGTCCACCAGGTCTGCATACCAAGTCCTGCGAGGCCACGCAGGCGCTATCAGAATCACCGAAGCTCTCTCCTGCTTGATTCTGGCAACCAGACGTGGGAGGAGAGGAAACGGTGGAAATACATAAGCCAGATTGAAGGACCAGGGCACTACTAGAGCATCTATCAGTACCGCCTGGGGATCCCGGGACCTGGACCCGTAACAAGGAAGTTTTGCGTTCTGTTGGGACGCCATCAGATCCAATTCTGGATGTGCCCCATAGCTGAGTCAGCTGGGCAAATACCTCCGGATGGAGCTCCCACTCCCCCGGATGAAAAGTCTGATGACTTAGGAAATCCGCCTCCCAGTTCTCTACCCCTGGGATATGGATTGCTGAGAGATGGCAAGAGTGATCCTCCGCCCATCGGATTATTTTGGTTACCTCCATCTTCGCTAGAGAACTCCGTGTTCCTCCTTGATGATTGATATAGGCTACAGTCGTGATGTTGTCCGACTGAAATCTGATGAATTTGGCCGCATCTAGCTGAGGCCACGCCTGAAGCGCATTGAATATCACTCTCAGTTCTAGAATGTTTATCGGGAGGAGAGTTTCCTCCCGAGACCATAAGCCCTGTGCTTTCAGGGATTTCCACACTGCACCCCAGCCTAGCAGGCTGGCATCTGTCGTTACTATGAGCCACTCTGGCCTGCGGAAACACATTCCCTGAGACAGGTGGTCCTGAGACAACCACCAGAGAAGAGAATCTCTGGTCTCTTGGTCCAGATGCAGTTGAGGAGATAAATCTGCATAATCCCCATTCCACTGTTTGAGCATGCATAGTTGCAGTGGTCTGAGGTGTAGGCGGGCATAAGGAAATATGTCCATTGCCGCTACCATGAGTCCGATTACCTCCATACACTGAGCCACTGATGGCCGAAGAATGGAATGAAGAGCTCGGCAAGTGATTAAAAGTTTTGATTTTCTGACCTCCGTCAGAAATATTTTCATTTCCACCGAGTCTATCCGAGTCCCTAGGAAGGAAACTCTTGTGAGAGGGACGAGAGAACTCTTTTATGTTCACCTTCCACCCGTGAGATCTCAGAAAAGCCAACACGATGTCCATGTGACACTTGGCTAGCTGGAAAGTCGACGCCTGAATTAAGATGTCGTCTAGATAAGGCGCCACTGCTATACCCCGCGGTCTTAGAACCGCCAAAAGGGACCCTAGCACCTTTGTGAAAATTCTGGGAGCCGTGGCCAACCCGAAAGGAAGGGCCACGAACTGGTAATGCCTCTTTTTGTGTCACCACATTCACTTTACCCTTCCTAGCAGTTAAGCAGGCAAAGGGAATGACTGGGGGGCGGAGCTAAGGGAGGAGCTATATAGACAGCTCTGCTGTGGGTGCTCTCTTTGCCACTTCCTGTAGGGAAGGAGAACATCCCACAAGTATGGATGAATCCGTGGACTCGATACATCTTACAAGAGAAATTGGGTGCAATGAAGAGATATAGGGGGGCTGGGGAGAAAAAAATGGGGGACCAGGGAGAGATAAGGCTCCCGGGAGAGATAATGGGGCTAAGGGGAGAAAACTTGATGCCAGGGAAAGCTAATAGTTGCTGGGGCAAGACAATGGGGTGCAAGAGAGAGATAAAGGGGGCTGAAGAGAGACACTTTAGTTTTTAGTTTTTATTTGCTGCCTTTCAATTCATTGTTACTACATTAAATGAGTTTGGTCAGGGGCAGGAACATAAACTGTTAAAGTGAGTAACACCATGACAAATCAGAATTTTGGTCTGTTTGAAATCCTTGTGTATTTCTAAATAAGTTATTTTCTAAAGATTTTTGGTCTGCTGAAATAAGGTATAATCCATGTGGAAAAACTTACATAAAATCACTTAAACTGATGCTCAAATGCAATTAGTGCAACTAGCTAAAACCAGCTTTCACAAAGCAGTGTGAAATGGCTTAACAGCAAGAATTAAACAGCAGCAAGATATTACTTACCGGAATTTTTGTTGGGTGCTGTTCTCTGATAAGTCTAACATCTTCCACTCTTTGCTCTGGTAATAATGAAAAACAGCTTTGTGTTAGGAGAGAACATGTAAGATTTGATCAAGCAAATGGAGTTCAGCAGAATGTTATGTCTAGTTACTAAGAACAACTATAAAGAATTATAATGCTCCTTATATTGAGCAATAATTTAGAAAATATAAAAAAAAAATCTTCTATGAAGATCAAATATAAATTAAACAAGTGAGGAGCCATCTCTTTTATTGCACACTATATAATATTTGTCAGGTCTGTAAAAGGTGAAGAAGTGCTGAGGCGTGTTTAGTCCTAAGAAAGCACTTTCAGATGCATCGTAATCTCTTTCAGACAGGCAACTATTTTTTAATATTTATTTACTTTTTCTACAAGTGCAAATGTTTAGTGATACTGACTTCTGTGCTCACTCTCTCAAATTAAATTAGAATACATTATTCTCCACAGAATTTATTGCCAGCCGGGACACATTATTAAGTAGCCGGGTAGGGATAGTATAATACTTTCTAATATTATAACACTCCACTATCCAAAACACAAATTAATTGAGTAATTTAACAAATTTATTTTATGATAATTTTTGCTATAGACATTGAGAAAAAGTTAGTAGCTAATTTCCTTCTCAACAAAGACTTGAATATCTGACAAAATAAAAATTTAAAGCCAGTTTTGGACCTTAAAGGGACAGAAAAACCCCAATGTTTTCTTTCAATACCTTGTTAACCTTTGCTGAAGGAACCGCATTGCACTACTAGCAGCTAGCTGAACACATCTAGTTAGCCAATCACAAGAGACAAATGTGTGCAGGCAGTAGGCACCAAATACGTTTAACCCTGGTCTACTGTGTATTTAACTCCTACAAAGCTGAACCTGTCACTGATCCAATCGGAGTTGTGCGACTAGTGCTGCAGATTGGATTAGCGGCGGGTTCAGCTTGCACCTGCAGTGCACCGCTAAGGGTGAAGTAATAAATAAGGCTTATTATTATTATATTAACCTATCAAATTGTATATCTGGGTCAGCATAACTTAACTTTAGTATTAGCTATTTATCATATTTGTAATCAGAAACAGGAACATAGCAGGTAAATAGAAACAAGTACAACGTAAACTGACCTTTACATTGTAATTCAGTGTATCAATTATTACAACATGAGATTAATTAAAACATGCACAGAAGTACTACTGTAGTAGAATAAAATGAATCTACACAGTTAGGACACACAGACACTATCGCCTAGATTATGAGTTTTGCGTTAGAGGCTATGCGGTGCTAACGAGCAGTTTATGCTCACCGCTCACTTACAGACAGCGCTGGTATTACTGGTTTTTACAAACCTGGCGTTAACCACAAAAAAGTGATCGTAGAGCAAAATTTTGCTCCTCATCTCACCTCAATACCAGCGCTGCTTACGTTAGCGGTGAGCTGACTGAACGTGCTCGTGCACGATTTCCCCATAGGATTCAATGGGGGAGAGCCGGCTGAAAAAAAACCTAACACCTGAAAAAAGCAGCGTAAAGCTCCTAATGCAGCCCCATTGATTCCTATGGGGAAATAAAAGTTATGTCTACACCTAACGCCCTAACATGAACCCGAGTCTAAACACCCCTAATCTTACATTTATTAACCCCTAATCTGCCGCCCCCAACATCGCCGCCACTATTTTAAATTTATTATCCCCTAAACCTAAGTCTAACCCTAAACCCCCCCTAACTTAAATATAATTTAAATAAATCTAAATAAAATTCCTATCATTAACTAAATTATTCCTATTTAAAACTAAATACTTACCTATAAAATAAACCCTAAGATAGCTACAATATAACTAATAGTTACATTGTATCTAGCTTAGGGTTTATTTTTATTTTACAGGCAGGTTTGTATTTATTTTAACTAGGTACAATAGTTATTAAATAGTTATTAACTATTTAATAACTACCTAGTTAAAATAAATACAAAAGTACCTGTAAAATAAAACCTAACCTAAGTTACAATTACACCTAACACTACACTATAATTAAATTATTTCCCTAAATTAAATACAATTAAATACAATTAAATTAAATTATCTAAAGTACAAAAAAACAAAACACTAAATTATAGAAAATAATAAACAAATTACAAGATTTTTAAACTAATTACACCTAATCTAATCCCCCTAACAAAATAAAAAAGACCCCCAAAATAAAAAAGCCCTACCCTACACTAAATTACAAATAGCCCTTAAAAGGGCCTTTTGCGGGGCATTGCCCCAAAGTAATCAGCTCTTTTACCTGTAAAAAAAAGTACAAATCCCCCCCCAACATTAAAACCCACTACCCACACAACCAACCCTACTCTAAAACCCACCCAACACCCCCTTAAAAAAACCTAACACTAACCCCTTGAAGATCACCTTACCGGGAGAAGTCTTTACCCAACCGGGCCGAAGTCCTCAACAAAGCCGGGAGAAGTCTTCATCCAAGCCGGGCGAAGTGGTCCTCCAGACAGGCAGAAGTCTTCATCCAGACGGCATCTTCTATCTTCATCCATCCGGCGCGGAGCGGGTCCATCTTCAAGACATCCGGCGCGGAGCATCCTCTTCCAACAAAGTCTTCTTACTAAATGACAGTTCCTTTAAGTGACATCATCCAAGATGGCGTCCCTTCAATTCCGATTGGCTGATAGAATTCTATCAGCCAATCGGAATTACGGTAGAAAAAATCCTATTGGCTGATGCAATCAGCCAATAGGATTGAGCTGGCATGATGAGCTGGCAGGATTGAGCAGGCTGATGGCCTGTTTAGGTAAAATCTTGAACAGAGAGGGGAGAGGCACCAAATGAGAGGTTAAAGCTGGTTGATAGATTGACATTGTCATTTCAGGTCCCTGAATGGGACAGAAGTATTTTTTTAACATTTCAAAAAGTGGGAATTTAGTGTCCCTTTAATTTTTATTACAAAATCAATAACCCTGATTGTCTAATGGTGGATACATGACCCTCTCTGGGTCCCTGATCTCCAACAGTGAGAAATATATGAGACAAATATAAGCTAAAATTGTTTAGAATTGAGTTTGTACTGCAGATTTCCCAGTTTCTATGGGCAAAAACTAAATACACCAATGACTACTGTACATTTCAGAGCCCAGTATAATAAAACACCATTATAGTGAAAAAAAGTGCATGCTCTCATTTTTTAGAACATGTAATGTTATCACTACTGACCCTGCAAATTTTATGCAGGGTTTAAACACAAAGGTAAAGTACTGTAGGTCACACAACTACGGTCAGCAGCCATTTCCTCTCAGGACCAGCAGTTATATACAGATCCGAGCATCACTTTACCCATGTGTTTAACTCCTTTCACATTGATACAATTACACAATAATTAATAGTGTGTAATTTTTTTCACTATAAAGATACTTTAACAAATAGCACCAAACCACAGCAAAGATTACACAGCATCTTTAACAATGTTTAGGTCTTAAATATGGTGTGAATATAGGCTAAATAAAAAAAGAAATGGCAGTATTCACAACCCTTAAATAGTTTACAAAATAAAATCTGCCCCTCTTTTTGTCTCGCTAACAAATTTAACGTAGGTGTGTCCAAATAAGAGATCTACCAATAGATCTCTAAATACTGAGAGTTGATTACAAGTTTGGTTAATTTTCCGTTTTTTCTCCACAGCTATAAGTAATAATACGGCTTCAAGTTAAAGGGCCAGTAAACCTAGCAAATAATGTTATATAATTCTGCACATAGCTCAGCTCCAGATTTCTAAAGTGAAGGGTTAAATAGATATCAGAAAATAAATATTAGGGAAAAATGCAACTAGGCATCAATCCCATAGGGGGCGCTCCCTAAGTATATACTACTAAAAGCATATATGAATATTAGTTACTATAAAGCATACATATAAAAATATAAATATAATCATAAAATAAAAACACAACCATATATCACAAAACAGATATTTGCCGAATATAACCAGACAAAAAAGGATAAAAAAAAAATACAGTGATAAAGTCTTAAGATTCCAATGTTGTGGCTGCTCTCTGATAAAGGATGGTCAATCCCTGGGAAGCAAAATTCTGATGAAGAAAAAAAGAGACAGAGGCGCCAACATGGCCTAGTACCGTCAGGTAGATGGATATTAGAATATAGGGAAATGGGTACTCACAAACGCAGCAAATTCACGGCTAGATTTAGAGTTTTGTCGGTAACGACCCACGTAGCTAACGCTGGCTTTTTTCTGACCTTTAAAATAACTCTGGTATTGAGAGTCCACAGAATGGCTGCGTTAGGCTCCAAAAAAGGAGCGTAGAGCATATTTAACGCAACTGCAACTCTCGATACCAGAGTTGCTTACGGACGCGGCCAGCTTCAAAAACGTGCTCGTGCACGATTCCCCCATAGGAAACAATGGGGCTGTTTGAGCTGAAAAAAAACCTAACACCTGAAAAAAAGCCGCGTTCAGCTCCTAACGCAGCCCCATTGTTTCCTATGGGGAAACACTTCCTACGTCTGCACCTAACATGTACCCCGAGTCTAAACACCCCTAACCTTACACTTATTAACCCCTATTCTGCCGCCCCCGCTATCGCTGACCCCTGTATATTATTTTTAACCCCTAATCTGCCGCTCCGTAAACCGCAGCTACTTACATTATCCCTATGTACCCCTAATCTGCTGTCCCTAACACCGCCGACCCCTATATTATATTTATTAACCCCTAATCTGCCCCCCACAACGTCGCCTCCACCTGCCTACACTTATTAACCCCTAATCTGCCGACCGGACCGCACCGCTATTATTATAAAGTTATTAACCCCTAATCCGCCTCACTAACCCTATAATAAATAGTATTAACCCCTAATCTGCCCTCCCTAACATCGCCGACACCTAACTTAAATTATTAACCCCTAATCTGCCGACTGGAGCTCACCGCTATTCTAATAAATGTATTAACCCCTAAAGCTAAGTCTAACCCTAACACTAACACCCCCCTAAGTTAAATATAATTTTAATCTAACGAAATTAATTAACTCTTCTTAAATAAATTATTCCTATTTAAAGCTAAATACTTACCTGTAAAATAAATCCTAATATAGCTACAATATAAATTATAATGATATTATAGCTATTTTAGGATTAATATTTATTTTACAGGTAACTTTGTATTTATTTTAACCAGGTACAATAGCTATTAAATAGTTAAGAACTATTTAATAGCTAAAATAGTTAAAATAATTACAAATTTACCTGTAAAATAAATCCTAACCTAAGTTACAATTAAACCTAACACTACACTATCAATAAATAAATTAAATACAATTCCTACAAATAAATACAATGAAATAAACTAAGTTACAAAAAATAAAAAAATATTTACAAACATTAGAAATATATTACAACAATTTTAAACTAATTACACCTACTCTAAGCCCCCTAATAAAATAACAAAGCCCCCCAAAATAAAAAAAATGCCCTACCCTATTCTAAATTACTAAAGTTCAAAGCTCTTTTACCTTACCAGCCCTGAACAGGGCCCTTTGCGGGGCATGCCCCAAGAAGTTCAGCTCTTTTGCCTGTAAAAAAAAACATACAATACCCCCCCCCCCAACATTACAACCCACCACCCACATACCCCTAATCTAACCCAAACCCCCCTTAAATAAACCTAACACTAAGCCCCTGAAGATCTCCCTACCTTGAGTCGTCTTCACCCAGCCGAGCCAAATTCTTCATCCAAGCGGGGCAGAAGAGGTCTTCCATCCGATTGAAGTCTTCATCCAAGCGGAATCTTCTATCGTCATCCATCCGGAGCGGAGCGGCTGCATCCTGAAGACCTCCGACGCGGAACATCCATCCTGGCTGACGACTGAATGATGAATGACGGTTCCTTTAAATGACGTCATCCAAGATGGCGTCCCTCGAATTCCGATTGGCTGATAGGATTCTATCAGCCAATCGGAATTAAGGTAGGAATATTCTGATTGGCTGATGGAATCAGCCAATCAGAATCAAGTTCAATCCGATTGGCTGATTCCATCAGCCAATTAGGGGTTAATTATTGTAGGTAGCTGGCTGCGACGTTGAGGGGGGCAGGTTAGGGGTTAATAAATATAATATAGGTGTCGGCGGTGTTAGGGGCAGCAGATTAGGGGTACATAAGTATAACGTAGGTGGCGGTCGGCAGATTAGGGGTTAAAAAAATTTAATCGAGTGTCGGCGATGTGGGGGGGCCTCGGTTTAGGGGTACATAGGTAGTTTATGGGTGTTAGTGTACTTTAGAGCACAGTAGTTAAGAGCTTTATAAACCGGCGTTAGCCCAGAAAGCTCTTAACTACTGACTTTTTTCTGCGGCTGGAGTTTTGTCGTTAGAATTCTAACGCTCACTTCAGACACGACTCTAAATACCGGCGTTAGAAAGATCCCATTGAAAAGATAGGATACGCAATTGACGTAAGGGGATCTGCGGTATGGAAAAGTCGCGGCTGAAAAGTGAGCGTTAGACCCTTTTTTGAATGACTCCAAATACCGGCGGTAGCCTAAAACCAGCGTTAGGAGCCTCTAACGCTGGTTTTCACGGCTACCGCCAAACTCCAAATCTAGGCCTCAGTGTCTGAATACTGAATAGCCTGAGGAAACAGCCCCTGAGAGGCTGAGAAACGCGTTGCTTTGTTTTTAAATAAAGATATATGTTTTTATGATACACTTGCTGCTGTATGGATTATTTTCACGCCGGTTCGTGGAGTTTTGGTGAGGATTCTGTTTGCCAAGAGAGTGGTCTACTGGGCGACTGAGAAGTCCCAGCTTGCTTTTACTGCACCTGGAGGTGCAGTACTTTTTGTAAGTGTGTTCTTATATTACCTTTACACTTGATTGGACTGTACTAGGCTATGGTAGCCCTTTTCCTCTTGTAACTTTCTACAGACACCTTTGATGTATTGCTGACCAAGCCTGCGTCTATGTGCCATGCATACCTTCTCCAGTGAGCTGGACCACTACAAAGTTCCAGTCTGCCTTATTAGCACCATTGGGTGCGCTGCGTTTGTGAGTACCCATTTTCCTATATTCTAATATCCATCTGCCTGACTTTTAAATAGATATCACGCAAAGAAAACAGAACGCCGCTCCTGGCTCTACTGAGCGGATCTGTTTTCTTCTCCAAAGTGAATTGTGTGTACATTGTCTAGTTACAGCGCGCCCGATCGCGCTATTAAACTCAATGTAACTCGCTCCCGCTCTGGTCTGGTAGCGGGAGCGAGCTATATTGAGTTTAATAGCGCGTGCCCAGATGCGCTTAGGAAAAGAAAACAGACCCGCTCAGTAGAGCCAGAAGCGGCGTGCGTTTTGTTTTCATTGTGTGATATCTATTTAACCCTTCACTTTAGAAATCTGGAGCTAAGCTAATGTTATATAATTCTGCACTATGTGCAGAATTATATAACATTATTTGCTAGGTTTACTGGCCCTTTAAAAAAAATCACATTTGTTTCATAAAAATATACTTTGTTATGAAGTAATTGCAAGCAGTATACATAAGCTGTGATTTTCATTGTTAGATATTGCTTATAGCTACGATTCCACTATGTGGTTAGGATATCATACATATAGAAGAAAAACTTATAGGGACAGTAAAATCAAAATTAAACTTCAGAAAGAGAAGGCAATTTTAAACAATTTTTCAATTTATTGCTATTGTCAAATTTGATTTTTTTTTTTCTTGTAATCTTTTGTTGAAGCATAAAGCTGGGTAGGCTGACAGGAGTTTAGAAGTGTGCACATGTCTATAGCAATTATGGTAGCAATAATTGCAACTATGTGTAACATTGATATAAACAATTTTGGAAACACTACTACCAAATGACTAAAGACAAGTGCACACTCCTGAGCTCACCTAGGATCACTCTTTAATAAAGGATAAGAGAAATAAGCAAAATTGATAACATTGGATAGGATAACATGCTCTATATAATCCATACAAGTTTGATATTTACTTTTCTGTACCCTTAAAATGGTTAAGTTAAAGATGTTTAAATTGATGTTGAAACTAACAGGAAATGCAAGTTTGTGCAAAGCCCTTCTGTGAGTTATATGATACACAGCATAAAGACAAAATAGAAATTGCAGCACAGCAACATTTGGCTTTTCACTAGAAAATACTATATTTTAGATGTAACAAATTTACACCTCTAAAAAGGACATTAAACAAGTTTTGCTTTTTTATATAACTTGTCACACACTCCCTAGGAGGCCAAAACTAAATTATGTGACCTGCAAATCAAACAACAACATTTTAAAAACCTAAGGTACAGGTTTTTGTTTTTTGGTCACTCTAGGGAATGTGAGACAAAGCAGAGTTTTTCAGACAAGCAAAAGATGTTCAACCCTTTAACTGTTGAGCAATTTCCACCTACTGTATGCGCTGAGCTTTTTTTGCAGTTTTTGGTGCTGCTCACATTTAAAGGGACAGTATACTATAAAAATGTTTTTCCCTTAATGCATTTCCAATAACTTTTTTTTACCAGATGCAGAGTATAAAATGTATGAGATTTGCTTTTTAAGGGATTATTTGTGTATATGAATTAGCCGATTTTGTGTTTTGAAGCCGCAACCTAATAGGTGTAATCAGATCTTATTACTTTATCACATTGTGTACATATACCTGCTTCTTTATCGTATATCTGTCCATAAACCAATCACCAATACTTGGAGAGAACAATGGAAAAACAGAATTTATGCTTACCTGATAAATTACTTTCTCCAACGGTGTGTCCGGTCCACGGCGTCATCCATTACTTGTGGGAAATGTTCTCCCCCACAGGGAAAGGCAAGGAGAGCACACAGCAAGAGCTGTCCATATAGCTCCCCCTCTGGCTCCGCCCCCCAGTCATTCGACCGACGGTTAGGACAAAAAGGAGAAATTATAGGGTGCCGTGGTGACTGTAGTGTATAAAGAAAAAAATTTTCAACCTGATTAAAAAAAAACAGGGCGGGCCGTGGACCGGACACACCGTTGGAGAAAGTAATTTATCAGGTAAGCATAAATTCTGTTTTCTCCAACATTGGTGTGTCCGGTCCACGGCGTCATCCATTACTTGTGGGAACCAATACCAAAGCTTTAGGACACGGATGAAGGGAGGGAGCAAATCAGGTTACCTAAACAGAAGGCACCACGGCTTGCAAAACCTTTCTCCCAAAAACAGCCTCCGAAGAAGCAAAAATATCAAATTTGTAGAATTTGGCAAAAGTGTGCAGAGAAGACCAAGTCGCTGCCTTACATATCTGGTCAACAGAAGCCTCGTTCTTATAGGCCCATGTGGAAGCCACAGCCCTAGTAGAGTGAGCTGTGATACTGTCAGGAGGCTGCCGTCCGGCAGTCTCATAAGCCAAGCGGATAATGCTTTTCAGCCAGAAAGAGAGAGAGGTAGCAGTAGCTTTTTGACCTATCCTCTTACCAGAGTAAACGACAAACAAGGATGAGGTTTGTCTAAAATCTTTTGTTGCTTCTAAATAGAACTTTAAAGCACGAACAACATCTAAATTGTGTAATAAACGTTCCTTCTTTGAAACTGGATTCAGACACAAAGAAGGAACAACTATTTCCTGGTTGATGTTCTCGTTGGAAACAACTTTTGGAAGAAAACCAGGCTTAGTACGCAAAACAACCTTATCTGAATGGAACACCAGATAGGGTGGATCACACTGCAAAGCAGATAATTCAGAAACTCTTCTAGCAGAAGAAATAGCAACCAAAAACAGAACTTTCCAAGATAGTAACTTAATATCTATGGAATGTAAAGGTTCAAACGGAACCCCTTGAAGAACTGAAAGAACTAAATTTAGACTCCAAGGAGGAGTCATGGGTCTGTAAACAGGCTTGATTCTAACCAAAGCCTGAACAAAAGCTTGTACATCTGGCAAAGCTGCCAGTCGTTTGTGCAACAAGACGGATAATGCAGAAATCTGTCCTTTTGGAGAACTAGCTGACAATCCTTTATCCAAACCTTCTTGGAGAAAGGAGAGAATCTTTGGAATTTTAATCTTACTCCAGGAGAATCCTTTGGATTCACACCAACAGATATATTTTTTCCATATTTTATGGTAAATCCTTCTAGTCACAGGTTTTCTGGCTTGGACCAGAGTATCAATCACAGAATTTGAAAACCCACGCTTGGATAAAATCAAGCGTTCAATTTCCAAGCAGTCAGCTGCAGAGAAACTAGATTGGGATGTTCGAATGGACCTTGTACTAGAAGGTCCTGTCTCAAAGGTAGCTTCCATGGTGGAGCCGATGACATATTCACCAGGTCTGCATACCAAGTCCTGCGTGGCCACGCAGGAGCTATCAGAATCACCGAGGCCTTCTCCTGTTTGATCCTGGCTATGAGCCTGGAGAGGAGAGGAAACGGTGGAAACACATATGCTAGGTTGAACGACCAAGGCGCCACTAATGCATCCACTAGAGTCGCCTTGGGATCCCTGGATCTGGACCCGTAGCAAGGAATCTTGAAGTTCTGACGGGACGCCATTAGATCCATGTCTGGAATGCCCCATAATTGGGTTAACTGAGCAAAGACCTCCGGATGGAGTTCCCACTCCCCTGGATGGAAAGTCTGACGACTCAAATAGTCCGCCTCCCAGTTGTCTACTCCTGGTATGTGAATAGCAGATAGATGACAGGAGTGATTCTCTGCCCATTGGATTATCTTGGTTACTTCCTTCATCGCTAGGGAACTCTTTGTTCCCCCCTGATGATTGATGTACGCAACAGTCGTTATGTTGTCCGACTGAAATCTTATGAACCTGGCTTCCGCTAGCTGAGGCCAAGCCAGGAGCGCATTGAATATAGCTCTTAGTTCCAAAATGTTTATCGGGAGAAGCGACTCTTCCCGCGACCATAGGCCCTGAGCTTTCAGAGAGTCCCAGACCGCGCCCCACCCCAAGAGGCTGGCGTCGGTCGTGACGATGACCCACTCCGGTCTGCGGAAACTGATTCCCTGAGACAGGTGATCCTGGGTCAACCACCAGAGAAGTGAGTCCCTGGTTACCTGGTCTACTTGAATTTGGGGAGACAAGTCTGTATAGTCCCCATTCCACTGATTGAGCATGCACAGCTGTAATGGTCTTAGATGAATTCGAGCAAAAGGAACCACATCCATTGCTGCGACCATTAGTCCTATTACTTCCATGCATTGAGCTATGGAGGGTTGAGGAATAGAGTGAAGAACTCGACAAGCTTTTAGAAGCTTTGTCTTTCTGACGTCTGTGAGAAAGATCTTCATTTCCACAGAATCTATTATTGTTCCCAGAAAAGGAACCCTTGTGGACGGTGACAGTGAACTTTTTTCTATGTTCACTTTCCACCCGCGAGATCTGAGAAAAGCCAACACAATGTCTGTATGAGCCCTCGCTTTGGAAAGAGACGACGCTTGGATTAGGATGTCGTCTAGATAAGGTGCTACAGCGATGCCCCTGGGTCTTAGGACCGCTAGAAGGGACCCTAGCACCTTAGTGAAGATTCTGGGAGCGGTGGCTAAACCGAATGGAAGAGCCACAAACTGGTAATGTTTGTCCAGAAAGGCGGACCTCAGGAACTGATGATGAGATTTGTGGATTGGGATATGCAGATACGCATCCTTCAGATCCACGGTAGTCAAAAATTGACCCTGCTGGATTGTTGGTAAGATTGTCCGAATGGTTTCCATCTTGAAGGATGGAACTCTGAGGAACTTGTTTAATATCTTTAAATCCAGAATTGGCCTGAAAGTTCCCTCTTTTTTGGGAACCACAAACAGGTTTGAGTAAAACCCTAGACCTTGTTCCCCGGAGGGGACTGGGTTTATCAGTCCCATCTTTGATAGGTCTCTTACACAATGTAAGAATGCCTGTTTCTTTATCTGGTCTGAAGATAAGCGAGACAGGTGGAACCTTCCCTCTGGAGGAAGTCCCTTGAATTCTAACAGGTATCCCTTGGAAACTATCTCTAGTGCCCAGGGATCCAGAACATCTCTTGCCCAAGCCTGAGCGAAGAGAGATAGTCTGCCCCCTACCAGATCCGGTCCCGGATCGGGGGCTACCCCTTC
Organism: Bombina bombina; assembly: GCF_027579735.1. Taxonomy (NCBI): domain Eukaryota; kingdom Metazoa; phylum Chordata; class Amphibia; order Anura; family Bombinatoridae; genus Bombina; species Bombina bombina. The sequence continues at coordinate 1,267,228,435 of NC_069499.1, read as the reverse complement.
ATGCTGTCTTGGTAGCAGCAGCAGGTTTCTTGGTTTGTTTACCCTTGTTCCAGCCTTGCATGGGCTTCCAAGCGGGTTTGGGCTGGGCCGCGTTACCTTCTTGTCTAGCGGCAGTGGAGTTATTAGCCGGTCCGTTCCTGAAATTGCGAAAGGAACGAAAATTAGACTTGTTCTTAGCCTTAAAAGGCCTATCCTGTGGGAGGGCATGGCCCTTACGCCCAGTGATGTCTGAAATAATTTCCTTCAATTCCGGCCCAAAAAGGGTCTTACCCTTGAAAGGAATATTCAGTAACTTAGTCTTGGACGACACGTCTGCCGACCAGGATTTTAGCCAAAGCGCCCTCCGCGCTACTATAGCAAAACCTGAGTTTTTCGCCGCCAATTTCGTTATTTGAAAGGCGGCATCCAATATAAAGGAATTAGCTAACTTTAATGCGTGAATTCTGTCCATGACTTCTTCATAGGAAGTCTCTTTCTGGAGCGACCTTTCTAGTTCTTCGAACCAAAAGGACGCCGCTGAAGTGACAGTAATAACACACGTAGCTGGTTGAAGGATGAACCCTTGCTGAACAAAAATCTTTTTAAGCAATCCTTCCAATTTTTTATCCATAGGATCTTTCAAAGCGCAGCTGTCCTCTATAGGAATAGTTGTGCGCTTCGCTAGTGTTGAAACAGCTCCCTCAACCTTCGGGACCGTTTGCCATGCGTCCCTTCTAGGGTCTACTATGGGAAACATTTTCTTAAATATAGGAGGTGGGGCAAAGGGTACACCTGGCTTCTCCCACTCCTTTTCCACTATGTTCGCTACCCTCTTAGGTATTGGAAAAGCGTTGTCGTGCACTGGGACCTCTAAAAATTTGTCCAATTTGCACAACTTCTCTGGTACTACCATGGAATCACAGTCATCCAGAGTAGCTAATACCTCCTTAAGCAAAGCGCGGAGATGTTCTAGCTTAAACTTAAATGCCACTAGATCAGGTTCTGCCTGTTGAGAAATTTTTCCTGAGTCTGAAATTTCAGCCTTAGACAGCCCTTCCCTCACAGCCAATTCCGATTGATGTGAGGGTAAAATAGATAAGGCATCGTCAGCGTCTGATTGTTCATCCTTTTTATCTGTATTTAAAACTGAACAATCACGCTTTCTCTGAAAAACTGGCAGTTTGGATAAAAGATTTGCTATAGAACTATCCACTACTGCTGATAATTGTTGCATAGAAATAAGCACTGGCGCGCTAGGTGTCGCCTGCGCGGGCAAAGCTGGTGTAGACACAGAAGGAGAGGATGTAGAGCTATCCCCACTACCTTCATTAGATAAATCATCTTGGGCAACATTATGAAAAATAACAGAGCTGTCCTGATTTTGTTTGGACGCTATGGCGCAATTATCACAAACACTCGAAGGGGGAACCACATTTGTCTCTATACACACAGAACATAGGTTATCTGATGGAACAGACATGTTAAACAGATTTAGGCAGGCAAACAATGCAATAAAAACGATTTTAAACAAAAACGTTACTGTCTCTTTAAATAATAAAATGACACATTTATTTCTGAATGTTCAAAAAACTATGAAGGCAATATCCGATTTTTCTGAAATTTGGACCCCAGTGTCTTAATGCTTAGAAAGTATTGCACAGCAAATATGGAGACTCTAGCTCCATATAGCTAAAACAAGCAAACCAGAGCTAATTGTTGGATTTAACTGTTTTAACACACCACAATCCCAGCTACAGCCTTGCTGCAGCTTTTTACCTTCCTTAGGGGTCACCATTCACAGAAAAAAGCCTTTTGGAGTCACTTTCTGAACCACAGGACCCTCTCACATGAATCTGCATGCACTGCCTTGAAATTCAACTGCACAGCTGAAGTGCCAAAATGAGGCTTCCTCCCTCAGCACACTAGAGTGAAGGGGCCTTCCTGACTAGATTTAGGTGTCTAAAACAAGCCAGATCAATAAAAAACGTTCGCAAGTGTATGTGAGCTTATAAAATATTTCAAATGGTATAATATTGTAATAAAAACCAATCGATTTAGCCCCTAACAGTGTCTACCAGCATAAAAAACAAAAAGGGGAAGCCTGTTATCTTTTTTGCTGAGGTGAAAGAAAAATGGCTTACCGTTTCCCCTGAGGGGAAAAATGACTGTCATCTAGCATTAGCCTGTGTTGTTAGAAGGAGACTAGTCATACCTGAAGCAGATGAGTCTGCAAACTGTTACCCCCAACTGAAGTTCTCTTGTTTCAACAGTCCTGCGTGGTAACAGTAATGGATTTTAGTTACTTGTGCTAAAATCATAGCCCTCTTAAACAGAAATCTTCATCACTTTTCTGTTATAGAGTAAATAGTACAAGCCAGCACTATTTTAAAATAACAAATTCTTGATAGAAGAATAAAAAACTACAACTAACACCACAAACTCCTCGCCATCCCCGTGGTAGATGCTACTTGTTCAGAGCGGCAAGGAGAATGACTGGGGGGCGGAGCCAGAGGGGGAGCTATATGGACAGCTCTTGCTGTGTGCTCTCCTTGCCTTTCCCTGTGGGGGAGAACATTTCCCACAAGTAATGGATGACGCCGTGGACCGGACACACCAATGTTGGAGAAATTAACATTTTATTACCTTATCTCTTCTATAACCCACTGGGAGTGTAATTTCTTCTACTGCCTGGAGGCCAAAAACTTTCAGGATGGGTGGGGATATCACAGGCCAAATAAACTATTTTAACTGCCAATAATGATAGGAATTTTATTTAGATTTATTTAAATTATATTTAAGTTAGGGGGGGTTAGGGTTAGACTTAGGTTTAGGGGATAATAAATTTAAAATAGTGGCGGCGACGTTGGGGGCGGCAGATTAGGGGTTAATAAATATAATGTAGGTGTCGGCGATGTTAATGTTTATGAGGATAACCCTTTTTTACAGTAGAGTTTACACACAAAAAAAACACAATACGCACAGACACAATTTTACCCTCGCACAGGTTGCATCAGTTTACTACGTGGGCTTCTGTGAGAGAAGAGAGACTTGTAGTATCAATAAGTGTAGCTGTACTTACTCCCTGCTGTAGGAAAACTGTGGGGCAAAGAAGGAGAAAGCACTCCATGATACCAGCATCAAAGTGAGCGGCAAGGCCCGGGGTGTCCAAATCACTTGTTTGCATGTGTGTGAGTGTGTGTTACAATGAGTGTGTGTGAGAGACAGTCTGTGTGTGAAAGAATGTTTGAATGAAAGCATGTGTGTGAGAGTGTTCTTGAAAGTGTGTTAGAGTGAGAGTGTGTGTTAGAGTAACAATGTGTACATTAGAGCAGTGGTTCTCAACCAAAGTGACCTCAAGGCCCGGTAAATTTTAGCTGGACATGTCCAGGGCCCGGTAGTTTGGGGGCCCTTTCTTCTTTGGCCCTTAATGTTCGGGGTCCTGGCTCTGGAGGTTGATGAGCCTGTTGGGATTAGGGCAGGGAGGCTACCATGTTCATTTGCATGAATTTGAATACATTTGGGTCAGTGTGAGACAGTTTTCCTGGGGCCTCAATTGGTCTCAGTCTGCCCTTGGTGTGCAGTGGGGTATCACGGCCCGGTACAGGGCCACGGCCCGGCTGTTGAGAAACCAGGCATTAGAGGATGTCAGGCTGTATGTGTGTGAGTGTTAGAGTAAGATTCTGTGTGTGAGAGAGTGTATAACAGAGTGTTAGAGTGAGGGTGTGAGAGAGCCTTAGAGTGGCAGTGTGTGTGAGAGAATGTTAGAATGAGAGTATACGAGTGTTAGAGAGTATTAAAGTGAGTGTGTATGCGAGAGTGTGTAGTGGGTAGCACAGTTGCAGCCCTTATGGCATTCTGTGGTTAAATATGGTTAAAATATGTAAATAGTATACCACACATCCACAGAGAGGCAGCACCTTGAAGCAAATAAAAGTCTTTATTTCCACATACTTGGGTTAAGACAGAGTGACGATTCGGGTACACAACCCTTAATCATACATAGTTCAAGTAACATACTATGTCCTTATATAGGCCCACCTACACTCAGGTGTTCAATCAACACCTGATTGCAACCCCACCTAGAGGCCAATATTATATGACAACATGTATCAATCATTAATTCTATTTGAGTTGCATATAGTGCAGGTTGGGAATTAAAAACAAATACAAAAAAATACATAGCAAATGTCAACACAGATATATACATATGAGCTGCCAGCTACATGTAAAGTTTTTTCTTCATCATACAGAGTTTCAAATCACAAATTTAAACAATCCCAAAACAGTATGAGAACAGGGAAATGGCTACAAAAATAACGCATAATCAAATTCTTTATTTAAACCAAGGGGGTGCATTGCATTAAGTTTATAAATCCAAAATGCCTCTTTCCTTTTGAGGATCAACTCTCTATTACCCCTCCCCCCCACCGCCTGGGATGTGGCACTGCATCAATTATCTGAAAACGAACCTGACTAATATTATGGCCACACTGTAAAAAGTGACTAGATACTGGAGCGTCTAGATTTTTACACCTAATATTACTTTTGTGTGGTATAATTCTATTGCGGACTCGACGAGTCGTCTCTCCAATGTAAATTTTTCCACAAGGACACTTTATAAGATAAATGGCAAATTTTGTATTACATGTAAAGAAAAATTCTTACCAGTAAGTGGGTGGACAAAATTAGGGCCTTTAATCATTGAATTGCAGTTACCACATCCCAAACATGGGTAACAACCCTGATTTTTCTCAGATATATCACTCTGTTGTGACTTTTTTGCACTTGGAGAAAGTATATAAAAAAGTTTCAAGTGAACATAACATTAGCAACATTTCTAAGAAAGAGAGGGAGGCAATAGATTCCCTGATAAACAATAGAGAGTTAACTATTAAAACCGCCGATAAGGGCGGAGCTATAACAATTATAAATACCAGTATGTATGTTGCCGAGATTAATAGTCAATTATCTAAAAGGGAGGTATACAAGGAATTACCATATGATCCTACATTATTGATACAAAAGGAGATTTCTTTTGTAGTGAAAAGAGCGTTAAAAACAGGTTTAATATCTAATGATGTTGCAGATTTTTTGATCATAGATCACCCACGTATTCCAGTCTTTTACACCTTACCAAAGGTGCACAAGCGGCTTGAGAACCCACCGGGTAGGCCAATTGTGGCCGGTATAGATTCAGTGTTCTCAAATATAGCTATCTTCTTAGATAGAGTGTTTGAACCGCTTGTGCACCTGGGTAATTCTTATATCAAAGATACTGGGGATTTTTTGGATAAGGTCCATAACTTAAATCTAATGAAGAATAAATGTATACTTTTCACTTTAGATGTGAGCAGTTTATATACTGCCATAAAACATGAAAGTGGGATTGCAGCAGTCATGAAGGTTATCTGGACCAGTAATAAATACACTAAAAAAATATTCTTTGAAGATTTATTAAGTATTGTTCTGTATCAAAATTATTTTTTGTTTCAAGATTCATTCTTCCTTCAGTTACAGGGAACGGCCATGGGTTCCAATGTCGCCCCCACATACACGAATATATTCATGAATGTCTATGAAGAAACATTTGTATATGAGAACACATTGTTCCTCCAACATGCAGCGGCCTGGTGGCGGTACATAGACGATGTATTCGGTGTGTGGTACGGCGACATTGGAACCCTGGAAAAATTCATAAAGGAATTAAATGAGAGTACTAATTCCATTAAATGTTGTTTGACTGCCAGTGAGACTGAGGTTAATTTTCTGGATACCACTGTGTATTTCAGGGATGGTAAAATCTGTACAAATTTATATGTTAAACCCACTGACAAAAATAGGCTGCTTACATTATCAGAGTTTTCATCCAAGGAATACTGTGAGGTCTCTATCCAGAAGTCAGCTCCTTAGGGTACAACGTATTGTATCAGATAAAGAAAGATTACATAATAGACTTAGTGGCATGGCTAAGAAATTTGAGGATAGAGGTTATCCAGTAGGACTAATTCAGGAGGAATTAGCTAAAGTTCAGTCCCCAATAGAATCCACTCCAAAGAAGGAGAATAGACGCATGATAGCAGTAATGGACCATAATAATTATAGTGGCGAGATCATGAATATAATAAAAAAGCATTGGTCTATTTTACAGGGTTGTCACCCAGGAGTGGCTGAGTTTGAATTGCCTCCTATGCCTGCCTTTAGAACCTTAGGGATAAGTTGGTACATACAGCATACAGACCTGGGAAGTGCAAAAAAGTCACAACAGAGTTATATATCTGAAAAAAAGGAAATTTATGCTTACCTGATAAATTGATTTCTTCTACGATACGACGAGTCCACGGATTCATCCTTACTTGTGGGATATTATCCTCCTGCTAACAGGAAGTGGCAAAGAGCCACTCCTCCCTTGACTCCACCCCCCAGTCATTCGACCGAAGGTATAGGAAGAAAAAGGAGAAACTAAAAAAGGTGCAGAGGTGACTGAAGTTTGAAAACAAAAATATAATCTGTCTAAAATGACAGGGAGGGCCGTGGACTCGTCGTATCGTAGAAGAAATCAATTTGTCAGGTAAGCATAAATTTCCTTTTCTTCTACTAGGTATGACGAGTCCACGGATTCATCCTTACTTGTGGGATACAATACCAAAGCAACAGGACACGGATGAACGGGAGGGACAAGACAGATACCTAAACGGAAGGCACCACTGCTTGAAGAACTTTTCTCCCAAAAATAGCCTCAGAAGAAGCAAAAGTATCAAATTTGGAAAATTTGGAAAAGGTATGAAGGGAAGACCAAGTCGCAGCCTTACAAATCTGTTCAACAGAAGCATTGTTTTTAAAAGCCCATGTGGAAGCCACCGCTCTAGTAGAATGAGCTGTAATGTTTTCAGGAGGCTGCTGTCCAGCAGTCTCGTATGCCAAACGGATGATGCTTTGCAGCCAAAAAGAAAGAGAGGTAGCCATAGCTTTTTGACCCCTGCGCTTTCCAGAATAGACAACAAATAGAGAAGATGTTTGACGGAAATACTTGGTCGCTTGTAAGCAAAACTTCAAGGCACGAACCACGTCCAAATTATGTAGCAGACGCTCCTTCTTAGAAGAAGGATTTGGACACAAAGAAGGAACAACAATTTCCTGATTAATATTCTTATTTGAAACAACCTTAGGAAGGAATTCAGGTTTAGTATGCAAAACCACCTTATCAGAATGGAATATAAGATAAGGCGAGTCACATTGTAACGCAGAAAGCTCAGAAACTCTTCGAGCAGAAGAGATAGCAACTAAAAACAAAACTTTCCAAGATAAAAGCTTACTATCTATGGAAGAACACTGAGAACCAAATTCAAACTCCATTGCGGAGCAACAGGTTTAAACACAGGCTTGATTCTGACTAAGCAGAAATTTGTCCCTTTAAGGAGCTAGCTGATAATACCTTCTCCAATCCTTGGAGAAAGGACAAAATCCTAGGAATCCTAACCCTACTCCATGAGTATCCCTTGGATTCGCACCAATAAAGATATTTACGCCATATCTTATGGTAAATTTTCCTAGTGACAGGCTTGCGAGACTGAATCAAGGTATCAATGACCGGCTCCGAGAATCCACGCTTAGATAAAATCAAGCGTTCAATCTCCAGGCAGTCAGCTGCAGAGAATTTAGATTTGGATGTTGGAACGGACCTTGGATTAGAAGGTCCTGTCTCAGTGGCAGTTTCCACGGTGGCAGAGATGACATTTCCACTAGATCTGCATACCAAGTCCTGCGTGGTCACGCAGGAGCTATCAGGATTACCGAAGCCCTCTCCTGTTTGATTCTGGCAATCAGACGAGGTAGGAGAGGAAAAGGAGGAAACACATAAGCCAGGTTGAACGACCAATGTACTGCTAGAGCATCTATCAGTACTGCTTGGGGATCCCTTGATCTGGACCCGTAACAAGGAAGTTTGGCATTCTGACAAGATGCCATCAGATCCAATTCCGGTGTGCCCCATTGACGGATCAATGCCGCAAACACCGCCGGATGGAGCTCCCACTCCCCCGGGTGAAAAGTCTGACTTAGAAAATCCGCTTCCCAGTTCTCTACTCCTGGGATATAGATTGCTGATAGATGACAAGAGTGAGTCTCTGCTCATCGAATTATCTTGGAAACTTCTGTCATCGCTAGAGAACTCTTTGTCCCCCCTTGATGATTGATATATGCTACAGTCGTGATATTGTCCGACGGGATCTTATGAATTTGGCCAAAGCCAACTGAGGCCACGCTTGAAGCGCGTTGAATATTGCTCTTAGTTCCAGAATATTTATTGGTAGTAGGGACTCCTTCTGAGTCCAAACATCCTGAACCTTCAGGGAATTCCAGACTGCACCCCAGCCCAAGATACTGGCGTCCCGTCGTCATTATGACCCATGCTGGCCTGCGGAAGCACATTCCCTGGGACAGATGATCCTGTGACAACCACCAAAGAAGAGAGTCTCTGGTCTCTAGTCCAGATTTATCCGAGGAGATAATTCCACATAATCCCCATTCCACTGTCTGAGCATGCACAGCTGCAGTGGTCTGAGATGTAAGCAAGCAAACGGAACGATGTCCATTGCCACTACCATTAACCAAATGACCTCCATACACTGCGCCATTGATGGCCGAGGAATGGAATGAAGTGCTTGGCAAGAAGTTAGGATCTATGACTTTCTGACCTCCGTCAGAAAAATTTTCATGTCTACCGAGTCTATCAGAGTTCCTAGGAATGGAATTCTTGTCAGTGGAACTAGTAAACTCTTTGTATGTTCACCTTCCACCCGTGAGTTCTTAGAAAAGCCAACACGATGTCCGTGTGAGATTTGGCTAGATGGTAAGTTGATGCCTGAATCAAAATATCGTCCAGATAGGGCGCCACTGCTATGCCCCGAAGCCTTAGAACCACCAGAAGGGACCCTAGTCTGGGAGCTGTGGCCAACCCAAAAGGGTGGGCCACAAACTGGTAGTGTTTGTCCAGGAAGGCAAACCTGAGAAACTGGTGATGATCTTTGTGGATAGGAATGTGAAGATACGCATCCTTCAAATCCACGGTGGTCATGTATTGACTCTCCTGGATCATTGGTAAAATTGTTCGTATGGTCTCCATCTTGAACGATGGGACTCTGAGAAATTTGTTTAGGCACTTGAGATCTTAAATCGGTCTGAAGGTTCCCTCTTTTTTGGGAACCACGAACAGATTTGTGTAAAACCCCTGCCCCTGTTCTAGTTTTGGAACTGGGCAGATTACACCCATGGTATATAGGTCTTCTACACAGCGTAAGAACGCCTCTCTTTTAGTCTGGTCTACAGACAAACGTGAAAGATGAAATCTCCCTCTTGGGAGAAAATCCTTAAATTTTAGTCGATACCCCTGGGTCACGATTTCTAATGCCCAGGGATCCTGAACGTCCCTTGCCCAAGCCTGACCGAAGAGAGAAAGTCTGCCCCCTACTAGATCTGGTCCCGGGTCGGGGGCTGCCCCTTCATGCTGTCTTGGTAGCAGCAGCGGGCTTCTTGGCCTGTTTACCTTTATTCCAGGTCTGGTTAGGTCTTGTGCAAAATTCCCCTCCTGCTTTGCGGCGGAGGAGGAAGGAGAGGGTCCACTTTTAAAGTTTCAAAAGGAACGAAAATTATTTTGTTTAGCCCTCATTTTAACAGTCTTGTCCTGAGGAAGGGCATGACCTTTACCTCCAGTAATGTCGGAAATGATTTCCTTTAGTTCAGGCCCGAATAGGGTCTTACCCTTAAAAGGAATAGCTAAAAGTTTAGATTTTGATGACACATCAGCAGACCAAGACTTAAGCCATAACGCTCTACGCGCTAGAATGGCAAAGCCTGCATTTTTTGCCGCTAATTTAGCCATTTGAAAAGCGGCATCGGTAATAAAAGAATTAGCTAGCTTGAGAGCCTTAATTCTATCCAAAATAATGGGGTCTCAACCTTAAGAGACTTCTCTAGAGCCTCAAACCAAAAAGCTGCTGCAGTAGTAACTGGAACAATGCACGCTATAGGTTGTAGAAGAAAACCCTGATGAATAAACAATTTCTTTAAAAGACCCTCTATTTTTTTATCCATAGGATCTTTGAAAGCACAACTGTCCTCAATAGGTATAGTTGTACGCTTAGCCAGGGTAGAAATAGCTCCCTCCATCTTAGGGACCGTCTGCCAGGAATCCCGAATGGTGTCAGATATATTTTCTTAAAAGTAGTAAGGGGAGAGAACGGAATACCTAGTCTATCCCATTCCTTAGTAACAATGTCCGAAATCCTTTTAGGGACTGGAAAAAACATTAGTTTAAGTAGGGACCTCTAGATATTTATCCATTTTATACAAATATTTTTTTTGGTGGTATTAAAATAGGGTCACAATCATCCAGATTCACCAAAACCTCCCAGAGTAACAGGCGGAGGTGTTCAAGCTTAAATTTAAAGGCCGTCACATCCGAGTCTGTTTGAGGGAACACATTTCCTGAGTCTGAAAGTTCTCCCTCAGACAGCAATTCCCCTACCCCCTGTGAGGGTACATCGGAGATGGCCAATAAAGCATCAGAGGGCTCTGCATTTACTCTAATACCAGACCTACTGCGCGTACCCTGTAAACCTGGCAGTTTAGATAATACCTCTGTAAGGGTAGTGGACATAACTGCAGCCATATCTTGCAGGGTAAAAGAATTAGACGCACTAGAAGTACTTGGCGTCATTTGAGTGGGCGTTAAAGGTTGTGACACTTGGGGAGAATTGGATGGCATAACCTGATTTTCTTCAGACTGAGAATCATCCCTAGACATACTTTTATCACCTAAAATATGTTCTTTGCAATGTAAGGCCCTTTCAGTACATGAGGGACACATTTTAAGTGGGGGTTCCACAATGGCTTTTAAACACATAGAGCATTGACTTTCCTCAAAGTCAGACATGTTGAACAGGCTAGTAATAACCACAAAAAGTCTTGAAAACACTTTATTTAGTGAAAAAAACAACAATCTGAAAAAACGGTACTGCACCTTTAAGAGTAAAAAAGCATACAATTTGTCCAAAACTGCCTTAAAATGTAATAAATATCACAATTTTAGCATATATGTGTTTTTATCTTGCTAGCTAAGATTGCACCACAAGTAAGGTAGACTTAACCCTTTATGGAAAAAAAGTTACTCAAAAACGTTTATGGAAAATAATATAGCAACCCCCTGCACCTCAGGGGTCTGTAATTCACACTATCTCCTTCGTTTAGGCTAAATCCTCAACTTAGGCCCACCGGAGCTGGAGCTTGCTGCCTTCATAAGCATTTCAACTGCGCATCTGAGGCGCGAAAATAGGCCCCGCTCATCTACATCGATGTCTCTCTGCCTAGTAAAAACCGATGTAAAGCGGTCTAGAACACTAGCCATGTGGGTCTTTCATATGATTTTATCCATCTAATATATGTAAGCCATGTGAAACCCTCCAGTGCCATCAGCCATAAAATCGTTTGCATATAAAAACGTTAAGTTGCCCCTAATAAAAACCGTTTTGCCAACAAAACATTATGTTACCAGTGTCAAGCCCATAATATACAGGTTCCAGTAATACCCCTTCTATGTACATGTAGGATTACTGCTTACCCCTTCTCTTATGGGAACTATGTCAGCCAGTTCTGAAATACCACAGTCTCTCCAGAAAAAAATGACTGAACATACCTCAATGCTTGTAGCATGAAAAAACGTTCCCCACACTGAAGCTTCTCAAGTACTCCTCAGCCATTCTGTGGGAACTTCTCTGGATCTTAGTGACAACTGCTAAGATCATCAGCCTCCAGGCAGGAATCTTCATCCATCTGCTGCCTGAGGAAAAATAGCACTCACCGGTACCATTTAAAATAAAAAAGTCTTGCTTGAAGAAAATAAAAACTATTATATTAATACAGAAAAAACTATAAGAAATATAGAGGATTGTAGATATCAAATAAATAGCTACACAAAAGACAGGGATATCAGCATTTTCATTTTAATAGGTTAAATAACCATTACACGTAACCAAAAAATAGGGAAAATACAAAGCTGTGCAGCACAACTCCTGCAAGCCTGCATCAGACAGAGACCCTGATTATGGCTTTCACAGGAATCACTGTTAGATTGCACAGAGAAAATACAGGTCACACAGTCCTAGGACATCAAAGCCGCAACATACATTCATACATACAGTCAATTAATGGCTTGGATTAACAAACAACACCTTTAACAGGGGATGGCAGTGCAGTGCCTGCACTAATCAGCCAACATGTTAATCGTTGAGGATCTATGTTTGTCAAAACATGTTTGGGATGTGGTAACTGCAATTCAATGATAAAAGGCCCTAATTTTGTCCACCCACTTACTGGTAATAAATTTCAAATAAGGTTTTTTTTTTACATGTAATACAAAATTTGCCATTTATCTTATAAAGTGTCCTTGTGGAAAAATTTACATTGGAGAGACGACTCGTCGAGTCCGCGATAGAATTATACAACACAAAAGTAATATTAGGTGTAAAAATCTAGAAGCTCCAGTATCTAGTCACTTTTTACAGTGTGGCCATAATATTAGTCAGGTTCATTTTCAGATAATGCATGCAGTGCCACATTCCAGGCGGGGGGGTAATAGAGAGTTGATCCTCAAAAGGAAAGAGGCATTTTGGATTTATAAACTTAATGCAATGCACCCCCTTGGTTTAAATAAAGAATTAGATTATACATTATTTTTTTAGCCATTTCCCTGTTCTCATACTGTTTTGAGATTGTTTAAATTTGTGATTTGAAACTCTGTATGATGAAGAAAAAAACTTTACATGTAGCTGGCAACTCATATGTATATATCTGTGTTGACATTTGCTATGTATTTTTTTGTATTTGTTTTTAATTCCCAACCTGCACTATATGCAACTCAAATAGAATATGATTGATACATGTTGTAATATAAGATTGGCCTCTAGGGGGGGTTGCAATCAGGTGTTGATTGAACACCTGAGTGTAGGTGAGCCTATATAAGGACATAGTATGTTACTTGAGCTATGTATGATTAAGGGTTGTGTACCCGAAACGTCACTCTGTCTTAACCCAAGTATGTGGAAATAAAGACTTTTATTTGCTTCAAGGTGCTGCCTCTCTGTGGATGTGTGAGTACCAAGGGATTACAGCACCCTTTTGGCTTGCATCTGACAGTGGTGCTGGGCTATCAAGTGTTTTCTTTAAATAGTATACCAGGCAGCTGTTATCACTGACATAATATACATACACATGTCAATCATTATGCTAAAACTGTGTAGTGAAAAGTGTACTTTTGAGTATTTTTGTTGTGGAGAATAACTACAGCCTGTAGAGTTAGATGTGCTTGTAACTTGTTTGCTAGTGTGTGTGTATGAAAGGTGCAGGAGTTAAAGGGACAGTTACTCAAAAATGTTTTCCCCTTTAATTTGTTTTCAATGATCCACTTTACCTACTGGAGTGTATTAAATTGTTTACAAGTATTTCCATTAGCCTTATATAAGCATTTTAAATAGTTCATTTAGCCTGTGGTATCCCAACCCCTCCTGAAAGTTTTTGGCCTCAAGGCCAAGCTGTGTTAAAGGGACAGTACACTGTAAAATTGTTTTTATAGTAATGTATTTTTAATGGCTTGTTATACCAGCTGCAGAGTATAAAACATATGACAAATTGCATTTTCAAGTTTATTTGTGTATATGAAGTAGCTGGTTTTGTGCTTTTAAACCACAGCATATTACAATGGGTTGAGCTTCAGGTAATATCAGATCTCATAATGTTATCACTTTGTGTACACACACTTGCTTCCTTATCTTATATTTGTCTGGAAAACTAAAGCTCAATACATAGTATAATCTCTTTCAATTCAGGCCCGAATAGGGTCTTCCCTTTGAAAGGAATGTTCAAAAGCTTGGATTTAGACGACACATCGGCCGACCAGGGCTTTAGCCATAGCGCCCTGCGCGCCAAATTGGCGAAACCTGAATTTTTCGCCACTAACTTAGCTATTTGAAAAGCGGCGTCAGTGATAAAAGAATTAGCTAGCTTTAGAGCCTTAATTCTATCCATAATTTCCTCATATGAGGTCTCCGTCTGGAGCGAGTCTTCCAGCGCCTCAAACCAGAAAGCAACTGCAGTAGTTACAGGAATAATGCAGGCAATAGGTTGGAGAAGAAAACCTTGTTGAACAAAAATTTTCTTAAGTAAACCCTCTAATTTTTTAACCATAGAGTCTTTAAAAGCACAACTGTCTTCAATTGGTATGGTTGTGCGTTTAGCTAGTGTAGAAACAGCCCCCTCCACCTTAGGGACCGTCTGCCACAAGTCCCGCATGGGGTGAGATATGGGGAACATTTTCTTAAAAACAGGAAGGGGGACAAAAGGGACACTGGCCTATCCCACTCCCTAGTAACGATATCCGCAATCCTCTTAGGGACCGGAAACGCATCCGTGTAAACAGGGACCTCTAGGTACTTGTCCATTTTACACAATTTCTCTGGGATCACCAAAGGGTCACAGTCATCCAGAGTAGCTAATACCTCCCTAAGTAAAACACGGAGGTGTTCTAGTTTAAATTTAAAAGCCAATGCATCTGAATCTGTCTGGGGAGGAACCCTTCCTGAATCAGAGACTTCTCCCTCAGACATCAAATCCCTCGCTCCCACTTCAGAGCGTTGTGAGGGTATATCGGATACGGCTACCAAAGCGTCAGAATGCTCATAATCTGTTCTTAAAACGGAGCTATCACGCTTTGCAGGTAACACGGGCAGTTTAGATAAGAAGGCTGTAAGAGAATTATTATATTATGACTGCCGCTAAGTCTTGTAATGTAAAAGGGTTAGACAAGGTAGAGGTACTAGGCTTGTGCGGGAGTAACTGGTTGTGACACTTGGGGAGAGGCAGACGGGCTACCCTCGTTACCTTCAGTCTGAGAATCATCTTGGGCCACATTCTTAAGTGCAACAATATGATCTTTAGAGTGTATAGACATATCAGTACAAGTGGGACACATTCTGAGAGGGGGTTCCACCATGGCTTCTAAACACATTGAACAAGGATTTTCCTTAGTGTCAGACATGTTTAACAGACTAGTAGAGTACACAAACAGGCTTGGAATCACTTTAATCAAATAAAAAACACAATTTGAAAAAAAACGTTACTGTGCCTTTAAGAGATAAAAAGAGCACACAATTTTACAAAATGGTGAAAAATGCACCAATCTTTCTGAAATTTTCACCGTATGTAGCTAAAGCCTTAATAAGATTGCACCCCAAGTTTCAAAAGGATTAACCCCTTAATGCCCAAACCGGAGCAGCCTAAAGCCAACACCTGGTTAAATCACTACAGCACCTTGCCACAGCCTTGCTGTGGCCATACCTTCCCTTAGGGATCAGATTTGGGGGAATATAGCTTCTTTTAGGCCCGCAAACATCAGCAGGACCCTCCATGTGAAACGGCATGAACTTCTCTGCAATTCTAAGTGCGCATCTGAGGCCTAGTAAATCACTCCTAAGTGACTAAAAAACAGCCATGTGGTAATAACCCCAGAAAAAAAACCAAAAGGGCTTTCAAAGTGTCTTGCAAAACGATTTTTCCTTAGCCAAACAATCGATTGCCCTGGATAAGTGTCAACCAGTATATTAGCCCTATTATGTAAGCATTCAATTCCTTACTAAGTATGTGAACATAGCTTACCCTCCCCACATGGGGATATTGTCAGTCTTCTAGCATTATCTCAGTCTTGTCTAGAAATAAATGACTGAACATACCTTATTGCAGATCACCCTGCAAACTGTTCACCCCAACTGAAGTTTTCTGGTACTCCTCAGTCCTGTGTGGGAACAGCAGTGGATTTTAGTTACAACATGCTAAAATCATTTTCCTCTCAGCAGAAATCTTCATCACTTTTCTGCTAGAGAGTAAATAGTACAAACCGGTACCATTTAAAATAACAAACTTTTGATTGAAGATAATAAAACTACAATTCTAACACCACATTCACTTTACACTCCCGAGAGAGACCCTAGTGCTTAGAGCCAGCAAAGAGAATGACTGGGGGGGTGGAGCTAGAGGGGGAGCTATATGGACAGCTTTGCTGTTTGCTCTCTTTGCTACTTCCTGTAGGGAATGAGAATATCCCACAAGTAAAGGATGAATCCGTGGACTGGATACACCTTGCAAGAGAAATGTTAATTTTCCATTGTTCCCTCCAAGTATTGGTGATTGGTTTATGGACAGATATAAGATAAAGAAGCAGGTATATGTACACAATGTGATAAAGTAATGAGATCTGATTATACCTACAACAAGCTCAACCCATTTTATTAGGTTGTGGCTGCAATACACAAAATCAGCTAATTCATATACACAAATAAACATTAAAAGGCAAATTCTCATACATTGTATACTCTGTAGCTTGTCATCTGCACTGGAGGCCTTTACTTTGGTCTATTGGCATGCTGTTTGACAAACATACCTATGTATGCTCAGGAGAAGCACTTGGAGCTAGCTAGTGATTGGTTCACCGGACGTGTTCAGCTAGGTCTCAGTAGTACATTGTTGCTCTGGAGCGGACTTCAGCCAGATATTTAATCTCTTCATAGGGGTTAAGCACACAACTAAAGTATGGCAATAATAAAATATTCTAACACACATGTTTGCATTTTTATGTCTATTTAATACATTACATTATTTTTTTTATGCAAACTTAAAGGTACACTGAACCCAAATGTTTTCTATTGTGATTCAGATAGAGCATGACATTTTAAGCAACTTCCTAATTTAATCCTATTATTAAATTGTCTTCATTCTCTTGGTATCTTTATTTGAAATGCAAGAATGTAAGTTTAGATGCCGGACCATTTTTGGTGAACAACCTGGGTTGTTCTTGCTGATTGGTGGAAAAATTCATCCACCAATAAAAAAGTGCTGTACAGAGTTCTAAACCAAAAAAAAAAGCCTTGATGTCTTCTTTTTCAAATAAAGATAGCAAGAGAACAAAGAAAAATTTATAATATGAGTAAATTAGAAAGTTGCTTAAAATTGCATGCTATATCTGAATCACGAAATCATTTTTTTGGGTTCAGTGTCCTTTTAATTTTTATACTTTATTACAGCGCCAGCAATCGTGTATTAAAAAAGTTACATAATGATAGTGATAATGGAAGGGAATCATAATTTGCATAAAAGTAGATCTCAAGTGCCTCAATATTATGGGGGTAAAGAGTTTTTGAGAGTCCCCAAAAAATAAATGATTTCTCAATGGCTGACATTTTGTGATACTGGTTAAAATATAATGCGCAAGCATGTAATTCACATCTGTCAGAGAAATATGTCACATGCATTAGAGATCTGCAGACACTTTCCCACCTTACTTCTAGCATTCAAGTCATCTAATTAAAATGACAACAGTGAGGGAATTGCCTATGAAATGAGAGTAAGCCATAAATCCATTTTTTGTCAACAGAAATATTCACATTTTTAAATTCTAAATAGAATAGGTGGAATCTCAATTGGCTATTTGCATAATACAATGTAATGAATTAATTACTGCACCTTAAAAGGGATATGAAACACAACACTTTTGTTTTATAATTCAGATAGACATTTTAAACAACTCTCCGGTTTACTTCTATAATCTAATTTGCTTTGTTCTCTTGCTATCCTTTATTAAAAAAAGAATACCTAGGTAGGCTCAAGAGCAGCAAAGCACTACTGGGAGCTAGCTGCTGATTGGTGGCTGCACCAAAATACCTCTTGTAATTGACTTACCTGATGTGCTTAGCTAACTCCCAGTAGTGAATTGTTGCTCCTTCAACAAAGGATACCAAGAATTTGATACTAGAAATGAATTGGAAAGTTGTTTAAAAAGGAATTATTTATCTGAATCATAAAAGAAATAGGTTTCATGTCTCTTTATTAATTAGAGAAACAAGAGGCAATGCCGTAATATGTTTACTACATTCCTGTACAAGGCATTTAATTCAATCTAGAACTTGTGCTCACTACTTGTGATTCCAATAGAGTCCACAATGGGAATAGTGTTTCAAATGTTTATAGACACGCCACTGATTTAAATTCAAGTTCTGGATTTGAAGCTACTGCTTCAGGCAGAAGACAAGATACAGCAGTTACAAACCAAGGGCTAGATTATGAGTGGATCGCTATTTTAACGTCCGTCCGTAAAGGGGCAAATTTGCCCGTTTACAGGCACACGTTAAATAACCAGCTATTACAAGTGGGTGGTTAATGCTCCCGTGGGGTCAGTTCTCTGGTTTATTTAAAAAATGTGCCCCAATTGCCCCCCAAATAAAGTTACAGTTCCATTATAAAAATAAAAAACATGAGCATTTTTTTAAAAGAAAACAAATAACTGCATAAAGCAGTTATAAGGGGTTAAAGTGAGTTATGATAGGTTATGCAGTTATAAGGGGTTATGCAGTTATAAGGGGTTAAAGTGAGTTATAAGGGGTTATGCTGTTATAAGGGGTTATAGTGAGTTATAAGGGGTTAAAGTGAGTTATAAGGGGTTATGCTGTTATAAGGGGTTAAAGTGAGTTATAAGGGGTTATGCTGCTATAAGGGGTTAAAGTGAGTTATAAGGGGTTATGTAGTTATAAGGGGTTAAAGTGAGTTATAAGGGTTTATAGTGAGTTATAAGGGGTTAAAGTGAGTTATAAGGGGTTAAAGTGAGTTATAAGGGGTTATAGTGAGTTATAAGGGGTTATGCAGTTATAAGGGGTTAAAGTGAGTTATAAAGGGTTATGCTGTTATAAGGGGTTAAAGTGAGTTATAAGGGGTTAAAGTGAGTTATAAGGGGTTATGCTGTTATAAGGGGTTAAAGTGAGTTATAAGGGGTTATGCTGTTATAAGGGGTTAAAGTAAGTTATAAGGGGTTATGCAGTTATAAGGGGTTATGCAGTTATAAGGGGTTAAAGTGAGTTATAAGGGGTTAAAGTGAGTTATAAGGGGTTATGCTGTTATAAGGGGTTAAAGTGAGTTATAAGGGGTTATGCAGTTATAAGGGGTTAAAGTGAATTATAAGGGGTTATGCTGTTATAAGGGGTTATAGTGAGTTATAAGGGGTTATGCTGTTATAAGGGGTTAAAGTGAGTTATAAGGGGTTATGCTGTTATAAGGGGTTATAGTGAGTTATAAGGGGTTAAAGTGAGTTATAAGGGGTTAAAGTGAGTTATAAGGGGTTAAAGTGAGTTATAAGGGGTTATGTAGTTATAAGGGGTTAAAGTGAGTTATAAGGGGTTATAGTGAGTTATAAGGGGTTAAAGTGAGTTATAAGGGGTTATGCTGTTATAAGGGGTTAAAGTGAGTTATAAGGGGTTATAGTGAGTTATAAGGGGTTATGCAGTTATAAGGGGTTAAAGTGAGTTATAAAGGGTTATGCTGTTATAAGGGGTTAAAGTGAGTTATAAGGGGTTAAAGTGAGTTATAAGGGGTTATGCTGTTATAAGGGGTTAAAGTGAGTTATAAGGGGTTAAAGTGAGTTATAAGGGGTTATGCTGTTATAAGGGGTTAAAGTGAGTTATAAGGGGTTATGCAGTTATAAGGGGTTATGCTGTTATAAGGGGTTAAAGTGAGTTATAAGGGGTTAAAGTGAGTTATAAGGGGTTATGCTGTTATAAGGGGTTAAAGTGAGTTATAAGGGGTTATGCAGTTATAAGGGGTTAAAGTGAGTTATAAGGGGTTATGCTGTTATAAGGGGTTAAAGTGAGTTATAAGGGGTTATGCTGTTATAAGGGGTTAAAGTGAGTTATAAGGGGTTATGCTGTTATAAGGGGTTAAAGTGAGTTATAAGGGGTTATGCAGTTATAAGGGGTTAAAGTGAGTTATAAGGGGTTATGCTGTTATAAGGGGTTAAAGTGAGTTATAAGGGGTTAAAGTGAGTTATAAGGGGTTATGCTGTTATAAGGGGTTAAAGTGAGTTATAAGGGGTTATGCAGTTATAAGGGGTTAAAGTGAGTTATAAGGGGTTATGCTGTTATAAGGGGTTAAAGTGAGTTATAAGGGTTTATGCTGTTATAAGGGGTTAAAGTGAGTTATAAGGGGTTATGCAGTTATAAGGGGTTAAAGTGAGTTATAAGGGGTTATGCAGTTATAAGGGGTTATGCAGTTATAAGGGGTTATAGTGAGTTATAAGGGGTTAAAGTGAGTTATAAGGGGTTAAAGTGAGTTATAAGGGGTTATGCTGTTATAAGGGGTTAAAGTGAGTTATAAGGGGTTAAAGTGAGTTATAAGGGGTTATGCTGTTATAAGGGGTTATGCAGTTATAAGGGGTTAAAGTGAGTTATAAGGGGTTAAAGTGAGTTATAAGGGGTTAAAGTGAGTTACAAGGGGGTTAAAGTGAGTTATAAGGGGTTAAAGTGAGTTATAAGGGGTTAAAGTGAGTTATAAGGGGTTATAGTGAGTTATAAGGGGGTAAAGTGAGCTATAAGGTGTTATAGTGAGATATAAGGGGTTAAAGTGAGTTATAAGGGGTTAAAGTGAGTTATAAGGGGTTAAAGTGGGTTATAAGAGGTTATGCAGTTATAAGGAGTTAAAGTGAGTTATAAGGGGTTATGCATTTATAAGGGGTTAAAGTGGGTTATAAGGGGTTATGTAGTTATAAGGGGTTAAAGTGAGTTATAAGGGGTTATGCAGTTATAAGGGGTTAAAGACAGTTATAAGGGGTTAAAGACAGTTATAAGGGGTTATGCAGTTTTAAGGGGTTATGCAGTTTTAAGGGGTTAAAGTCAGTTATATGGGGTTATTGCTGTTATAAGGGGTTAAAGTGAGTTATAAGGGGTTAAAGTGAGTTATAAGGGGTTATGCTGTTATAAGGGGTTAAAGTGAGTTCTAAGGGGTTATGCAGTTATAAGGGGTTAAAATGAGTTCTAAGGGGTTAAAGTGAGTTATAAGGGGTTATGCAGTTATAAGGGGTTAAAGTGAGTTATAAGGGGTTAAAGTGAGTTATAAGGGGTTAAAGTGAGTTATAAGGGGTTATGCTGTTATAAGGGGTTAAAGTGAGTTATAAGGGGTTATGCAGTTATAAGGGGTTAAAGTGAGTTATAAGGGGTTATGCTGTTATAAGGGGTTAAAGTGAGTTATAAGGGGTTATGCTGTTATAAGGGGTTATAGTGAGTTATAAAGGGTTAAAGTGAGTTATAAGGGGTTATGCAGTTATAAGGGGTTATGCTGTTATAAGGGGTTAAAGTGAGTTATAAGAGGTTATGCAGTTATAAGGGGTTAAAGAGAGTTATAAGGGGTTAAAGTGAGTTATAAGAGGTTATGCAGTTATAAGGGGTTAAAGAGAGTTATAAGGGGTTATGCTGTTATAAGGGGTTAAAGTGAGTTATAAGGGGTTATGCTGTTATAAGGGGTTAAAGAGAGTTATAAGAGGTTATGCAGTTATAAGGGGTTAAAGAGAGTTATAAGGGGTTATGCTGTTATAAGGGGTTAAAGTGAGTTATAAGAGGTTATGCAGTTATAAGGGGTTAAAGAGAGTTATAAGGGGTTATGCTGTTATAAGGGGTTAAAGTGAGTTATAAGAGGTTATGCAGTTATAAGGGGTTAAAGAGAGTTATAAGGGGTTATGCTGTTATAAGGGGTTAAAGTGAGTTATAAGAGGTTATGCAGTTATAAAGGGGTTAAAGTGAGTTATAAGAGGTTATGCAGTTATAAGGGGTTAAAGAGAGTTATAAGGGGTTATGCTGTTATAAGGGGTTAAAGTGAGTTATAAGAGGTTATGCAGTTATAAGGGGTTAAAGAGAGTTATAAGGGGTTATGCTGTTATAAGGGGTTAAAGTGAGTTATAAGGGGTTATGCTGTTATAAGGGGTTAAAGTGAGTTATAAGAGGTTATGCAGTTATAAGGGGTTAAAGAGAGTTATAAGGGGTTATGCTGTTATAAGGGGTTAAAGTGAGTTATAAGGGGTTAAAGAGAGTTATAAGGGGTTAAAGAGAGTTATAAGGGGTTATGCTGTTATAAGGGGTTAAAGTGAGTTATAAGAGGTTATGCAGTTATAAGGGGTTAAAGTGAGTTATAAGGGGTTAAAATGAGTTCTAAGGGGTTATAGTGAGTTATAAGGGGTTAAAGTGAGTTATAAGGGGTTATGCAGTTATAAGGGGTTAAAGTGAGTTATAAGGGGTTAAAGTGAGTTATAAGGGGTTAAAGTGAGTTATAAGGGGTTATGCAGTTATAAGGGGTTAAAGTGAGTTATAAGGGGTTATGCTGTTATAAGGGGTTATAGTGAGTTATAAAGGGTTAAAGTGAGTTATAAGGGGTTAAAGTGAGTTATAAGGGGTTAAAGTGAGTTATAAGGGGTTATGCAGTTATAAGGGGTTAAAGTGAGTTATAAGGGGTTAAAGTGAGTTATAAGAGGTTATGCAGTTATAAGGGGTTAAAGAGAGTTATAAGGGGTTAAAGTGAGTTATAAGAGGTTATGCAGTTATAAGGGGTTAAAGAGAGTTATAAGGGGTTATGCTGTTATAAGGGGTTAAAGTGAGTTATAAGGGGTTATGCTGTTATAAGGGGTTAAAGAGAGTTATAAGAGGTTATGCAGTTATAAGGGGTTAAAGAGAGTTATAAGGGGTTAAAGTGAGTTATAAGAGGTTATGCAGTTATAAGGGGTTAAAGAGAGTTATAAGGGGTTATGCTGTTATAAGGGGTTAAAGTGAGTTATAAGAGGTTATGCAGTTATAAGGGGTTAAAGAGAGTTATAAGGGGTTATGCTGTTATAAGGGGTTAAAGTGAGTTATAAGAGGTTATGCAGTTATAAGGGGTTAAAGTGAGTTATAAGAGGTTATGCAGTTATAAGGGGTTAAAGAGAGTTATAAGGGGTTATGCTGTTATAAGGGGTTAAAGTGAGTTATAAGAGGTTATGCAGTTATAAGGGGTTAAAGAGAGTTATAAGGGGTTATGCTGTTATAAGGGGTTAAAGTGAGTTATAAGGGGTTATGCTGTTATAAGGGGTTAAAGAGAGTTATAAGAGGTTATGCAGTTATAAGGGGTTAAAGAGAGTTATAAGGGGTTATGCAGTTATAAGGGGTTAAAGTGAGTTATAAGGGGTTATGCTGTTATAAGGGGTTAAAGTGAGTTATAAGGGGTTAAAGTGAGTTATAAGGGGTTATGCTGTTATAAGGGGTTAAAGTGAGTTATAAGGGGTTATGCAGTTATAAGGGGTTAAAGTGAGTTATAAGGGGTTATGCTGTTATAAGGGGTTAAAGTGAGTTTTAAGGGTTTATGCTGTTATAAGGGGTTAAAGTGAGTTATAAGGGGTTATGCAGTTATAAGGGGTTAAAGTGAGTTATAAGGGGTTATGCAGTTATACAGGGTTATGCAGTTATAAGGGGTTATAGTGAGTTATAAGGGGTTAAAGTGAGTTATAAGGGGTTAAAGTGAGTTATAAGGGGTTATGCTGTTATAAGGGGTTAAAGTGAGTTATAAGGGGTTAAAGTGAGTTATAAGGGGTTATGCTGTTATAAGGGGTTAAAGTGAGTTATAAGGGGTTAAAGTGAGTTATAAGGGGTTAAAGTGAGTTATAAGGGGTTAAAGTGAGTTACAAGGGGGTTAAAGTGAGTTATAAGGGGTTAAAGTGAGTTATAAGGGGTTAAAGTGAGTTATAAGGGGTTAAAGTGAGTTATAAGGGTTATGCTGTTATAAGGGGTTAAAGTGAGTTATAAGGGGTTAAAGTGAGTTATAAGGGGTTAAAGTGAGTTATAAGGGGTTATAGTGAGTTATAAGGGGGTAAAGTGAGCTATAAGGTGTTATAGTGAGATATAAGGGGTTAAAGTGAGTTATAAGGGGTTAAAGTGAGTTATAAGGGGTTAAAGTGGGTTATAAGAGGTTATGCAGTTATAAGGAGTTAAAGTGAGTTATAAGGGGTTATGCATTTATAAGGGGTTAAAGTGGGTTATAAGGGGTTATGTAGTTATAAGGGGTTAAAGTGAGTTATAAGGGGTTATGCAGTTATAAGGGGTTAAAGACAGTTATAAGGGGTTAAAGACAGTTATAAGGGGTTAAAGTCAGTTATATGGGGTTATTGCTGTTATAAGGGGTTAAAGTGAGTTATAAGGGGTTAAAGTGAGTTATAAGGGGTTATGCTGTTATAAGGGGTTAAAGTGAGTTCTAAGGGGTTATGCAGTTATAAGGGGTTAAAATGAGTTCTAAGGGGTTAAAGTGAGTTATAAGGGATTAAAGTGAGTTATAAGGGGTTATGCAGTTATAAGGGGTTAAAATGAGTTATAAGGGGTTAAAGTGAGTTATAAGGGATTAAAGTGAGTTATAAGGGGTTATGCTGTTATAAGGGGTTAAAGTGAGTTATAAGGGGTTATGCAGTTATAAGGGGTTAAAGTGAGTTATAAGGGGTTATGCTGTTATAAGGGGTTAAAGTGAGTTATAAGGGGTTATGCTGTTATAAGGGGTTATAGTGAGTTATAAAGGGTTAAAGTGAGTTATAAGGGGTTATGCAGTTATAAGGGGTTAAAGAGAGTTATAAGGGGTTAAGCTGTTATAAGGGGTTAAAGTGAGTTATAAGAGGTTATGCAGTTATAAGGGGTTAAAGAGAGTTATAAGGGGTTAAAGTGAGTTATAAGAGGTTATGCAGTTATAAGGGGTTAAAGAGAGTTATAAGGGGTTATGCTGTTATAAGGGGTTAAAGTGAGTTATAAGGGGTTATGCTGTTATAAGGGGTTAAAGAGAGTTATAAGAGGTTATGCAGTTATAAGGGGTTAAAGAGAGTTATAAGGGGTTATGCTGTTATAAGGGGTTAAAGTGAGTTATAAGAGGTTATGCAGTTATAAGGGGTTAAAGAGAGTTATAAGGGGTTATGCTGTTATAAGGGGTTAAAGTGAGTTATAAGAGGTTATGCAGTTATAAGGGGTTAAAGAGAGTTATAAGGGGTTATGCTGTTATAAGGGGTTAAAGTGAGTTATAAGAGGTTATGCAGTTATAAGGGGTTAAAGTGAGTTATAAGAGGTTATGCAGTTATAAGGGGTTAAAGAGAGTTATAAGGGGTTATGCTGTTATAAGGGGTTAAAGTGAGTTATAAGAGGTTATGCAGTTATAAGGGGTTAAAGAGAGTTATAAGGGGTTATGCTGTTATAAGGGGTTAAAGTGAGTTATAAGGGGTTATGCTGTTATAAGGGGTTAAAGTGAGTTATAAGAGGTTATGCAGTTATAAGGGGTTAAAGAGAGTTATAAGGGGTTATGCTGTTATAAGGGGTTAAAGTGAGTTATAAGAGGTTATGCAGTTATAAGGGGTTAAAGAGAGTTATAAGGGGTTATGCTGTTATAAGGGGTTAAAGTGAGTTATAAGAGGTTATGCAGTTATAAGGGGTTAAAGTGAGTTATAAGAGGTTATGCAGTTATAAGGGGTTAAAGAGAGTTATAAGGGGTTATGCTGTTATAAGGGGTTAAAGTGAGTTATAAGAGGTTATGGAGAGTTATAAGGGGTTATGCTGTTATAAGGGGTTAAAGTGAGTTATAAGGGGTTATGCTGTTATAAGGGGTTAAAGAGAGTTATAAGAGGTTATGCAGTTATAAGGGGTTAAAGAGAGTTATAAGGGGTTATGCTGTTATAAGGGGTTAAAGTGAGTTATAAGAGGTTATGCAGTTATAAGGGGTTAAAGAGAGTTATAAGGGGTTATGCTGTTATAAGGGGTTAAAGAGAGTTATAAGGGGTTAAAGAGAGTTATAAGGGGTTAAAGAGAGTTATAAGGGGTTATGCTGTTATAAGGGGTTAAAGTGAGTTATAAGAGGTTATGCAGTTATAAGGGGTTAAAGTGAGTTATAAGGGGTTATGCATCAAATGGTTTCCTTCTACACTTCCTGTACTTACCTAGTCGGCATGACATCATGTAAGAGGCAAATAAATAAGAGAACAGAGCAAATGGTATAATAGAAGTAAATTAGAAAGTTGTTTAAAACTGCCTGCTCCATCTGAATCACAAAAGTTGATTTTTATATTATTTTTTTAAATCTTTTTTCTTGAGGCATTAGGCAAACAGAAAATGCAAGTAACATCCACAAAATAAGATGCAACAGTTACACAAGTAAAATTGTCAGAATTAAGTATTATAGAACGTGTCTAGAAATTTACTAGCTGTCAAATCATTATCAGCTAAAAGACTGAATGCAAGAATTACATAGATCCGATATCACAACATTCAAAACCATACTATAACTTATATATTTATAACTATAAGCAGCTGCGTCTTACACAACTGGGCCGGAACATGAAACATAGAATGTAGATTTATTTTATTTTTAGTTTCATTAGCTGTTTAAATAGTAACAAAATAAGTGTAAAGTTTTAATGTCTATAAAACAATTGGAGCTGCCATCTTGTAACTTAGGTTACATTCTCTACTCTGGCCAATTAGGGACAGTTATAAATAGGTCACTAGAGTGTGTAGCCAATGGCTATGGAGAATATATCAGTGTTCTGCACTTCCAATTCTATCGCAGAAAGATGATGTTCAATGAGGCACTAGGAAAACATAAAAAATGCAAAGTATCACGAAAAGTAAGTTCTAAGGGTTACGTAAGCAGTACCAAAGCCTTGACATAGAAAAGAAAAACTATGAACAGCTGTGTTTTACACAACTAATCCTCATTTTTCTTAAATGAAAAATATTCTAACATGTGAAGCAAAAAAATATTAATCCACTGGGGAAAATAGATTTAACCCTTTAGTGACAGGGTTAAAGTGTCTACATCGGAACACCTGTTCCGATGTAGACAAATTGAAACTACAGGGAGTGCAGAATTATTAGGCAAATGAGTATTTTGACCACATCATCCTCTTTATGCATGTTGTTTTACTCCAAGCTGTATTGGCTCGAAAGCCTACTACCAATTAAGCATATTAGGTGATGTGCATCTCTGTAATGAGAAGGGGTGTGGTCTAATGACATCAACACCTTATATCAGGTGTGCATAATTATTAGGCAACTTCCTTTCCTTTGGCAAAATTGGTCAAAAGAAGGACTTGACAGGCTCAGAAAAGTCAAAAATAGTGAGATATCTTGCAGAGGGATGCAGCACTCTTAAAATTGCAAAGCTTCTGAAGCGTGATCATCAAACAATCAAGCGTTTCATTCAAAATAGTCAACAGGGTCGCAAGAAGCGTGTGGAAAAACCAAGGCGCATAATAACTGCCCATGAACTGAGAAAAGTCAAGCGTGCAGCTGCCAAGATGCCACTTGCCACCAGTTTGGCCATATTTCAGAGCTGCAACATTACTGGAGTGCCCAAAAGCACAAGGTGTGCAATACTCAGAGACATGGCCAAGGTAAGAAAGGCTGAAAGACGACCACCACTGAACAAGACACACAAGCTGAAACGTCAAGACTGGGCCAAGAAATATCTCAAGACTGATTTTTCTAAGGTTTTATGGACTGATGAAATGAGAGTGTCTTGATGGGCCAGATGGATGGGCCTGTGGCTGGATTGGTAAAGGGCAGAGAGCTCCAGTCCAACTCAGACGCCAGCAAGGTGGAGGTGGAGTACTGGTTTGGGCTGGTATCATCAAAGATGAGCTTGTGGGGCCTTTTCGGGTTGAGGATGGAGTCAAGCTCAACTCCCAGTCCTACTGCCAATTTCTGGAAGACACTTTCTTCAAGCAGTGGTACAGGAAGAAGTCTGCATCCTTCAAGAAAAACATGATTTTCATGCAGGACAATGCTCCATCACACGCGTCCAAGTACTCCACAGCGTGGCTGGCAAGAATGGGTATAAAAGAAGAAAATCTAATGACATGGCCTCCTTGTTCACCTGATCTGAACCCCATTGAGAACCTGTGGTCCATCATCAAATGTGAGATTTACAAGGAGGGAAAACAGTACACCTCTCTGAACAGTGTCTGGGAGGCTGTGGTTGCTGCTGCAC
Source organism: Bombina bombina (assembly GCF_027579735.1). Classification (NCBI taxonomy): domain Eukaryota; kingdom Metazoa; phylum Chordata; class Amphibia; order Anura; family Bombinatoridae; genus Bombina; species Bombina bombina. Next base: position 1,267,200,568 of record NC_069499.1, on the reverse strand, counting down.
GCAATGTTGATGGTGAACAGATCAAAACACTGACAGAATCCATGGATGGCAGGCTTTTGAGTGTCCTTGCAAAGAAAGATGGCTATATTGGTCACTGATTTGTTTTTGTTTTGTTTTTGAATGTCAGAAATGTATATTTGTGAATGTTGAGATGTTATATTGGTTTCACTGGTAAAAATAAATAATTGAAATGGGTATATATTTGTTTTTTGTTAAGTTGCCTAATAATTATGCACAGTAATAGTCACCTGCACACACAGATATCCCCCTAAAATAGCTATAACTAAAAACAAACTAAAAACTACTTCCAAAACTATTCAGGTTTGATATTAATGAGTTTTTTGGGTTCATTGAGAACATGGTTGTTGTTCAATAATAAAATGAATCCTCAAAAATACAACTTGCCTAATAATTCTGTACGCGATCGTGCATACGATCACGAGATTTCAATTATTGGATCGCATCTGGGGGGCGTCCCTACAACCCTAGGAACGCCCTCCAGACCGCGATCAAGTCCTTGAAGCGCAGAAGGCTTCAGGACAGCCGTTTGATATGACGTTCTATTCCGTCATAACGGCTTTAAAGCCCAGTGTAAATATGACGGAATAGAACGGCATAACGGCGTTAAAAGGTTAAAGATATGGGTAATAACAACAATAGTCTATAAAAAGGATTATAGGAGCAATATGGATAGTCAACTTTTAAAGTGTACATTATACCTACTAACTATGGCAGGTACAGGTGACTGCTACAATAGTTAACCTCTGGACATGACATATAATAAATACCTTATATCTAATTCAGTTGCCGGAAGTTAAAACACCACCACTGATATACTAGTATATTACACATGTGTAGCTTCCATTTTATCTAAATGCCTTTCATCTATTTTAGTTGCTGGGAGTTAAAACATCACCACTTGCATACAACACATGTACCATACAACTATGAGAATGTCAATCAATCCCAAAACTGAGAAGACCCAACTTACACAGTCAGCATAAACGGCAATACAGTATTATAACAAGTTAAGAACATTAGTGCACATCTATATATAGACATTATAAATATACAGGTGCCAAAAATCAGCCTCAGAGACAGAACATTAAAATCCAAAAAACTAATTTACACAGAGCTTCCAGTTTTTAGGTCATATTCAGCCGAAGCCCAGAAACACCCCTCATGAAAAGTTTAATTTTAATTACTGTCCCTTTAGTAAATGCTGAATAACCCCAGGAAAACATTGCATGCCTTATCTCCTAAAACAGGTAGAGCAATTCACTCACAGGACTGTCCATTCCCAGCTCTAGACAATGGTGAAATTACAGATACTAGAAAGTAATGGTGCTTAACCTTCAAGAAAGCCATATATTAGTAAAACCAAGACTTTGCTAGAATAAATGTTTTGCTCATTTTTTTAAATTTTTGTTCCTTTTTGACGTAATGAGAAACGCTATATTTGAAGAATGTATTGCATTTCTAAAGTCTGCTCAGATTATCTCACAAACCTTAAAGCAAATAGTGTGTGCCCAACTGGACTGCAGCTGAGTATGTTTAGCTGGAATGGCAGACAGGGCTTTCTGTACTGTTGGAAGCTACAACTTTCTTGGTCAATACGGTATTAGTCATTTTACCGACTAGGGCCCTGAAGAACCTGGAATAATGAAAGAAAACATATGCTCCTTGTACATCATGCATAGGGAAATAGCTAAAAAGTGAGCGAAGAAACAAACCATACTTCAACCACTAACATGAAAAGGGGTCAAAATAAATAATAAAAATATATTAAAAGTTTCATTATGCATAACTAAACATTTTATATAAAAATCTGAAAGTATTTACTGTCCCTTTAGCCTCCAAGAGAACATTTGTTTAGGGTTATATAAATGAATCATCTACAAAACATTTATGCAAAGAAACATCTAGTGTACAATGTCCCTTTAAGGTGAAGTCATTGCTTACATGTCCCTTTAACATTACAGGGTTTGTCTAATGGTATGGGTTTTATCGGCTTACAATATTTATGAGACCATTAGAACCACTTCTTGAGAGTCAGGTGATCTCTCTCTAATGTTGCTACCATATTGCCAGTATGCACTTAGAAAGCAATTAAAGAGATTACAAAAAAATATCAGTTTAACATACTACATGGGACTGTAATTGCTACTACAAAAACAAAACGTTAAAGGGACTTGGAGCAGGTTCTGCATACAAAGGGATTTTTTTAAGCACTTATACTGCAATGGTCTCATTTGTAGGGCTTTATTTCACACACTCCAGGAATACACCTCTTGAAAAGCACTGCAATATTGGTTTGTAATCTCCTTTGCAGCTCTAAACTGAAATTTGAGACAGAATTATCTGCAGTTACTTTAGCCTCAGACATCTCTCTAGCATCACCAATTTATTTGTATGCAGCTGGTTCACTAAATATTGGAGCAATGACAGCTTTAGTGAGTCAGTTTCATAGACTAATATAGGAAAACTGTGACGGCAGTAGTATTGCCCTATGCACTGATAATCATCAGAAATACACAGTATATTTGGTCACTATTCATTTAGGAGTGGAAAGCATACTTTGCCACATTGATTAGACAAAAAGCAAGCACTAAAAACAAGTATTGTTATATTTTCCATGCAGAATAAACAATGTATGGTACTTTTTAAGTGAATGTTGAGTTGCTTGTATGTGAACATTGTGCTTTGATCCATTGCCCATAAAGAAGCCAAAAAGCAAATTCTGTAACCAAGTTGTTTTGTTTTTTCTCAAAATGCTGCAAATAGAAATCCATTAACCTAGGTTAATTTGCTTTTTTGACTTATTGAGGGAGTGGGAAAAGCACAATGTTTACACAAAAGTAGGAGGTGTTTATTGCCCCTTTAAAGGGACACTCATTTTTTTTATTTGCATGAATGTTTTATAGATTATCTATTTATATAGCCTATAAAGGTTTTTTGTTTTTTTATAATCTATAGTTTTCCTTATTTTTAAATAACATTGCTTTGATTTTCAGACTCCTAACCAAGCCCCAAACTTTTAGAAAAATACCATCAGATACCTACTCCAGCTTGCTCCTGTTTGTGTAAAGGGTCTTTTCATATGCAAAAGAAGGGGGAGGGGGGAGTGTCTTATTTACCACTTGCACTGGGTGTTCCAGTAACCTTTTCAACAGGGCTAAACTGAGAGCTTTTAAGTAAGTTTTTAAACATTTTTTTACTGGACTTTTATATCAGTCTCTGTGCATCTTATTCTTTATAGTAGTGTCTATTACATGCAGTTATATGAAAATTGGTGTATACTGTCCCTTTAAGTCTGTTAGTTGACTATGATACCCAATATCCCAGTTCATGAATCGGTTAGTGTTAAGCAACTCTTGCTTTTGTGGAACAAATGTCCTTTGCCCCATGCTCCCTAAGGAAGCCAAAAAGGAAATTCTAAAACCAGCAAATCCTGAAAATCAAATCAATTGTTTAGGCAATTTGCAGCAAGTTTTGAAAATCTAAGTTATAGATTTCGCTTTTTTTAGCCTTAGAGCAAAGTGACAGTCTACGAGAAAATTGTTATTGTTTAAAAAGACAGATAATCCCTTTATTACCCATTCCCTAGTTTTGCATAACCAACACAGTTATATTAATATACTTTTTACCTGCGTGATTACCTTATATATAAGACTCTGCAGACTGCCTCTTATCTCAGTATGTTTACATTTTAGCCAATCAGTGCTGGTTCCTGCATAACTTCACAGGAGTAAATACGTTATCTTTAAGGCAAACATGAGCTAGCATTGCTGTGAAAAGATAATAAAAAGAGGAGGCCTGCAGGAGCTTAGAAACGGAGATCTGGAAGTTGTAAAGTATATTAATGTAACATTGATTTGTTGTGCACAGCTGGGGAATGGGTAGTAAAGGCATTGTCTATCTTTTTAAACAATAAAAAAAAAATAAAGTAGACTGTCCCTTTAAAACTACATCTTTTGTTTACTATATATGTTAAACCCCTGTACATATGGATGTGACACATATTATTTGCCTTATTTAGGAAGACATGGACAAGAGCAGGGTAAACAACTTTCACTATGTGTTTAAACCTTTTGTAGGGGTTAATCATATAGCAAATAGGTATTTGATTTTTAAAAACAAAATCCTCTAACAAAACAGCATTTTATTTTTGCACTGGTATGTTCCTTTAAAATGAGTCTCAGCACACAATGCTTTACAGCACTTCCTGGTTTTTCAGCAGTAAATGGGAGGAGGTAAGGTTACCCCAGATGTCTAATTGCTGTATTTGGAGGAGCTAAGAATGAAAATGTCCTGTTTAATGACGATAGGTCTGTTTTATGGAACAGGAAGTAAGATGGGAAAGTGCGGGTCACTTTGTTATTGCTTCTCCTATCTATAATAGAAATCTAGATCAAGTAACATGTTACAGTTGTCTATCCATCTGAACAACAAATCACAGGTGCTGAAGTTCATCAAATCTTTGTTCTGTGTCCAATTGTTATGCGTAGCTTATATTGCTACATATTTATATATGGGTTGGATGTCAGACCTGTTGCTGCTAGCGAGAAGAGGCTGAAGAAAGAAGATTCTATAACAACACTTCAAGTGAAACATTGTTGGAAGCAGGATCCTGTTTCAAGAGTTTTTTTTTTTTTTTTTAACCTGGGGGATTGTGCAGTGGGTTTATAGTTAAAGGGACATAATACTCATATGCTAAATCACTTGAAACTGATGCAGTATAACTGTAAAAAGCTGACAGGAAAATATCACCTGAGCATCTCTATGTAAAAAAGGAAGATATTTTACCTCACAATCTCCTCAGCTCAGCAGAGTAAGTTCTGTGTAAAAAGTTATACTCAGCTGCTCCCAGCTGCAGGTAAAAAAATTAAAAAAAAAATGAAGAAATGAACAGCAGCCAATCAGCATCAGCAGTGCTGAGGTCATGAACTCTTACTGTGATCTTCACTTAACTCTCATGAGATTTCATAGTAAGCTTCCTTTACCTGATTGGTGAAATAATATGAGAGTGCACGATGCTAGTCCCTTCAGATGTCCCAGGACAAACACACTAAAATGCTGCTTAGAAATCCTTTACAATGGGAGGTGGCTACTGAGGAACTTTTGAGGTAAAATATCTTTCTTTTTTACATAGAGATGTTCAGGTGATATTTTCTAATCAGCTTTTTACAGCTATGCTGCATCACTTTCAAGTGTTTAAACATTTGGGTATTATGGCCCTTTAAGGGGATATGAAACCCAAAATATTTGTTTCATGATTCAGATAGAGCATGTGATTTTAAACAACTTTCTAATTTACTTCTATTATCAATTTTTCTTTCCTCTGTTTTGGTATCTTTTGTTGAAAAGCAGGGACATATGCATAGAAGCCAACTGATTTCTGGAGCACTATATGGCAGCAGTTTTGTAAGAATGTTATCCATTTGCAATAGAAGGCAGCATTATTTCCTGCCATGTAGTGCTTCAAATGCCTACTTAGGTACCTCTTCAACAAAGAATATCATAGGAACAAAGCAAATTTGATAACAGAAGTAAATTGATAAGTTTTTTTTTTTTTAATTGTATGCTCTGTCTGAACCACAAAAGAAAATGTTTGGGTTTTTATATCCCTTTAAAGGGACATAATACTCATATGCTAAATCACTTGAAACTGATGCAGTATAACTGTAAAAAGCTTACAGGAAAATATCACCTGAGCATCTCTATGTAAAAAAGGAAGATATTTTACCTCACAATCTCCTCAGCTCACCAGAGTAAGTTCTGTGTAAAAGTTATACTCGGCTGCTCCCAGCTGCAGGTAAACAAATTTAAAAAAATGAAGAAATGAACAGCAGCCAATCAGCATCAGCAGTGCTGAGGTCATGAACTCTTACTGTGATCTCATGAGATTTGACTTAACTCTCATGAGATTTCATAGTAAGCTTCCTTTACCTGATTGGTGAAATAATATGAGAGTGCACGATGCTAGTCCCTTCAGATGTCCCAGGACAAACACACTAAAATGCTGCTTAGAAATCCTTTACAATGGGAGGTGGCTACTGAGGAACTTTTGAGGTAAAATATCTTTCTTTTTTACATAGAGATCTTCAGGTGATATTTTCTAATCAGCTTTTTTACAGCTATGCTGCATCACTTTCAAGTGTTTAAACATTTGGGTATTATGGCCCTTTAAGGAGATTTACTGATGGGCCACTGTATTGGGGGGGGGGGGGGGGGTTAGAGTTAAGTGGAATCTGCAATGGGAGGACCACATGGGGGGGTTAGACAATGGGGGTTACCTTTTATGGTGATTATGTAGGGGCCCTTGGGTGTAGGGCAGTATTGTGTAAGTGAAGCATTTCAATGACCATGTTAGTGGGAGTCCTACAATTAGGGTTAATAGTGTAAAGGGGGGAGTTTAGGGATCTCAAGGACACACAAGTAGGGACAGTCTAACGGCTAGATTACACAAGGTTAGCTTTGTACCAGCTCTAGCTAGAAGTAGCGAATCATCAGCTATTGAACATCACTTGCAAGAGCTCTGGTAGAGTTGCCAGAGGTTGTAGCTGCCTATACTTTTAATTGGACTTGTGAATACATTGTAGCTAACAAATCATACAATGCTTGCTACAAATGTATAAGCTGTTGCTACATCTCTTCTTGCAGCTGGTGGATTCAAAACTTGTATAAAAATGCTACAACTATTTTGTTCCTGTAGCTACCTGACTCAGACTCTAGCACAGGTAGTAGAAATGGTACAAAAATTGACTTGCAGCTACTGAAGCTGTTGCTATGTTACATAAGCAAAATATTACGACTGAGGATCCTTGAAACTACAGATCCCTACAACTTTGTATTATATAGCAAGTGGTTATCACCTATGACTGCATAGGCGTATTGAACGCAAGGGATTTCACCTATGCGTGCCGTGTTATACGTAAGTGAAGATTAATTCCCTACTTAAAGTGAAGGTCAACTTGGATGAATCAGTGTCCAGTTTTTAATAATCCTATTAAAAACAAGGGCACTTTAATTCATCAAAATTGACATTTCACTCATTTTCTTCAAAAACTTAACTTTTAATCCTGACAGCCGCTGCAGCGCTTCCTCCGCCCGTCGCAAGCCCTCTTCGCGGGTCCAAAATGACGAATCCGGCTTCCTCCAATCACGGCGTTGCCTCAGGCCATGATTGCTCCGGGGAAAAAGCCGTGATTGGAGGAAGCCAGAATTCGTCATTTCTGACGTATGAAGAGGCTTCCGACGGCCGGGGGAATTGCTGGAGCGGCTATCAGGATTAAAAGGTACGTTTTTGAAGAAAATTAGTGAAATTTCAATTTTGATGAATTAAAGTGCCCTTGTTTTTAATAGGATTATTAAAAAACGGGCACCAATTCATTTAAATTGACATTCACTTTAACAAAACAAAAATGCTACTTTTGCCTGTAGCGAACCCAATTTTACCAATGCTGTGTAATCTAGCCCTTAGTTTGGATTAAGTGCAGTAAAAGCAGTAAGGGCCTGGTCTTTGATCGGGTAACTGCAGTTTGAAGGGCAGGACAGTCATGGTAATGTTTAAGTGAGGCTTGGGTGACATTAAGGGATATAGTATTATAACAAAGGTAACTTTATGACATATTTACCAATGTTAGAGCTAATGGGCTCAGCCATTCCGTACCTGGGGAATCAAACTGAGCTGCTATATCAAGCCACTATAGTTTGAAAAGAAGCATTTTTGCAATAGCAAGAATGCATTTAGTAAAAGCTATCTCTGTTTTTGTGAGAGCTGTTACTGTTCATGTGAAGCAAATATAAATATATAGCATACATAGATATGCGTACACCAGCACGGTTACAAAGCTGCGTGTACAGCTTCATAAATGGAGCCATGTGTCTGCACAGAGGGCTGGTAGTGTCTTGTAGAAAATGATGTAAACTGAGTTACTGCAAATGTTATACACTGCTGGCCCTCTCTGCAAACACACTGTTTAAATTATTAGTCCCACAAAGCATTCAAGATAAGTGGGTTATCCCTATTGCTACTGAGCCATTTCCCATCCCTGTGCTAGAAGTGTTTTTATAGTTATTTAGCCCTCATTGCATATATACACAGACATTTATTTGTTTGTCTGTGTTTACCTGCACAAATTATACATTTTTAAGAGCTGACTACAACAGTGCGACTCTCGGCAGGGCCCTCTACCCATTTGATCCCTATAAATGCTACCTTGTATACCGCCCATGTTTATAGCGCTGCGGAATCTGTTGGCGCTTTACAAATAATCTATAATAATAATACCTGCATTTTAGGAATAACAGAAGTAAGCAAACATAGACTCTTTACCACTATACCTAGAGGCAGGGCTTGGTTTTTTCACTAGCTTTGGCTGATTAAGGAATTACATAGGGTGAATAAAAAAAAAATAACTTTTCTTCCTATCTTTAACATTGAGTGGAATAGTATTTTTCTCCCTCTAGGCTAATCATTTTTAACTCCTTTCTAGTAAACTATAGTAATTTTGTTACATCCCTGCCTAGAGTCCTATTCCCTCATATTATGGAAGTTAAACGCAGAAATATTGACCAACTTTCAAAAAAACTAAGTGTGAAAAAAAGCCAATGAGCAAAACAATACACAACAAAGACAGTGGAAAGTTGATAGAGAACAAGTCATGTGCAGCAACATGTGTGATGTGATAAAGGAATTTAGTGTTGTCATATAAAATCCCAAGCTCAAAAATGAAAGTATGACTCTGTATTTATTGATCATCCTGTCACGTGATTTTTCAGCTTCCGAGACCTGCAAGTCATAATATTCTAACCTGTTATTAAGCAATTAGGAGACTTGATAAACACGGATCATTTTAAGTGTTAGAAAGGCAGGGACATGCTAATCTCACAGCATGTCTCCAACACTCAGTTCTTTGTGTTCACAAAGCTACACGATAAAGGGTTCTTTATTGTGCAGGAAAGCAATTTTCTCGCAATAACTTGGTAAAGAGTCAACAAGGCCACAAATATATACCTGTATGCTGACATTCATTTTTAATGATAATTAATTCCTAGAACTTCAACATTACATCTATCCAACCCATGTAATATATTTTTAAATACTATATTAGTACTTTAAAGGTTGAGAAAGCAAAAAACAACTACTTTCCTTTAAACTGCCCATGTATTTGGTGGGTTTTTGTTTTTTTAGTAAAATAAACTATTCCTCATAATCTTCTAATAATTACACATAGCCTAAATCAGAAAAAAAGACTGACATTAATAGTTAAAAAAAAATCTAAAAGAGACATCATCTGCAATAATATTGTAGAGTTTCATGAGTGTTTATGATATTTAATCAAGCTTAAAAAAAGATACTGGAAGCTCCAAAGCTTCTGAAGAAAATCTAAAATATCAGTCTACTTAGGTTAGGGATGGGAAGAAGCAGTGCTCTTTTTCTTCTGCATATTATTTTAATCCGATTTGCTATGCAACCAGAAGATGCTGTTTGGCTGCATCCAGTCTCATTTCCTGTAAGTGGTGAGATTGTGGTATATGCAGAATATGGTTTGAAAAAACATTGAAATAAAAAAACCTGCATGAGCCACTGCAGGATGACTTCATCCCAATCGAAAAACAAAATTTAACTATCTGCATTCTGAAAGGGTCAAATGCCTAGAGACAGACAGCCAATGGTTCAAGAAAATATATAATTATACAGAGAAATGACATTTGGTAAAAGAGTATTAGGAGCACTATAAGGAAAGTGGGAGATTTAGAAGACAGCATAAAAAGTGTATATTTAAGTATTCTATTAAAAAGTAATGTATGTCTGTGTACACTTTGTATGTATTCTTCTCACTTATGAAAGGACAATGACATTTTTTTATTACCTAAGCCCAAAGCTCAGGTAAGCGCCCAGCAACACAAAAAATACAGCTTGGATCGTGTTCTGTCTCAAGCACAGATATGTTGCATACCGGGCAATAGTTGAAAACGTATGATTTCAGAAAATGGGCACACATGACTGCAGTTAGTGAGCTCTAGTGTACAATCTAGATAGTCTGTCAGCCTATGACCTAATAACATAAACATACATTATCTACACAGCTTACTGTGCAACAATGTGAATAATTGTGCTAAATAAGCAACCAAGATAAGGCATTTGTATAAGAACATAAATGTGCATTAAACATTTATGTGCAATATTCTACAAGGATTAGATACAAGGATCAATGTTCCCACACTTGAGTGCCAGAGAATAAAGACACTCTGAGTGTAATTTAGACATCATACACAATTAGTATTGTGTACCACTTAAAATTGTGTTCATTAATTAACAATGAAGATACTTAAGCAAAATGTATTTTCAGTAGTTGAGATATTGGATGGAGTGTAAGTGACCTTTATGCATCACAATAGATTGAAAAAGAGTATATTGTAAACTTTTATGACAATATAAAAAAAAAAAACTGACTACTTGCCTGTATTCTCCCTTTTAACATTGATATGTAGTATGCTAATGGAGAAGGGTCTTTGAGTGCAGTCATAATGATGCTAATCACTAGATGTGTATTGAGTTCCATCCCCCATCACTACCAGCAGTGTCTTCTCTCTGGTAAAGATGATTTCATGCTGTCTCTCTCCCCTTGGTATCACTAAGTCACAAGGCCTTAGGGACCTTAGGAAGTCCTCTCTTTTGTAGTAGTGTGTGTGTATGTATGTGTGTATGTATATGTATATTATACATACATACATACACACACCATGGGTAATAAATATTTAACCCATTGGCTCTCAAAGGGGATGCTAATGCGGAACAAATATTTACACTACTTTGGACACCAAAGTAAGTAACCCTCTGCCACACTTGCAGTGAAAAGAAGCATTTTTTCAAGCCTAAAGCACCCTATGTCACCCATCTACACAAAAGTACTAGTATCTTTTCAAACTGTTTTATTTAATCTTGAATTCCTCTATTTTAATAAAAAGGAGTCCAGATGTTAACACTTTCAGCAACAGTTATTCGCAGTGACAGTGTTAAGGGATAAAGCATCAATCATTGTATTTTAACCCTTTAAGCACACAGCAGGCCTGATTCACTGTTGAAGGGATCACCTGTCTTGTTTAAACAGGCCGTGCTGTCACTGCATATTGGTGACTCGCGAACAGTCCTTCAAAAGAACCTACCTAGTGTCCTCCTCTGCTTGAAGGTTTTCTCGGAAGGCATTGTGAGTGCTTGTGGCGAGATAAACAAAGACAAAGCTGTTTTTCCTTACTAGGATCTGTCCCTTAGTCCGGAGCTGCGCTGTATGCAGGTCCTTCCCCTGTCATCAAAACAAAACATAGGGTCATGACGTCAACACTGCATCACTGGGAGGTTCCCGGGGCCATGTTGAGTGTGGCGCTTCAAAGCACGAGAGGATCACGTGTGTGTGCTGACTTACAACTAGCTTACTCACTTGGCTTTTTTACATAATCTTGTTTGCTATAATTTTAATGTAATAAAGAAAACAAATCCACCATAGTGTAATACAAAAAACATTAGCAATATAGTAAATAAAAGTGAATAAAACTACTTTTTTTGTTTTCAAGCTGTGGTGGCTGTTCTTTCCACAAGTAGTAACTAACTGATGCTTGATAGGTTGTACACAAACATACATAAGGATTAAATAGCCTAGTGAAATAACAAAACACACATTAATTTATTAACCCCCCCCCCCCCCCATTATTCTCCCTCAAATAAAGAACAAGACTACAGAGATGGAGGAAGACCAACAGGTAGCCTTTAATTAATTAACTTAATGAGAAGGTCAATTTCGATAAATCGGTGCCAGTTTTTAATAATCCTTTTAAAAACAAGGGCACTTTAATTCATCAAAATTGACATTTCACTCTTATTCTTCAAATGCTTACCTTTTTAATCTTCACAGCCGTTCCAGCGATTCCCCTGGCCGTCGGAAGCCTTTTCATACGTCATACGTCCCCAGGGGAATTATGGCCTGAGGCAACGCTGTGATTAGAGGAAGCCGGATTCGTTATTTTAAACCCACGAAGAGGGCTTGCGACGGGCGGAGGAAGCACTAGAGTGGCTGTCAAGATTAAAAGGGAAGTATTTAAAGAAAACGAGTGCGAGTGAAATGTCAATTTTGATGTAAAAAGTGCCCTTGTTTTTAATAGGTTTATTAAAAACCGGGCACCGATTCATCAAAATTGACCGTCACTTTAAAGTGAATGTAAATTTTCACGAATGAAAGCCCTGTTTTTAAAAAATACTATTAAAAACAGGGGCACTTTCATTCATGTTTACATAGCAGCCGTTTTTTATTAAATACTTACCTATTATTCTTTTCAAGTTTGGAACACCGGAGCAGTGATTCCCCCGCCCCTAGGTTGTCTCTTCTTTTGTCAGAAATTACAAATCCGGCTTCCTCCAATCACGGCATGGCCTCAGGCAATGTTTGCTCTGGGGGGAAGCCGTTATTTTAGGAAGTCTGAATCGTAATTTCTGACGTAAGAAGAGAGGACCTGGGGGCAGGGGAATCGCTGCTCTGGTGTTCCAAGCTTGAAAGGAATAAAATGAAAGTGCCCCTGTTTTTAATAGTATTTTTAAAAACAGGGCTTTCATTCGTGAAAATTAACATTCACTTTAACCCTTTGGCTGCTAAGCCATTTGCCACCTGTGTGCTAAGATGGTTTTGAATTTTTTTTAAACACTTTTAGAAGTAAAGTTTGTGTGAATAAACTATACAAACTATATATTGAGGATTTTTTCAGCAGATTCAAAATATATCATTTTTATATGGTTATGTATCATCAGGTTTAAAAAATAGCGTGTGAAATCTGAAAAAGTGTATTTTTTTACACCTGACTCAATAAATAATAGTATGTAATTTTATTTTTCTAAGCTCTATCATCAAAACCTCCTGTGGATAAATATTTGTAGTAGGTAACCAGGCTGAAATAAGCAGAAATTAAGAACATTTCACTGTTTTTTTACACTGTTTCATATGTCAATTTGATTATCAAAAACAGCATCTTTAGAATTCTAGTGCATCCGGTAATGCCATAGTAATCTCTTATTAAAATGATAAATTCATCGTTTTATTTAAATATAAATAATTATGCCAAATTTTACCTTTTTAATCCTGTCTATGTTTGCGTCCTTTCTCCGCCCGCCATACTACCATTTTGTTTGACAGTTCATGTAATTTCTATCTCCCAATCATTGTTTCCCCCAGGGGCGTTCAACCCCTTTTCTTAAACGTTGCGCGTTGATTATGCGCATGTGCTAAACTTAATATTTCCTATTGAGTCCAGATGCACGGTCACGCAACGCCCATGCTCTATAGCGCTCTCATTGGCAATATAGGAAAACACATCGATCGGATCCAAGTAAGTTGCGCTGAGAGCTGGATTCATTCATTTATGAGTGTAGATTAGCGCATGTGCAGAAAAAGTTTTTCTCCAGAGCGTGCTTCAAAGATACGTATAGAGCGGGTGGGACCGCTCTGTACGTCAAACAGTGCTGAACTAGGAAGTAGTGTCTGGGAGGAGTCTCAACGCAAATGGGGTAAAAATTATTTTAGATATATTTCAGAAAGCTTATTTTGGATATTAAAATGTACTTTGCGGTTACACTAGGACACAGTACATAAATTCTTATGAAGCTTCAAAACATTGTAAGTTAACATTCACTTTAAACAGTTCTAGCCACCTGAGAAATTAAAATGGGGTACACAAAGCACACATTTGCAGAAAGTACACCCCTTAGTGCATCAAATGAGGGGCTACAAATATTTCTAGCATAAATTTGGGGTGCACAGCAATTAATGGAATACATTGCATTGCTGAAAAAAACAACAATTCTAAGCATTGTCTATTTTTGTGCTAGCAATACATGTAGCCCCTCATTGGATTCGTCAAGGGGTAATTTCCAAAAATGTGTACTTTATTTAATGTATCTTAGTTTCCCAGGTTTCTACAGCTGTTTGATTGCAGACATAACCCATAAAAGTTGAAATGCTATTTTTTGTTAGACGATTGCCATGACTACAAATAAACAGTTCTAAACACTTGGAAAATGAAAATATGGTACACAAAGCACACATTTATAGAAAGTACACCCTTTGGTGCATCAAATGAGGGGCTACATGTATCTCTAACACATAATTGAGGTGCGCAACATTTAATGGAATATGATGCTTTGCATAAAAAAATATATTATTTTTAGCAAAGAGCCATATTCCACTTTTATTATTACATTGTCTATATTTGTGCTAGCAATAATTGTAGGCTATAGCCCCCCATTTGATGCGCCAAAGGGTGTACTTTCAAAAAATGTGTACTTTATTTAATGTATCCTAATTTCTCAGGTGGCTACAGCTGTCTGATTGCAGACATAACCCAGTAAAGTTTAAAGACTATTTTTTTAAATTTTTATTTTAATTCTCTTTACAAAATAAATAGATATTTTTAAAGGAATTATGTCGCTAGAAAATATGTAATCTTTATTGCAAGAAATAAGCTTGTTTGCAAAAAAAATACAGAAGTTTTGAAAAGAGGGTGTTTTACTAATCTTCCACGCACGCTAAAAGGCTGATTATTAAAATATTATTTATTTTTTTAATAGCATTCCTCTACCATTTATTAATTTGTAACCACATTATCCAGGTGATCATGGTATTAGAAATATAATATCGGTCCGTATTGTAAAAGGGAATGCAACATTTCTTAGCTAGGTGATCACTGCGGTAACGCGAGTTACCACGGTGATCATTTAACTATAATACTGAAACTGATATTTATTTTTTAAAAATAAACAACTTTATTTTTAGAATATGTATTTTGGGGGTCTCTAGGCAATTTTTAACTTTATTTATGTGCCTTTAGAGACCCCCAAATCCTTTTCTTTTTTTTTTACTCTAGACTTAAAGACTTATACTATTGGAAAGGTTAGATAATTAAGCAGCATGCCCCCATCTCCCTATTAGTGACAATTGTCAGTTTAAAATAAAGTTGCGCAGTGACATCATTGCGTGTGACGTCACTGCGCAAAATGCGATGCCCCGGCAATGTCTGTCTTTATACAGGCCAGATCGCCGGGGTGGGAGTGGATGGAGGTCCCCAGAACTCCACAAAGGTGGGGGAGTGCTAGTGACGGCTCTGAGCAGTCGTTAGCACCTGAGAGGGAAACAATGCGACGGCTCAGAGCCGTCGTTAGCACTCAAGGGGTTAATTATATAACTTTTGTGTACAGTCACCCTAGGAGGTTAACTCGGTAACCGACTGTATACTCCTACATTGGGAGGTAGAGGCCAAATGGGTTGTAGTATATGACGGAGACCCCGGATGACTTCGCCTATTAGATGTTAGCTAAGGGATTAGGAGGAGTTCTGCTGGTCTGCCTATCTGCGAGGAAAAGGCACCCTAGGCTCGGACCTAGTGACGTCGCCTTTCCCCCAGCCTGACCATCACTTCACCCCAAAGCTTCAAATTGGGCCGCTACCTCTCACCGCTAATGGTGTAGGTCATAATATTACGAACACGGTCTTACTCAAGGCTGGCTCAACTAAACCTACACTCGCCATGTTGACTAAAGCAAATCATAGTAGCCAATTTTCATGCCGTCCATAATCATTTATTTTCTAGGGATGGGAGGGTGGGCAACTCCAACTTCGGGATGAACACTGCAGGAAAGAGTCAGAAACCACTGGAAAGTCTACTCTTAAACCCCAGGTGAGTCACTCCCCTTAAACTGCAACATTGTTGCAAATCAATACACTACTCACATTCCTATCCCTACAAGACTGCAGCTCTTAATATGTTCCAATCCCACTAGGGGTCTCTACGCTATCATTTCCTGTTAGGTTCCACATCAGTTTGCTCAGTTGCAATTGTTTTGTCATTAATTGATATTGAATAACACTTTAAAATTATAATGTTTAAAATCATAAATAAAATAAAAAACAGGAATAACAAGTTTGAAGTTTGTAGACTGCAGTTAAAATGTAAAGCTCAAACTGGGTACCTAGCATTTAACTTGTAAATTGCATTAAAATGTGTACTCAAACAAATTAATACATTTTATAGTTCAACAAATCCCCATAGTATATGAACCATTATTAAGCAGCTTAGAATGACCAACACAGTCATCCTCAACTCTTCTGGATTTATCAATTTGTGCAATACTGAAGAGAAAATATAGTAAACAGCAACCTCCCATCAAAACATCCCCATAAAGATATATGTGTTTAGGGAATTAATTCACTGTGCATACAATTTAGTGCGGCTGTGCAGTGGTGGAGGTACACAAATGGTTAATCCAACCGCAAGATACAAAAAATGTAAATGCTCCTGCTCCACAGTTCGTATTCTGCCTGTGTACTATGTCAGAGTAAAAAGAAACGATGTGCTGTGCAAAATTGGCAAACGGATATTCGTAATATATATCACTGAAGTTATTCAAAGATATCACACAGTTCCATATGAAACACAGCCGTTTATAAGTAGTTTGTTTGTTTACTCACAATGGTGAAATGAAGATGGAGGATAGTCTGTGACACCGGTGATCCTGGGCTACCTCGACTCCCTTCCTCTGGGGTAAAAACTCGTGTCTGCCTAGCACCGCTCGCTGTAGTCCTCTCCTAAGTTCCGGTCTTCCTGTACACAGGCTCCTGACGTAACTCGCTCCTAACCTTCCGTGATTGGTTGGAGGATGCACACCCACAACGTCCAATTGGGTAAATGTATGCCAGCAGCAGCTCCTTCTCTCTGACTCCCGGGTAAACGGCAAAGGATAGCAAATAAAGAGCAATCCGGGGTCAGAGTAAAAAATATGAATCTTTAATCAAAAAATAGTTAAAAGTCCAACATGGGAACAGTAGATAGAAAAAAAAAACACACGCCTATTGTTCTAGCTTACGCGTTTCGGCCGTAGCCTTACTCATAGCTGATACTAATCATGTTTTGTCATTAATTGATATTGAATAACACTTGAAAATTATAATGTTTAAAATCATAAATAAAATAAAAAACAGGAATAACAAGTTTGAAGTTTCTAGACTGCAGTTAAAATGTAAAGCTCAAACTGGGTACCTAGCATTAAACTTGTAAATTGCATTAAAATGTGTACTCAAACAAATTAATACATTTTATAGTTCAACAAATCCCTATAGTATATGAACCATTATTAAGCAGCTTAGAATGACCAACACAGTCATCCTCAACTCTTCTGGATTTATCAATTTGTGAGCACCATTATTACTACGCTTATTTATTTATTTTTACACCTCTAAGGTTGTGCACTCTATAGGAAGATATAGATTAGAGAGTTAGAAGGCGAACTGCGTACTATACTGTTGGTATATACTAGGTTTACAATATCATTTATTAATATCTTAGCAGTTGTCAACCAATAAAATGTATATATGTAACAATATATTTATTGAAATTAATATTTATTGCTTAGTTCATTGATTAGTTAGCTTTATAGACACCTTGAAATATATTTATGTAGAAACTAGATTATGAATCAATTATACGTCTATGCTGTTACAATATTCTTTACAAAGCAAACCAAAATATATCTCTAAAATTACCTTACTCACAATGAGTCACTTGTTAAAATATCACAATGAAAATACCAGAATATGGACCGTTAATTTAACAGTGCTTAGTTAAACAATATAACAAGATATTTCACACAAATCTTACTAAATCTCAATAAATCTGAGATAACTTTCAGAGAAGTATAGTTAAGCTATTTAGCCCACAAAATGGTTCTATGGTTCTATATAACCTCAATTAAAATGCCAGAAATTATATATTATTAATGCAGCAGCCAATTTATATGCCAAAATGTCTGGCCTGAAATAACCTCTCATTTAGCCACAATAAGACATAAGATTTATAATATATATAAATAATAATATATATATATATATATATATATATATATAGGTTTGCGTACCCCGAAACGTCACCATTGAATAAATAAGGTATTATTTGAACTGAATCCAGTGAGTGCAGTCCCTACTTGTTGATACTTATTGAAATTTTGACTGAGCACCCTGGTTGCTGACTATCTTTGAATTGTGAGTGCAGATACACAGTGGAAATATATATATATATATATATATATATATATATATATCTGTAATTAACGTATGATATTACAATACAAAAATGTATTTCTAAACATTAATATTTAACACCAATATACTTACTACTACTACTACTTACTTGGTCTAATTAATATTAAATATAAGAATAAATCTCCTTTTAAATCACATTACGATATAACTATAGTTTTAGAATACCTTGATTTCAAACATTAAAATTGTAGAGCAACCGTATACATCACAAACAAAACCAATTTGAGGTTTCAGCTTTTCCAGATTAATTCAGTTCTCCATCATATGAAGAGGTATATGCAATTCAGAGAATAAAAGGTTTAGGCCCAATGTTGCTTTCTGTAGAGACTGTGTTTCAAAGGCAGCAGTTTTGAGTCAGTCAAAGTTCCAGCAAAAGACCTCCTTCTTTTCTATTGCTTGAGCTTTTATCACGTGATAAGCCAGCCCCAATTTTGGAATCATTGGTGAACCTTTTGGATACGCACCAAACGATGCTTGTCCCTTCAATGGTTCTTGGAAATGCATGTATTTTAATAACAGCCAATCCCTTTTGGATGCAATATCATTTCTGAACTATTGGTGGCAGCAGACAACCAGAAATGCAGTCTCACCATCAATTCTGCTAACAGTAAATACAGATTCTTCAATATGTTCATTAAACAATCCTATAATTTCCAGCATTAATACATTATATGTTTAATACTAGTCCTAAAGCCAGTGTACATGGGCCATTTTTTGCAGTACAGCGGTCCCACACCTCTCTTCCTCCACCCCTCTCTTTTGCTCTCTCTCTCTCTCTCCCCCCTCTCTTTTGCTCTCTCTCCCTCTTTTGCTTTCTCACTTCCTCTCTTTTGCTCTCTCTCTCCCCCCCCCCCTCTCGTTTGCTCTCTCTCCTCTCGTTTGCTCTCTCTCCTCTCGTTTGCTCTCTCTCCTCTCGTTTGCTCTCTCTCCTCTCGTTTGCTCTCTCCCCTCTCGTTTTTTCTCTCTCTCTCTCTCTCTCTCTCTCTCTCTCTCTCTCTCTCTCTCTCTCTCTCTCTCTCTCTCTCTCTCTCTCTCTCTCTCTCTCTCTGTCTCTGTCTCTCTGTCTCTCTCCTCTCGTTTGCTCTCTCTCTCCTCTTGTTTGCTCTCTCTCTATCCTTCTGCTCTCTCTATTCCCCTTCTTAAGACATCTCTGTCTCTCGGCATCTGGCCCTGACCACATCACACTGGCCATGCCCACTCCGCACCCGCCCCAGCCACGCTCACTCCACCACACAACACCAGGTCAGTTGAAAGGCCAGGTGTGTTTGTCCTCGCGTGCAGTCTCTACTGCACATGACAGCTTCAGACAAACACACTTGGCCTTTTATTATATAGGATATATGGGATTATTTTATAGTATTTACCCTGAGTATTTTCGTAGTAAACATTATATACTATTTATAATATTTTAGAAGATGCATATTGTCATCTTTCCCAGTTATTATAAATATTGTATACTTGTGGATATCATTTTAATATTCAGTGCCTGGACTTATGTTTAGGACATATATATTCATAGGACAGCTTATTTATTATGTATCAGTGGTATTTGGAATTTCCCGGTCAGACCAGGTTCTGAAAGAAAAGCATTATTTATTTATTTTTATCCTGAAGGTTTGCAAAACATTTTGAATTCATCAATTCAGCCATTCATTTAATATAGGACATTTATCCAATATAGTATATTTAGGCATTTCTCTCAAATTTATCTATTGATACATATTATTTGGACAGTCTGAGGCACATATGAAATATTTGAGAACTCAGACCCAATATATTTAAATCCAAAACCTATTTTTTTTATATGCATACAGCTTTCACAGGGTTAAAAATGTTTCTCTTACTACTCTTCACATAGACATGGCATCTGGAATTTGTGTATTTGAACTCAGTATGGGACAATTTAACATCTAGATAAGAGCTACATCCTCTGAGATTCAGCTAGCTTCAAAGATCACTTACAGACAGTATGTCTGTATCTCCACATGTGGTCATTACCTGGTAACTTTTATTACATTAAAGAAAGATCAGGAAATCCATATATGGGCGTTCAAAGTTGAGTGTCATTCTAAGAATACTTTGAAAGCAAATTCCTTTGATGAATTGGGACAAAGGTTTGCAATGTGTCCTTGACAAACGAGGAAGGGGGTTGTGTTAGAAACAGCTTCACAAATAAATTAATTATTTGGTGTAGATAAAAAATAAAAAAATAAAATATATATATATAATTAACACTCACAGATATCCTGAAAATACCAGTTGATCCGTTACTTATTTACGTCATATAATGCACACTTTACAACTTTTATGGATTTCCTAAGCAAAAACAGGAGATTGAACAGGCATCACAAAAATACTCGAAATCAAAGAATGTGAGATCCAACAGAGTTAGGGTTGTCACCTTTTATGCAGAAAGAACACTGGGCATGCTCATTAGCATACATTTGCATAAATAATTTTACACCATAAATAATCTTTATTTCTATATTTATGCTTTATTTTCAACTTTGACTCAAAACTTAAAAATAATGGTGTTCTGGCAGATCAGCCAATTCCTCAAATTAGCCAATCACTTCCATTGACGTGGAATCAGCTGTTTGACCACAAATGCACTCACTGGGCACATGGTCCATCGCATCACCACATTCCAAATGCCCCACATCACTGCCTTGTTAATGAGACGCATATATATATATATATATATATATATATACGCTGCACTGTAATTGTGGATGCCAGAGGATGGGCAGGGCACCCCCCTTAAAGTAAATCTTACTTTTAAAGGGGCAGTAAAATTGTATTTCCTTTAATGTATTTCCAATGACTAGTTATATTAGCTGCAGAGTATAGAATGTATGAGAAATTGCATTTTCAGGTTTATTTGTGGATATTTAATAGCTGGTTTTGTGCTTTGAAACCACAGCCTATTGAAATGAGTTGAGTTTGCTGGCAAAATTAGAAATCATTATGTTATCACTTTGTGTACATATACTTCCTTATCTTGTGTCTGTCTGTAAACCAAACCCCAATACTTAGAGAGAACAAGGGAAAATTATAATTGTATTATGTGTCTTCTCTTCTACACCCCCCCCCCCCCACCAGGAGTGTAATTTCTTCTGCTGGCTGTGTTTGCCTGTCAATAGCTTGTACTTAAGTCCAAAAACTTTCAGTGTAGGTGGAGATACCACAGGCTAATCAGCTATTCTCGATGCTGAAATAAGGGTAAATGAGCTACTTGTAAACAATTCAATACACTCCAGTAGGTAAGTTGAACATTTAAAACAAATTAAAGGGGAGAATTTTTTTGGCTAAAATGTCCCTTTAAAGTGACAGTGTACCTATTGGTTATTTGGTTTATGTTTTATTGTTATACTAAAAATGTTGAATTCCACAAATATCTCTTCAATCTGACTATTCAGATTTGGGCCTACTTTACACTCTGTAACTTCGATACCCCACATAGTACATTCCATTTGATGCAACATATACTGGAGATTTTACTTTTACACTATGATGCCACAAATTAATTTAATCTCGCACAATGTGAGAGGGCTGAATTCAGATGTTAAACGAAGGGTAGCTATGACCCAATATATATCTTTGAAGGCTAATGTTCTATTCCTCCAGGAGACCCATTTTCCCACAGATCACATACCCAAATATTGGTCTAAACATTTTAAACACCATTACCATGCTACAACAGCCACAAAAAAAGAGGAGCCTCTCTATCCTGATTCACTCAAGTTTGAATTTCATACATGAATCAACTTTAGCAGATGAAGGAAGATACTTGATTCTTAGGGGGCAAATTAATAACACTGACATTACTCTCTGCAATAAATATGCTCCTAATGAGAAATAAGAAAAGTTTTTTTAAACAGATATCTTACCTGTTGACTCGTTGCTCCCAGGGCAGAATTATTTTAGCAGGGGATTTTAATGTCAACATGACTACTATTTATCCGCCTGGGGGGGGGCTCCCTTTCTAACAAAGTTATGCAGTGCAATCGTAGCATTAAAGCGATTTGAGAACATCTCTCATCCCATTCTCTAATAAATACATGGCAGACTCTATATGGGGATACCACAGACACCACATTCTATTCGGCAGCACACAAAACATATATGAGGATAGATTTTATTTATGTCAGTCAGTTCCTCCAATCCCTGCTAATTTCCTCTACCATATATATATGTGCTTGGTCTGACCACTCCATGATATCACTTTTGATAGATGGTATTCCAGATCCTAAAAGACAAAAATCATGGACATATGATCCCCAATATTTTAAACATCCCTCTGCTCACGACCAGATTGTACAACATTTAAGAGAATACTGGAATTTTAATATAGATACCACCTTGAACCCACTTAATATTTGGGCAGCACACAAGGCATACTTACGAGGCTTACTAATACAAACCAAAGCAAGATACACTAAACACAGGCAAACTCAAATATCTCAATTACAACAGGAAATCACCAAGCTAGAGAAAACAAATAAACTAACTAAAAAAAATGCAACTTTACGCATTCTCCAAACCAAACGACAGATGCTAGCAAACATTTTAAACACAAATGCAAATAAAGCAATACAGAGATTAAAAGTTCAATACTTTATATTTGCTAATAAACCAGACAAATTCTTGGCATATAAACTACAAGAGAGGAACAGAGATTTAGCTATTCCATCTATCCAAAAGATACATGGTAAAAGGACCTCTTTGCCACAGGAAATAGTAGATGAGTTTGCCCAGTACTATGGGAAATTATATGATGGACACAAGACCTCTCAACATACAGACTTAACCTTACCGACTACTAGTCTTCTGACAGAGGCACAGTTACCCAAACTAACAGAAGGAGTCAGGGAGTCCCTTAATGCCGCTATATCCCCGATGGAGGTTACACAAGTTATCAAGGAATTGAAAGCTGGCAAAGCAGCAGGGCAAGATGGTTTTCCCAGAGATTATTATAAACTTTTTAAAACAATACTGATACCCCATCTTACCAAATTCTGTAACCATATACTGGAGGGTAATGAGATTCCGCCTTAACTACTGAGTGCTAAAATAGTAGTAATTCCTAAGCCAGGTAAAAATACTAAATTGTGTACTAGCTATTGCCCCATCTCTTTAATAAACCAGCATATTAAGATCTTCACCAAGATCTTGGCTAATGATCTTAAAGCCATATTACCATCATTGATACACCCTGATCAGGTAGGTTTTATTAAAGATCAGGAGGCGCCTAACAATATAAGGCGGATGTTGACCATAATTGACTATCTTGATAGAACTGGAACGCCTTCTCTGCTTCTATCTCTGGATGCGGAGAAGGCATTTGATAGAGTCGATTGGAATTACATCTTGCAGGTGTTGCATCATATGGGATTTAATGTCCCTTTTCTTACAGCTGTCCAGGTGATATACTCCACCCCAGCGGCTCAGGTAGTATCAACAGGGTACAGATCTGAACCATTTCCCATCCTGAATGGAACTCAACTGGGTTGCCCCTTATCCCCATTAATATTTGCATAGAACCTTTAGTGGCCAGAATCAGACTCTCACCAGACGTCACAGGGGTGACCATTTCAAAAATAGATTATAAGATCACCTTATATGCGGACGATGTCCTATTGACAATAACAAAACCTATAATTTCTCTTCCAAATGTATACAATTTGCTAGACAAATTCTCACAAATATCGGGATACAAAATTAACTTTGAGAAATGTGAGGCTCTACCGATATTCCTCCCACCTCAGACTAAAAAAGTCATAGAGATTAATTTTGAATTTGCATGGGCAAAACAGTCCCTTAAATATTTAGGCATTAATTTGACGACATAACTGGACCAACTTTATCATTATAATTACCTACCCCTTTTCAAACGCATTAGAACTTACATTAATAAATGGAGAGGCTACACGTTTTCTTGGTATGGCCGCCTCTTAGTGGTTAAGATGAACGTGTTTCCTCGCTTACTATATTTATTTAGAACTTTGCCCCTAAAACTCCTAATTTCAGAGATGTCCAAGTTACAAGCAGAGTTAGTGACATACATTAGGTGCAATAAAAAAGCCAGAATATCTTCAAGAATTCTTACACAACATAGAACAATGGGAGGAGTGGGAGTTCCCAACATTCTCGATTTATTATAGAGCAGCAAGAAAATCTGACTGTACTCTTAGGAAGAGGGTCTGATGATGCTAGGTGGACGTCTCTGGAGGCAGGGATTGAGGGAATGGCATACTCAGGTGACATACTTTGGAACAGGGAAAGACAGAAACTATTCACACACAAAAACACATACATGACTCTACTAAACAAAGTGAAAACTTGATGTCAAAACCTAGACATGTGCATGGCGAAAAAATTCGGTTCGGTTCGGATCGATTCGGAATTTTTCGAAGTTCGGTTCGGATCGATTCGAATTCGGAAAATTATGAATCGATTCGTTTCGGATTCGAAGAAATTCGGCTGGATTCGGTTCAATTCGGTTCGTAAATTCGGCATTTCGGTAAGTGTCAGGTGGGATTAGACTAGTATTATACTGTATATTAGGTGTTAACCTAACATACTGTACAATACTAGTGTAATCCCAATGGCCATCCGAATTTACGAATCGATTCGGTTCGATTCGGTTCGATTCGGAAAATTCGGCAGAATTTTAATTCGGAAATTCGGTTTGATCCGAATTTTCCGAATTTCCGAATCGAACCGAAACGAATCGCACATGTCTACCTATTACTCTACTTCCTACCCATTCCCTGATGCTCCCACTCAGACATGTGCTGCCGGGGGATACATATGGTGCCATCACTAAGTAGCTTAACAAGGGACTATATAGCAGATGTTCTACATAATGGAAATTTCCTGACATATAATCAGCTTTAAGAAAAGCTTACACCAATAAAATTACGATGGTATCTTTATCTACAGTTATCCTCAGCAATTCAAAAATATGTAACCAGTACTACCAAACAATCGTACACAATGCTAGAGAATATGTACACGAGTAAATATAGACCAAAAAAAGCAATATCCAAAATATATATAGCTATTCAAGCAGATATTAGCAACACTAAGCATTCACTCATGCTTAAATGGGAATTTGACCTAGAGACCACGTATGAAAAGCAAGAATGGGATGAGATATTTTATTCAGTAAGTAAAGGACTATTGAGCGCAGACCTGCGAGAGAATTATATAAAAACGGCTTTTCGCTGGTACCTGACCCCATTGATAACCTCACACATGTCTCAGACAAACTCAGCACAATGCTTTAGAGGATGTGGTGAAGTAGGCACCTATAAGCATATGTGGTGGGAATGCAAGGGAGTCAGAGATTTGGAGACGGCTGTCGGCATTGCTCAGCAGCCTCCTTGATGAAGAAATTCACCTCACTATGTCACAAGCCCTACTTCATACACATATTAAAAATTTCAATACACACATTAATACATTTATTAAAATCCTATGCACAGTAACTAGAATAAATATAGCACGATATTGGAAGAAGGGGGTGCCTTCATGGGTGAAATTCTGAAACAAAATAAGCTGCACATTCAGGAAGTATGACTTGGCATTGTGGGTAGTGAACACTAGAGACACTATTAATAAAATCTGGTTTTATTGGATTTATAAGAATGAATAAACAAGGTACCATTTATAGTTTAAAGATTATAACAGAGAATAGATTGTGTGGGCTCTAGACGTATTTCGAGATAGCCTGAATTACTTAACATTGGAAGAGAAACGGCAGCATTAAAGATAGAGAGGGGTATATTCAACAGGTGGACTCAACATAAAAACTTTCATGACTTGATGATGACATTGTTTTTCTTTTTTTTTTCTTGTTAGATTATTAATTTGTTTTCTTTTGTTAACATCATTGTGGAATCTCAGCTGCCTATTTAACAAAATGTTCCATATGACCCAGGAAATGTATAACCTAAAATGAAGCTCCCCGGTTGACCCATGGGAATTTCCAAAATATAGAAAAAGAAAGACTGGTGCAAAAACTGGGCAATAAAACAAGTAGTCTGATATAGAACATTCAAAGTCTGGAACGATAAACAATAAATGACATTGATTCAGCACGAATGATGTTTGGTTTCTGTAATTGTATCAATGTTTGATGTGAAAAAAGTTTATTGTTAAACAGCAAAAAAAAAATGTTTTCAATAAAAATGATTTAAACATAAAGTGACAGTGTACTGTAAAATTGTTTTTTCCCTTAATGTGTTTCCAGTTACTTTTTTACCAGCTGCAGAGTATAAAATGTATGAGAATTGCTTTTCAAGGTTTATTTATTTATTTATATGAACTGGCTGATTTTGTATTTTGAAGCCACAACCTAATAAAATGGGTTGAGCTTGTAGGTATAATCAGATGTCATTACTTTATCACATTGTGTACATATACATGCTTCTTTATCTTATATCTGTCCTTAAACCAAAGACCAATACTTTGAGAGAACAATGGAAAATTTAAATTTTATTACCTTATCTCTTCTATACCCCACTGGGAGTGTAATTTCTTCTGTTGGCTGTGTTTACACAGTTTATAGCTTGGACCTAAGGCCAAACACTTTCAGAATAGGTAGGGATACCACAGGCTAAATTAACTATTTCAAATGCCAATATAAGGGTAATGGAAATACTTGTAAACAATTTAATACACTTCAGCAGGTAAAGTGGTTCATTGGGAACAAATTAAAGAGGATACATTTTTGGAGTAAACTGTCGCTTTAAGTCTCTCAGCTGATTGCAATGAGTTTCTCAAAATAAATAGATAAATAAAAGTTGTTGCTTAAAGAAGCGAGAGAAGAAAAATAACTGCTAGGGTAAAATAGTATCTTTCTAAGGGTCCATTTATCTAACAGTGATATCTGTAGTGTGGAAATATTTGGAGAATTATGCTGGGATTTAAGTGATAATTTTATACATGCTCATGTTGAGCCCATTTTATGATGATAAACAATTATGCTTTGTATTTTACAAATACAAAACTTCTATACTAATTTCTATGTGTTTTTTGCACATCATGTCTACTTAAAGAGACACTGTACCCAATTTTTTTCTTTTGTAATTCAGAAAGAGCATGCAATTTTAAGCAACTTTCTAATTTACTCCTATTATGAATTTTTCTTCGTTCTCTTGCTATCATTATTTGAAAAAGAAGGCATCTAAGCTTTTTTTTGGTTTCACTAATCTGGACAGCACTTTTTTTATTGGTGGATGAATTTATCCACCAATCAGCAAGGACAACCCAGGTTGTTCACCAAAAATGGGCCGGCATCTAAACTTACATTCTTGCATTTCAAATAAAGATACCAAGAGAATGAAGAAAATTTCATAATAGGAGTAAATTAGAAAGTTGTTTAAAAATTCATGCTCAATCTGAATCACGAAAGAAATTTTTTGGGTACAGTGTCCCTTTTAAATTCTGATATATGTTATTCCTATGTAATCTACATACAAATTTTAAGTTTTTGATAAAATACAATTTTTGGTAAACAATTCTGTTACAATTTTTGATGCACCTTAACAATACAATTTTTTTTCCCTGTGTATCTTTGTCTGAATGGTTCAATTCTTTGTTTTGTATGATTTCTAGATTCCATTTTTATTCTGAACTTTTGTAATGTATGCTTCTTCTTCCCATACAAAACTGCAGTATATGTTTCTGAGCAAGACTTGGCTTTAAAAAATTCCCCTAGGAAAATAGAAGTACTGCCAAGCATTCTTAAAGAATCTTGCCAGCCCAGAGACCTTTGGATCATCGGGCCCTGAGTGTTTAACTTCCCATATAGGCCTATAGGCAGTTTAAATTTCCCAACTTCTGCTGATCGGTAAAGCGGCTGTGTCTATACTGGACCAGTGGTTCTCCGCACTACCCGAGTTGTACTTTCTGGGGGTTAAACACATATGGCTAGATCATGAGTTTTGTCTGTAGAATTGACCTCGCATTCTATTGGCTGATCCAATCAGCCAATCGGATTAAACTTCAATCCGATTGGCTGATTAAATCAACCAATCGGATTTTTCCTACCTTAATTCCGATTGGCTGATAAAATCCTATCAGCCAATCGGAATTCGGGGGACGCCATCTTGGATGACATCATTTAAAGGAACCATCATTCGTCGTTAGTCGTCGTGCTGGAAGGATGCTCCGCACCGGATGTCTTTAAGATGGAGTCGCTCCTCGTCGGATGGATGAAAATAGAAGATGCCGCTTGGATGAAGCCTTCTCCTGGTCCAGATGTCCTCTTCTGCCCGGATAGGATGAAGACTTCTGCTGGTCTGGATGTCCTCTTCTGCCCCATCGGATGAAGACTTCTGGCCGGATCGGATGACCACTTGTGCCCGGCTGGGTGAAGACGGCTCAAGGTAGGGTGATCTTCAGTGGGGTAGTGTTAGGTTTTTTTTAAGGTGGTATTGGGTGGGTTTTAGAGTAGGGGGTGTGTGGGTGGTGGGTTGTAATGTTGGGGGGGGTATTGTATTCTTTTTTTACAGGTAAAAGAGCTGATTACTTTGGGGCAATGCCACCGCAAAAGGCCTTTTTAAGGGCTATTTGTAATTTAGTATAGGGTAGGGCATTTTATTATTTTGGGGGGCTTTTTTATTTTATTAGGGGTCTTAGATTAGGTTAATTAGTTTTAAACTTCTTTTTTTTTTTTTTCTTCTGTAATTTAGTGGGGTTTTTTTTCATAATTTAGTTTATTTAATTTAATTGTAGGTAGTTTAGGTAATTAGTTTAATTATAGTGTAGTGTTAGGTGTAATTGTAACTTAGGTTAGGATTTATTTTACAGGTAATTTTGTACTTATTTTAGCTAGGTAGCTATTAAATAGTTAATAACTATTTAATAACTATTGTACCTAGTTAAAATAAATACAAAGTTGCCTGTAAAATAAATATAAATCCTAAAATAGCTACAAATGTAACTATTAGTTATATTGTAGCTATTTTATGGTTTATTTTATAGGTATTTAGTTTTAAATAGGAATAATTTATTTAATTTTGTTAAATTAATTTCCTTTAATTTAAATTATATTTAAGTTATGGGGGGATTAGGGTTAGGTTTAGGGGTTAATACCTTTTTAATATAGTAGCGGCAACGTTGGGGGTGGCAGATTAGGGGTTAATAAATGTAAGTAGGTGTCTGCGATATTAGTGCAGGCAGATTAAGGGTTAATACAATTTAACTATTGTTTGCGAGGCGGGAGTGCGGTGGTTTAGGGGTTAATACATTTATTAAAGTGGCAGCGATGTCCGGTCGGCAGATTAGGGGTTAATAATTGTAGATAGGTGGCGGCGACGTTGGGGGCGGCAGATTAGGGGTTCATAGGTATAATGTAGGTGGCGGCGATGTCCGGTCGGCAGATTAGGGGTTAAAGAAATTTATTATAGTGTTTGCGATGTGGGGGGCCTCAGTTTAGGGGTTAATAGGTAGTTTATGGGTTTTAGTGTACTTTGTAGCACTTTAGTTAAGAGCTTTATGTTATGGTGTTAGCCCATAAAACTCTTAACTACTGACTTTTATATGCGGTAGAAGTCTTGACAGGAGAGGTTCTTCCAAGACTCGTAATACCGGCGTTAGGCAAGTCCCATTAAAAAGATAGGATACGCAATTGACGTAAGGGGATTTGCGGTAGCCTCAAGTCGCGGAAGAAAAGTGAGCGGTATACCTGTACGTGCCTGACTCGTAATACCAGCAGGCTTTAAAAAGCAGCGTTGGGACCTCTCAACGCTGCTTTTTAAGGCTAACGCCAAACTCGTGATCTAGCCGATAGACTTGCAGGGTCACTAGTGTTAAAATTACATACTTTAACAAATTAGAGCATGTCATTTTTGCACCATAATGGCTCTTTAATCTTGGTTATGACAACAGAACTAGAATATCAGTCAAAAATACTCCTTAGTTAAAGCCCCTGAAACAGGATCAACATTCATCACTGCATTAGGAGCCATTGTCCTTTTTCTAAGATTTAAAGTGCCATAAAACATGTTAAAGTCTGTGCAAATCCTAAAAGGGCTAATTAAATAACAATAGTTTGCATACAAAAAATGTTTAAAAATTGCTGGCAAGTATTTTCAAATAATTTTCAAAAATAAGCAAAACCAGTTAAATAGCTATGCTTTCTGGAGAAGTCTGATCCACCCCCCTTATTAGCGTCTAGCATCAGAAACACAGTCATCTTATTTCAACTGAGATCACAGCAGCTTATTTGCTTCTAGGCAAGCTCCAGAAAATGAGTGTTTAAAGTCTTGTATTCTACCAAAGCAAAGGCAGAAATAGATCCAGCCATATAAGGCATTGTGTGGGGGAGTTAGAGCTGAACAATTCAGAAACTTAAAAGAAAGGGTTAATGGCGAGGCACTGTAGTATAAATTTGTTGGTAAAGTAATTAAAGTACATACTATTATATTGTGTCTCTATCCCAACTTGTTTTATGTCCCTTTAATTTAATTTAAAAAAGTACTCCACCAATTTCCCACACTCATCTTATGTGGCTGTCCCAAATAGGGGAGGGTACAGCAGTTTCCATCATCAGTTTGACTTACCTGCAGTATGCCACTGTTCAACCCCCAACATAATGTTACCTCTAGCAGTTAAACTTTCACTCTGCACAAATTCACCCAGAAAAATGACTGCCCCAACAGACAACCAAAAGACCATAAAATTTACTGTCCTCTCTTAACCCTAAATCCAGAAATCCATCTTCAAATTACAATTGAAACACACATCCTCAGTCTTTGGCCTCTTTAGGGGTGTAAGTTGTAGAGTTTGCTCTAACCATTTAAACCATTAGCACCAACTGTTAATTGGGTGGGTCATTTATAAAGTTTGGTTTAAAAAAAAATCTATCTATCCATCCACCTATTTAAATGTGAGCTCAAGGCTAGAAATTAGTTGGTTCTAATTTGGGCTCTACGTCGTTGCTTATCCAGTGTACAAGAATAAGTGAGGCAACAGGTTATTCAACCAGTGCCTCCTCTCCTCCCTGGGGTTTCTCTGCAGACATTGACACAGACACAGATTTTGTCTTTGATGGGCTTCTACTTACCTCATTCGATTGAGGCATTTTTTGTAAGTATGCATTGCAGGGGGAGGATACTTGAATGTGTGGGTCTCTACCATATTTCATGAACTTTACTGTTGCTGATTTGGGACTTTCTACTTTCCATTTTGGAACATTTACACAGACTCAACCTACTTCATTATTGTGTTTTTAATTGTGTTTTTTATTATATGTACTAACATTGTTATAATTATCTGACCCTATATGAGATCATTATATATTCTGGATCATTTAGCATATTATATTTGTTTATTTTTAATTTATTATTAATTATTTTTCATTTTTTACCACCAGTGTTATGGGTTTTTAAGTATTTTATCTGGTTTTGTATTCCTGAGAAGTACATTTCTCAATACACCCACATCATACATGAGTGGGTTTCCTTTTTCTTACACTAAGTTTTGTGCTAGACCACTCTTTTTTCTTCTGACATTCTGTAATTTTTTTCACGGAGGGTAGTGCTGTCCTCAGTGTGTGTCTGATAGCTGCAACCCCTTAGTGTAGGCATACTTAATAGGGTTTTTAGGGCTCCTTTTTCTTTTCTTCACTTGTGTGTGTGTGTGTGTGTGCGTATGTATGTATGTATATATATGTATGTATATATATATATATATATATATATATATATATATATATATATATATACATACAGGGAGTGCAGAATTATTAGGCAAATGAGTATTTTGACCACATCATCCTCTTTATGCATGTTGTCTTACTCCAAGCTGTATAGGCTCGAAAGCCTACTACCAATTAAGCATATTAGGTGATGTGCATCTCTGTAATGAGAAGGGGTGTGGTCTAATGACATCAACACCCTATATCAGGTGTGCATAATTATTAGGCAACTTCCTTTCCTTTGGCAAAATGGGTCAAAAGAAGGACTTGACAGGCTCAGAAAAGTCAAAAATAGTGAGATATCTTGCAGAGGGATGCAGCACTCTTAAAATTGCAAAGCTTCTGAAGCGTGATCATCGAACAATCAAGCGTTTCATTCAAAATAGTCAACAGGGTCGCAAGAAGCGTGTGGAAAAACCAAGGCGCAAAATAACTGCCCATGAACTGAGAAAAGTCAAGCGTGCAGCTGCCAAGATGCCACTTGCCACCAGTTTGGCCATATTTCAGAGCTGCAACATCACTGGAGTGCCCAAAAGCACAAGGTGTGCAATACTCAGAGACATGGCCAAGGTAAGAAAGGCTGAAAGACGACCACCACTGAACAAGACACACAAGCTGAAACGTCAAGACTGGGCCAAGAAATATCTCAAGACTGATTTTTCTAAGGTTTTATGGACTGATGAAATGAGAGTGAGTCTTGATGGGCCAGATGGATGGGCCCGTGGCTGGATTGGTAAAGGGCAGAGAGCTCCAGTCCGACTCAGACGCCAGCAAGGTGGAGGTGGAGTACTGGTTTGGGCTGGTATCATCAAAGATGAGCTTGTGGGGCCTTTTCGGGTTGAGGATGGAGTCAAGCTCAACTCCCAGTCCTACTGCCAGTTTCTGGAAGACACCTTCTTCAAGCAGTGGTACAGGAAGAAGTCTGCATCCTTCAAGAAAAACAGGATTTTCATGCAGGACAATGCTCCATCACACGCGTCCAAGTACTCCACAGCGTGGCTGGCAAGAAAGGGTATAAAAGAAGAAAATCTAATGACATGGCCTCCTTGTTCACCTGATCTGAACCCCATTGAGAACCTGTGGTCCATCATCAAATGTGAGATTTACAAGGAGGGAAAACAGTACACCTCTCTGAACAGTGTCTGGGAGGCTGTGGTTGCTGCTGCACGCAATGTTGATGGTGAACAGATCAAAACACTGACAGAATCCATGGATGGCAGGCTTTTGAGTGTCCTTGCAAAGAAAGGTGGCTATATTGGTCACTGATTTGTTTTTGTTTTGTTTTTGAATGTCAGAAATGTATATTTGTGAATGTTGAGATGTTATATTGGTTTCACTGGTAAAAATAAATAATTGAAATGGGTATATATTTGTTTTTTGTTAAGTTGCCTAATAATTATGCACAGTAATAGTC
This sequence comes from Bombina bombina, assembly GCF_027579735.1. NCBI lineage: Eukaryota > Metazoa > Chordata > Amphibia > Anura > Bombinatoridae > Bombina > Bombina bombina. Next base: position 1,267,167,303 of record NC_069499.1, on the reverse strand, counting down.
ACCTGCACACACAGATACCCCCTAAAATAGCTATAACTAAAAACAAACTAAAAACTACTTCCAAAACTATTCAGCTTTGATATTAATGAGTTTTTTGGGTTCATTGAGAACATGGTTGTTGTTCAATAATAACATTAATCCTCAAAAATACAACTTGCCTAATAATTCTGCACTCCCTGTATATACACTGTACACACACACATACACACACTCATGGACAAAAATATTGGCACCCCTGCATTTCTGTCAGATAATGCACCACTTCGCCCAGAAAATTGTTGCAATTACAAATGTTTAGGCATTCTCATGTTTATTTCTTTAGTTTGTATTGGTATGACACAAAAAAGTGGAGGGAAAAAAAGCCAGATCTGACACATTCCACACAAAACAAAATTATTGGCAACTTGCATTCCAAGTTTGTGATGCTCCTGTAATGTGTAATTAAACTCACCTTTATCAATTAACAGGTGCTGACTATATAGAAAACTCACTGGCAACCAGTTAAAATGGTGAAGAATTATCTGAGGATTAGAGAACAAAAATTGTGGAAAAGCATGGACAATCTCAATATTACAAGTCCATCTCCAGAGATCTTAATGTTCCTGTGTCCACTGTTCACGACATTGTCAAGAAGTTTACAGCCCATGGCACTGTATCTAATCGCCCTGGACGTGGACGAAAGATAAAAACTGATCAAAGATTGCAACAAAGGATTGTTCGAATGGTGGATAAAGAACCTCGATCAACTTCCAGACAAATTCAAGCTGACCTTCAGGCACAGGGTACAAATGTGTCAGCTCACACTCGCATCTGAATGAAAAGGGATGCTTTGATAGGAGACATAGGAGACCCAGGAGGACCACACTGCTGACACAGAAACATAAAAAAGCCAGAAAAACTTACCTGAGGAAGCCAAAATCCTTTTGGGAGTATGTGCTGTGGACATACGAAATAAAAAATTACAGCTTTTTGGTAAAGCCCATCATTCTACTGTTTTCAGAAAAAGAAATGAGGCTTTTAAAGAAAATAATACAGTCCCTACAGTCAAACATGGTGTAAGTTCACAGATTTTTTGGGGTTGCTTTGCAGCTTCTGGCACTGGATGTCTTGACTGTGTGCATGGCATTATGAAATCTGAAGACTACCAAAGAATTCTGTGGTACAATGTAGGGCTCAGTGTCAGAAAGTTGGGTCTCCGTCAGAGGTCATGGGTCTTACAGCAGGACAATGACCCAAAGCACACATCAAAAAGCAATCAGAAATGGTTTAAGACAAAGCTCCGGAGAGTACTGAACTGGCCAGCAATGAGTCCAGATCTCAATCCCATAGAGCACCTGTGGAGAGATCTCAAAACAGTATTTGGGAAAAGGAACTCTTCCAATCTGAAAGACCTGGAGCGTTTGGTGAAAGAAGAGTGGTCCAAAATTTCAGTAGAGAGGTGTAAGAAACTCATTAATGGTTACAGAAAGCGATTTGATTTCAGTTATTTTTTCAAAGGGGTATGCTACCAAATATTACATTGAGGGTTCCAATAATTGTGTCAGATTTGGCTTATTTTTTTTCCTCTCCACATTTCATACCCATTGCCGGCGCTAGACTATTTTGCACCCTAGGCAAGACCAGCTTCTTGCACCCCCCCCCCACCACCACCAAAGAAATTATATATATATATATATATATATATATATATATATATATATATATATATATATATATATATTTTTTTGCTACTGGTTACTATAATATACCTAAGTATCATTACATGACATGCTGAACACCCTAATGCAGGTAAGTAACTGATGAAAACGTGGCTTTTAGTGACATACAAACTATTGATTAAAGTTACACTCTAGTGCATATTATTATCAATAACAATAATAATGAGGATTATAAACTTAAAACATAGCCCTAGGTGAAATGGGATGCTTCCTGTTACTGCCCTTACTGTTTGTGTAAGAGGAGCATATAGGGTGATCTGGGGAATGTGTGTGTGTGTGTGTGTGTAGGGCAGGTAAGATGAGCATGTGGCTGTGTGTGTGAGAGGGAGAAACAGGCAGGATGAACAGGGGGCTGTTTGTTTAAGAGGGGCAGATAGGGTGAGCTGGGTGCTGTGTGTGTAGGTGTGTGAGAGCCAGGCAGATAGGGTGGGCTGGGGTCTGTGTGTGTGTAGGGCAGGTAGGGTGAGCAGGGGTGTGTGTGTGTGTGTGTGTGTGTGTGTGAGAGGCAGGTAGGGTGAACAGGGGTCAGTGTAGGTGTGTGAGAGACATGCAGATAGGGTGAGCTGGGGTGTGTGTAGGGTAGGTAGGGTGAGCAGGGGGCTGTTAATGTGTGAGATGGAGAGGCAGATAGGGTGAACAGGGGGCTGTGTGTGTGTGAGATGGAGAGGCAGGTAGGGTGAACAGGGGGCTGTGTGTGTAGGTATGTGAGAGACAGGCAGATAGGGTGAGTCATCGGTGCTACATAAAGAAAAAAAGCTGCACTAACAAAATGACAGTGGCTACTATATATATATATATATATATATATATATATATATATATATATATATATATAAAGTGGTTGGTTGGAGTCAGGCTTATAAAAAACAAAAAAACATTTTGAACAATCAAGTTGTTAAATGCAGTCAAACATTTTCATGTAGTATTTTAATTTTTGCAAGAATAAAACAAATCTTATAATTATAATACAGTTTATATCCCTTTTAATGACCTCTAACATAAAAAAAGGTAACATAAGTACACAAGAGTTTTTTAATGAGATTATTGAGCACACACTGAACAAAAAGGTTTTCCCTCCCCTCTGTTAGACCTGTTTGTGTAGATTAGATTAAGACTCTCTCTCTCTTTTTTCCCCTCTTCCTAAGTAGTTACTGGAATGGCTCCATTTCTAGGTTATATTCCATCAACTAGAACTATGATAAATATGCCTGCACTTTATAGTTTGTTGTCCAATACTTTCCCTTTCAGAACTCACTTTCCTCCTACAATATTTATATTAATTACATGCAAAAATGCATCATGATAATTTAAGGGAAAAAAATAATTATATAGATATATTTAATCACTATTAAGGGGTAATAGTGAAGGAGGCTGTGCCCCATGATGTTTTCCAAAGCATCCTAACGTTAAAGCAATACAATTATGTTTTGTTGTACATAATTTCCCACCATTTACAAATTTTGCAGCTTCTTCCACAAACCAGTGAAAATCTTAATGACATTTCATTGAAGAGAGGAAGATTCTATTTGCTCAGAGTGGTGACACTTTGGCATATTTCCTTATTTGTGTTTCCTGTACACCATTCCTGCTTAGACAACTGGAAATAGTGGCAACGGTGTTAGTTTAAGCAAATATCAACCCCTTCATAATATAGTATGTTGAAATAATAGTAGATATATAATCTATTCAGTATTCATTATATACCAGTTAGTATCACTGGTGAAGTGTAGGAGAAGGGGGGTGCTGACTGTCTGATAGATATATAGGTAAAAAAAAGAGAGAGAAGTTTGACAGTACCCAGCACTCACAAAACACTATATAGTAACAGTATGCATTGAAAACCAGATTGTGTCAAGAACTGGTTATTAAAACGTAACTTTTACTAATGATAGAATAAAAAGGGTGGTAAATAGTACCAAATGTATAACATAAATATGTGAGACATACATTTAAAACTTAGATTAAGAAACCGATCAGGACTGTGTGTGTGAGACTTCAAAAACAGAATTACTTCCCTGGGTAATAGTTCAAATACACCGTAACCCTCAGGGCTCAGAGAATACACTGATTGCTCTAAAGCTAATCTAAAAAGGGGATTGACCCCAACAACATTAGCTAATCTGAGCAATACTGGTATCTAGAGCAGGAGAGGAAACGGTTTATAAATGACTGATTAAGGAAGGCAATTGCCACATCAATATGAGCTTAGAAAGGTCCCAGGTAAACACAAATTAGCAAGTCTCATGCACACAGACAATGCCAATTGTACTATTTACCACCCTTTTTATTCTATCATTAGTAAAAGTTACGTTTTAATAACCAGTTCTTGACACAATCCGGTTTTCAATGCATACTGTTACTATATAGTGTTTTGTGAGTGCTGGGTACTGTCAAACTTCTCTCTCTTTTTTTTTTGCTTAGATAACTGGCTTCATAAGTATAACAGCATCTGTAACATGTACAGCGCTTTACAGAATTTAAGCAGAAACCTAAAGAAGGGACAGGACTCCAGAGGGATATAATGTATATGCCTCTGGAGTCATGTTCCTTATTAATGTCTCTGCTTCAATTCAGTAGAGCGCTGTACATGTTAAAAAATAACTAGCCTAAAAATTTGTAGCACAATAATTTATATAATATAAAACAGATATACTGGACTCTCTGCACCCCCTGTCACGCCGCCACCGCGCCGCTGTTCGCTATGGCTGTTGCCATAGAAGCGGCGGTGATGACTTGTTGCTATGGCCGTTGCCATAGACGCAGGCGGTGCTTCAGAGCAGGCGGCGATGACGTCATTGCCACACCCTGCCTCTCCATCCTGGATCCCGCTCCTGTGTACACCTGTGTGTCCTCCTTGGCGCAAATCGGCGCCTATGTATGTACCTGCAGTGCTTACATACACTGCCCAAGTATAGGTGTTACTTAGTGTTCTCCTAGGTTTTATTGTTGCTGTATGCCGGACTGTTATATTGTTGCTGACCTCTGCTTGTCTGACCGCTCTGCCTGTTAACCCCTAAACTACTGGATTGGTATACTGTTGATGAACTCTGCTTGTCTGATCACTCTGCCTGTTAACCTCATAACTGCTGGATTGATATACTGCTGCTGAACTCTGCGTGTCTGACCACTCTGTCTGTTAACATCTAAACTGCTGGATTGATATACTGATGCTGAACTCTGCTTGTCTGACCACTCTATTGGTTTACCCCTTAACTGTTATACGGTTGGATTTCCCTTTGTTACTGACTCCTGCCTGTTCCTGTTCTTTCTATTGGTTTACCCCTGAACTGCTATTCTGCCAGATTTCCTTCCTATTACTGCTAAGGTCTGCCCTGCCTACTGTGAGTACTACTTACCTCATTTTACAAATGCTCTGGGATATTTCCTATCACTCCACTTGACGCCGGGATAAAAAGACTACTGGCCAAGTTTGGGTTTGATAGAGGAATATCCCACGAGCATTACATTATTCTTGGGCCATGGATCCAAATGAGGTTGCAAGAGCAGTCCTTCAGGGACAGATGCTGGGAACCCATACCGTACACTTGCAGAATGTGGACTCTAAACTAGAGGCTATAACCGCTAAGCTCTCCTCATTGGTTGCAGGAAAAAATACTACTCCTGTTGTTGCGCAGCCAGTCCCAGCTGCCAGTGCGGAATCCTTTTCCCCTGCTTCTGGAAACATACCCAGATACCTTTGCCTGACAAGTACGATGGTACTACTGACTGTAGGGGGTTTCTTAACCAGTGCAGGCTGCACTTTTGCAATGATCCTCACACCTTCCAGTCTCATCAGTCAAAGGTCACCTTTATCATTTCTTTATTGAAAGACAAGGCCTTGGCCTGGGTCTCTCCCCTTTTGGAACAGAGCGCACAACTCCTGAACAATGCTGATGCTTTCATTACTGCATTATCTTCTGTGTTTGGGACTTCTGGCTGTGCTTCTGCTGCAGAATACTCTCTCTTGGATCTCTGCCAGAGCAATAGGAGTGTGGCACAATACGCCATCAAGTTTCGCACCTTGGCACTTGAGACCAGTTGGGAAGGCAGTGCCCTCAAGGCGGCCTTTAGGAGAGGTTTGCATGAACGCATATAGGACGAACTTACTTATCGTGATGTTCCTTCTGAATTTATATCACTTTGTATCAGTCTAGATTCTCACTTCCAGGAGAGACAAGCTGAGAGAGACAGAACTAGAAGAATCCTTTTCTCTCGTCCTCTTACTCGTCCGGTTCCTAGACTATCCTCTGCCCCTTCAGCACCCCTAGTTGCCTATGTAGAGGAACCCATTGTGATATCCCTTTTAAGGGCTATCCCCTCCCTGCTCATTCTCCTCCCTTTATAAGGCTGTTTTGACAATCAGTCTTTGCCTGAAGATTGAAGTTACTTTGTTGCTAACTCTTGTTAGTATCTCATTTTATTCCCTCAGGTCATACCTAGACAAGTTCTTAACTTGTTACTCACAGGATTCCCTGGATACAGCTACAGTTCTTTTGGAACTCTGTGATCAATTTTAGATTACTACTCAGCCGGATCTTCTTTCTCCGCGTCCCGGAACTAAGCCGCACACACACTGCTTCTGACCGCAAACGGCAGTGATCTCTCAAGGCTCCTGAGAGATACTGGGTATCGTATAACTTACAAGTTAATAACTGGGAGTAAATATATTATTGCTTGTCGTACTTACCTCTGTCCATTCGCTTATTTGTTTCATAAAGACCGGAACTGCCTTGAACTTTCATAATCTCTAAAATACCAGCACTGGTTTCCAAACACAGTATTATATCTCAGCCTGCTTGAATCCCTTTTTTGTAAGGCTCGCCTTACATATGCTGCATCATTTGGATTGATTGTTTTGACTGGGATCTGTAAATATTTTAGAGTGAGTGTGTGTGTGTGCGTGAAGAAAGGAAGTGGAATACTTTAAACATTGACTCTGGTTTTCTGATATTAGTATATGTTATGCTGAACTGCAATCTACCTATTCAGATTTATACTCCAATCTGAACTTCTCTCTAAGCTCTGTAATAAGATTTTATAATAATTGGCTTACTTTACCTATGCAGATAATTTAAATCTTTATTATCTGCTTAGATCATAATAGAGCAACACAACCTTTATTTAAATCAAGTTAAGAATCTTATTAACAAGATCTTTAAATTGAGACATAACATAATCTTCAGGCCTATAAAAAAGAACAGACATCAGGGGTAATTCTGTACTACCTGCAAAATGAATCCTCAGGAAGTAAAAAATGAATTAACCAATGTCTACTAAAAATTAGATTACTTGAATAAAGGTTTAACAGAAGTACAAGCAGAAATGGTTGCACTAAAAGCTTTAATAAAAGAATGCATTCCTACAAAAACCACGGATTATCCAGAACCTCATATTCAATATCCACAACTATTTTCTGGAAAACGTAATGAGTTTAGGGATTTTAAAAATGCATGTCATCTGCTTTTTTCCTTACGGCCCCGCACATACCATTCAGAAAGAATTAAAGTGTGCACAACTATCTCTTTTTTTACAAGGAGAACCCAGATCTTGGGCTAACAGGTTTTTTGAAAATAACAATCCCATTCTAGACTCATTACAGGATTTATTTTTTGCGATGGCAAATCTCTATGAAGATTCAAACACACAAATTACTGCGGAAACTAAGCTGCGCTCACTAAAGCAGGGGAAACGCACGGTCGAGGAATACATAACCGAATTCCAGATGTGGTCAAACGATTCACAATGGAACGAAATCAGTCTTAAAAACCAATTTCGTTTGGGACTTTCAGAAGGATTAAAGGATGAACTCTCACATTTAGAGATCCCTGAAACTCTTTCAGCACTGATATAGCTTAGTACTACGCTGGACCGCAGACTCAGTGAAAGAAAAGCAGAAAGAGCTGGTTATGAGACCACACCTAAAAGATATTCTGTCTACACTCCTTCTTATGAAAAACCTTCTGTCTCCAGTACACCCATGGAAATAGGAGTCATCAAAGGCCCTCTCACTCCAGAGGAGAAATCCAGGAGAAGACTAGAGAAATGATGTCTCTATTGCGCTCACAAGGAGCATACAGTTGCTTCATGCCCTCTACTTCTCAGACAAAAGAAGGGTAAGCATTTTCACAAAAATCATTTATATAATTTAACATTAGAAGACTTTATCTTTCTCATTACAGTGGGATCAGAAAAACATCCAATCCAAAGCCTTGATTGATTCAGGGGCATCAGGAAACTATATTGATACAACCTTTGTTAAAAATAATAAAATTCCGATTGTGTTCAAAGCAAAACCTGTTTTTGTTAAATTGATAGATGGTTCACTTACACAACAAGGACCAATCACCCATCACACTATACCACTACTCATAACCACAAAAGACGGGCATACTGAGTATCTCACATTTGATTTAATTCCCATTTCTCTACACACATTTATTCTTGGTTACATATGGTTACAAAAACATAATCCAAACATTGACTGGACGGTAAACGATTTAAAACTAAATTCTACATACTGTTTAAAGACATGTTACCCACATTGTATTATAGCTTCATTGGAGAATGCACTACCCAGACCTTATCAGGATCTGGCAGAGGTTTTCGACATGAAAGAGGCAGAGAGTCTTCCTCCACATAGGGAATTTGACTGCCCAATTGATTTAATACCTGGCAGTCAAGTACCCCACGGAAAGATATATCCCCTGTCTCAAAACGAATTATCTTTTGTAAGATCATATCTACATGATAACTTACGTAAAGGGTTCATCTCACTTTCTACCTCTCCTGCAGCAGCAGGTATGTTTCTAGTTAGAAACAAGGACGGTACTATACATCCAATCATAGATTATAGAGCTCTAAATAACATAACAGTAAAAAACAGATATCCTCTTCCACTAATACCCGAACTCCTTGAACGGCTACATGGAGCCACCATTTATTCCAAACTGGACCTAAAAGGGGCTTATAATCTTATAAGAATCAAACAAGGTGACGAATGGAAGACTGCCTTCCGAACAAGATATGGCCTTTATCAATACAATGTAATGCCATTTGGTTTAAGTAACGCCCCAGCAACATTCCAACATTTCATTAATGAAATTTTCCGTGATCTAACTGATGTATGCGTTATAATATACTTGGATGACATACTCATTTATTCTAAGAATTTGGATGAGCATGTAAAACATGTACGCTGGGTACTCACTAGGTTAAAGGAACATAAATTGTATGCTAAAATGGAAAAATGTTCTTTCCATGTTCAGGAAATTAAATTTTTAGGTTATATCATTACACCAAATAAGATACAAATGGACCCAGAAAAGGTAACTTCTATACTTAATTGGCCAGTTCCGACTACCATAAAGGCCTTACAAAGATTCATCGGTTTAGCAAATTTTTACCGAAAATGTATAAAAAAAATTTAAACGATTGTTAAACCACTCACAATACTAACTAGTAAAAAACAAAAATATAAATGGACAGATGAAGCACAGTTATCTTTTGATTCTTTAAAGAAACAATTTACAACAGCTCCAGTACTTGCAATTCCAGACTTCGAATCTCAGTTTATACTTGAAGTCGATGCTTCAAATACTGGAATAGGAGCTATTTTATCACAGAAGAATAAAGAAAATACAGAGACTCATCCTAATGCTTTTTACTCAAGAATGCTAACTAACGCTGAAAACAACTACAGTATAGGAGATAAAGAGCTCCTTGCAATAAAATGTTCCTTGGAACAATGGAGACACCTCCTTGAAGGATCTAGTCTCCCATTTATTATTATTTATATGGACCACAAAAATCTTGAATATCTAAAGATGAGTAAAACTCTTACTGCAAGACAAGCCCGCTGGTCTATATTTTTAGACCGATTTAATTTTCTTATTAGCTACAAACCCGGAAGCCTAAACACAAAGGCAGATGCCTTATCCAGAATATATGACAATAATCATTATACAAAACATGATTCTATAATACCTGAAGAAAGATTCATTGGAGTTTTAACTACTTTAGAAAGAGAAATACTTGATATTGTAAAAAAAGATGTTGATATACCTCCATCCTGTAACAAGGATTCAAAAACTGGATTATATTACCATAACGCTCAACTATTTATACCCTCATCACTTAGAAAATCTATCTTGAAACAAACCCATGATGGAACCCTATCTGGTCATCCTGGTATCCAAAAGACCATTGAAATAACCAGGAGAACTTTCTGGTGGCCAGACATGAATCACACTATTTACAATTATGTATCTAATTGTGACGTGTGTGCTAGAAACAAAGTAGGAAAAAAAAATGGGGTTTATTTAGCAGCGCTAAAAAAAGCTAGGAAATGATGATACCAATCTAATTTATGTTTTATACAATCTATTTTATTTAAAAATTCTTATAACACATAAAAACAACAGCAAATGCTTTTCCTAATTAATAAAGGGACGTCTCCCTTATACAACACTTATAAAAACAGACTAGAACCATATAATCCTAGAATTTCAGGTATAAAGGAATTAATTCTATAGATAACATATGGCAAGCAACAAATTTCTAAGATAAATGGTGAATTAAATATTTAAAAGGCACAAATGTATCAATCCTAATAGCTTTACAGTTCTTCAGTAACAAATTCAGTTATAAAGTTACACAGTTACTTTCCTTGGACATATAATTGGCTCAGGTGTGCTGGATAGTTAAAAAGGCAAAAAACAGCCAATATTCTGATTTAGGTGCCAAAGCAATCGTGGTTAATGGAAATGGTTAATTTAACAGATGAATACCTTGATGTCTTTAAAGTTCAGTTTGCGTGTTTTAAAAAACGTAGTGCAAATTAGTGTAGAGGTACCTTAATCTGTCCTGGTTGCAACCGCTGATTATCTTCACTGTGAGGGATTCACAGACTGTTTGTTCCTGGTGCTTCTGATAAGTCACCTGACCTTCTCTTTGATTCAGAGGTCAGGGGTGATGATCCGTTCTGGTGATGTAGTTATCCTTTTTTTTTTGTTTTCCTTTCTTCTTATAGCCCAAATATTGTTTTCATCTGGGTTCCCTCAGACTTCTTAAGGTTTGAAGAAATCTTTGGTCAGTGTTTAGCAGTAACACCGTATTCCCTGAAGTTACCAAAGGTAGATTTTAACTTGCAGGGTCAGGAGAAAAGTTTAAAGTTGCAGGGTCACACAGCTTTGTGACAGTAGTAAATGAAGTTTAGTAGAGTGTAGCAGGTCCCATTCAACGCGTTTCACCCTTCTGGGCTTTATCAAGAATGCTTATCCTGCTAGCTTACTACGTTTTTTAAAACACGCAAACTGAACTTTAAAGACATCAAGGTATTCATCTGTTAAATTAACCATTTCCATTAACCACGATTGCTTTGGCACCTAAATCAGAATATTGGCTGTTTTTTGCCTTTTTAACTATCCAGCACACCTGAGCCAATTATATGTCCAAGGAAAGTAACTGTGTAACTTTATAACTGAATTTGTTACTGAAGAACTGTAAAGCTATTAGGATTGATACATTTGTGCCTTTTAAATATTTAATTCACCATTTATCTTAGAAATTTGTTGCTTGCCATATGTTATCTATAGAATTAATTCCTTTATACCTGAAATTCTAGGATTATATGGTTCTAGTCTGTTTTTATAAGTGTTGTATAAGGGAGACGTCCCTTTATTAATTAGGAAAAGCATTTGCTGTTGTTTTTATGTGTTATAAGAATTTTTAAATAAAATAGATTGTATAAAACATAAATTAGATTGGTATCATCATTTCCTAGCTTTTTTTAGCGCTGCTAAATAAACCCCATTTTTTCTTCTTATCCACCATTTAGTTCTCTTTGAGGGAAGAACTTTTTTAGCAGCAGGAATCCACCTTTAGGCGCTCCTATCACACTACACATAAATACCTAGAAACAAAGTAGAACATAAAAGACCTGTAGGCCTCTTATCACCTCTGCCAATTCCAGATAAGCCATGGAGTAACATTTCCATGGATTTTATCGTCGACCTCCCGAATTCACAACATTTTACCACAATTTTAGTAGTGATTGATAATTTAACACGTCTTGCTCATTTCATACCTTTAAAGGGTTTACCCTCAGCATTAATAACCGCAAGAACATTTCTAGATTATATAGTAAAATTACATGGGTTACCCAACATTATCATCACTGACAGAGGGACACAGTTCACCTCTTCTTTTTGGAAATCTTTATGTAAACTAATCAAAGTTGACTCTAGATACTCCACAGCATTCCACCCACAGACCAATGGGCTAACTGAAAGAGTAAATCAAACGTTGGAACAATACCTAAGATGTTTCATTACTCACTTACAAGATGATTGGATAACTTATCTTCCAATGGCAGAATTCTCGTACAACAATTCTCTTTCAGCTTCCATTAAGATGACACCCTTTTTTGCCACTTATGGATACAATCCAAACACCATATCGGTTACAAAAACTGAGGTTAGTTCACCTTATGCCAAGGAATTTACAACTAACCTTCAGGAATGTTTAAATCTCTTAAAAGTTCATCTATCGAATGCAAAGGATTATCAAAAACGTTACTATGATCAACATCACCGACCGAGTCCACCATATCAAATTGGGGATCAGGTTTTATTGTCTGTAAGAAACCTCAAATTACAAGTTCCTTGTAAGAAATTAGCTAATCAATTTCTTGGACCATTTTCTATTGACAAAATTGTTAATCCTAACGCTGTTAGGTTAATTTTGCCAGAATCTTGTAAACTCCATCCCACATTTCATGTCTCACTCTTGAACATTTTTTAGTTTCACATTCAATTATTCTAAAGTTTAAGGTAAACTAAGGTCCTTTTTTAAAAACCTTATATCAACAGTATGAATCTAATCTAGGTCTTAATTGATAAAAAAACAATGCAGTTTCAAATTACTTTGCTGATAGGCTGATCCAGATTTCAAATTGCTCCAATGAAATCACGCCTACAACTTTAAAAACATAAGACCAGCACACCTTGGGCATCTTGATAAAGGCTGAGGCTGAAACGCGTAGATTTGCCCCTAGTGTGCACTCCAACAACTCAAGTCTGCATCTAAGACTACTCAGGACTGAATAAGAGAAATCCGCTACCAGTGAGTGCTATACACCGAGCACCACAAGATTTGAAGCGGACACTCACCACACACCTGAAGCTCCAGCAAACCTTGAAAAAGGTAAACATCTCCAGCAACTCTTAAGAAAATCTTCTTGGTAACTACCCGTTGATCTGAAACTCCTGCAAACCACTTTAAGGTAAACAGTTTCACTATAGATCAACCACCAGCAACTGAAACTCCAGCAAACCCTGGGAGGGTATATAGTTTCAGCAACAACAGACGCCTACAAAGAGAATTGTTCAAATGGTTCTAAACAACAATACAGAGAACACCCCACGCAACTAGACAAATAGAAATTCCAGCAAACCAACACAAGGTAAACAGTTTCTATTACCAAGTTATACCAACAACTGAAACTCCTGCAAACCAAGTTTAGGTAAACAGTTTCAGCAAACGGAACTAAGTTATACCAATAACTGAAACTCCTGCAAACCGAGTATAGGTAAACAGTTTCAGCATCTTTACCATCAAGTATTTGTTATCCTCATCTACAATCTCGATCCACAAGTTTTAAAGAATTTTAGTTTAAATCACAGCAGAATATATTATCTTATTCACATAAAGGCTTGTCTGTTCCAACCAATCAGACACCTTGGAAATTTTTCATGCAAACTGTGAGTAATTACTTTTCCACTAAAAGTCACATCAAAAGATACATGCAAATCATCAGATGAACATTTATTTCCACCTTCCACGATAATTATTTTTACCTTTATTATTTTTTATCAAATGCTTTGAATACTATAGTATGAATGTAATGTCATTTTTTTAACTTTCATATAAGAAATTTTAACTATACTATTTTCCTCAAGGTAATAGAGCTCTTTACCACTAACTTATAATTCAGTCAGAACATATTATCCAGTCAAATATTGTGCTTTTTATTGCAACAATTAAATATTCTGTTTTTTAACCTCTTGTAGTCACACCTCCATTATTTTTCACCTATGTGTTCACCCATTTCATAGTGCAATATATATTGCGTAATAATCAAAAACTAATACGAGAAGCTCATCTAAAGGTCATGATTACACACATATATATGTATTGAAATACACACAGCTCCCCTCACCTGTTTTTTACCCCTTCGATGTCTCACTCTTGAAACCTTATACAGCTGACTCTACTACTCATAGTCAGAACCGACCACCACCTATTCTAGTTGACAACCAGGAGGAATTTGAAGTTGAGTCTATTCTAGATTCAAGAATACGGCGACGTCATCTGGAGTATTTGGTTAAATGGAAGGGTTATGGTCCCGAGGATAACTCCTGGCAACTCTCTACTGACATTCATGCTCCCCGCTTAGTTAGAAACTTTCACCTACGTTATCCTGGGAGACCTCATTTGAGATCCCCGGGGGTGGTTCCTTGAAGGGGGGGAAATGTGATATCCCTTTAAGGGCTATCCCCTCCCTGCTCATTTTCCTCCCTTTATAAGGCTGTTTTGACAATCAGTCTTTGCCTGAAGATTGAAGTTACTTTGTTGCTAACTCTTGTTAGTATCTCATTTTATTCCCTCGTGATGTTCCTTCTGAATTTATATCACTTTGTATCAGTCTAGATTCTCACTTCCAGGAGAGACAAGCTGAGAGAGACAGAACTAGAAGAATCCTTTTCTCTCGTCCTCTTACTCGTCCGGTTCCTAGACTATCCTCTGCCCCTTCAGCACCCCTAGTTGCCTATGTAGAGGAACCCATTGTGATATCCCTTTTAAGGGCTATCCCCTCCCTGCTCATTCTCCTCCCTTTATAAGGCTGTTTTGACAATCAGTCTTTGCCTGAAGATTGAAGTTACTTTGTTGCTAACTCTTGTTAGTATCTCATTTTATTCCCTCAGGTCATACCTAGACAAGTTCTTAACTTGTTACTCACAGGATTCCCTGGATACAGCTACAGTTCTTTTGGAACTCTGTGATCAATTTTAGATTACTACTCAGCCGGATCTTCTTTCTCCGCGTCCCGGAACTAAGCCGCACACACACTGCTTCTGACCGCAAACGGCAGTGATCTCTCAAGTATCCTCTTCAATGTTACTGGGTATCGTATAACTTACAAGTTAATAACTGGGAGTAAATATATTATTGCTTGTCGTACTTACCTCTGTCCATTCGCTTATTTGTTTCTTAAAGACCGGAACTGCCTTGAACTTTCATAATCTCTAAAATACCAGCACTGGTTTCCAAACACAGTATTATAGCTCAGCCTGCTTGAATCCCTTTTTTGTAAGGCTCGCCTTACATATGCTGCATCATTTGGATTGATTGTTTTGACTGGGATCTGTAAATATTTTAGAGTGAGTGTGTGTGTGTGCGTGAAGACAGGAAGTGGAATACTTTAAACATTGACTCTGGTTTTCTGATATTTAGTATATGTTATGCTGGACTGCAATCTACCTATTCAGATTTATACTCCAATCTGAACTTCTCTCTAAGCTCTGTAATAAGATTTTATAATAATTGGCTCACTTTGCCTATGAAGATAATTTAAATCTTTATTATCTGCTTAGATCATAATAGAGCAACACAATCTTTATTTAAATCAAGTTAAGAATCTTATTAACAAGGTCTTTAAATTGAGACATAACACCCATGGATGTTTCCTCCCTCAAGCCCGCTGAATCCGAAAGACAGAGAAGAAGGAGATTGAGACTGTGTTTCTATTGTGGTTCTAACTCACACCAGCTTAAGAACTGTGATATTCTGCCGGGAAAAGCCAATGCTTAGAGGATAATATTGGGATACCTTTAAGCGTGGTCACTACTAAATCCCTCAACAGCAGCTGAGCATTTTAGCACTAGTCCTGCCTCACAACAAAATAGTGTTCCGGTCAGCCATAGATGAATATAAAGTCAGTAGAGTCACTCATAACAGCATGCAATACAAAACTGTAAACAGGCTTAAAAAAGTAATTCATTTACGATACAGTTCTAAGCGGTAATCCGTTGTCCAACAGCAAAACTTCCATGAGGCGAACACACCAACAGTGTTTTACAGGCTCCACCAAACTTCTTTTGTTTTTCCTCATACAGGGACTCCAATCCTGTGCTTCCGGGTCTAAGGTCTGTGTCTCGGCTAAGCTTTGGATGAGCCCAGTAGCATGTTCAGTATGCAGCAATACAAACAAGAGACTAGCGCGGCTCAAAAGCAACAGCTTTATTAAATATAAATGAAAAACCAACGTGGGCTGTACAGCATACAAAAAAGTAAAAAGCACAAACTGATAAGAGCGACACACATCCCAACAAAGGACGCATTTCGGATTGCACCATACTCACAGCTAGTTGGGGGAGGACGCTCTAGAGGAATTTATTGGTCAGATTAAAATTAGCACCTGGTGCTAAACATTTGCTACACCTGATACAGATACAAATATATATTGATCCAAATATATAGATACAGCGCTATTTGATACTCATAAACAGGATTAACCCATGGGGGTCCTAATAAGTTAGTATTTGCATGTCAGAAAATATATGTATATATGCACATTATTATTAGAAGATAATAGTAATAATTTAACACAAGCAAGCGAAAAGCATAACATATTGTCTAATACACAGACATCATGTTCTATGGCTTGCCATTTTAACGTTTCAATTGATTGGTGATATTGGTATATAAAATGAGTAGCTAAAGCTGAGCATTCTTTATCACAGTTGATATAGCTTAAATGTTCACGTATCCTAGACCTCACCTCCCTGGTGGTGAGGTCAACATACTGTAATTTGCACTGAATACAAGAAATGAGATAAACTACAAAGCCCATGCTACAATTTATACACTGAGATATCTCGTATCTGTTGCCTGTTATATTAGACTCAAAATGGGAACCAGTTAATATGGGTAAACACGCTTTACACCTTGAATATATAATTGTTAACTCATTGTGCTTGCTTGACACTGGTCATACATTACAACTTAAGTCACTAATTTAAGCTGTTTTTACAGCGCTGTGGGTTTTTTAATGTCCTTTCTTTTTGGAAATAGGTTATTAATTAAGTTTGTTTGCAATTTGTTGAGAGATAGAGGTGTCTCTTTTTTTATCCCACTTTTTAGTGTGTTATTTTCCAGCGCTTAGTAACACTCCTTTTTGTAGTTCCAGGGGATAAAATGTTACCAAATGTTACACTGTGTCTATAAGAAAACCTGCATCCCTTATCTGCAATATTCTTCAATTTTGCATCAGCCAGTAAGATAGACATGTGTTTTCTTATAATTGTGCAGATCTAAGGAGACTGGTCAATGTAACTAGTGACAAAAGTTACCTGTGGTTTAGATTTACCTTGTACAACCATTCTCTCTGATGTTTGTTCTTTTAAGAGCTCCTTTCTATGGATACAATCAACTTCCTTTATGGCACTTAATATCGTTTTCCTGCCGTAGCCCCTCTGAAAGAGATCCTCACTTAACCTGTTGCACTCTTTTTTGTAGTCATCCTCTCTAAAGCAGTTCTGTTTCATTCTAATAAACTGCCCTTTTGCAAAAGCTCTTGCAGTATTCTTTGGATGACTGCTGGAAGAGTGCAAGAGGTTATTTTTCGCTATAGTCTTGCGATATGTTCTAGTTTCAATTCTATTTGTACGATAATCTGACAATAGTGTTATGTCGAGATAATTTATAGTAGTTTTATGCCACTCCATGGTAAATTTAATACCCATTTCATTTTATTTCAGATATTCTAGAAAAGCATCAGCCTCATCTTGGGTTCCTCGCCACATAAGGACCAAGTCGTCAATAAACCTTTTATAGAAGACTATAGATGCCCGAAAGGGGTTTCTATCCCCAAAGATGTGGGGCCGTCCCACACCTCTGGAGATAGAACGTACCTTCAAACTCAAAGAAATTATGTTCAAGAAGATATCGTACAATACCAACAAAAATAGTGACTTGTTCAGAGTCAAATTCAGTTGCTGAAGAAAGTACTCAATAGCACTAAGACCCCAATAGTGGGGCATAGAGGAGTAAAGGGAAACCATGTCTATGGTTATCCAGATATGAGCCTCCTCCCATTGAAAATCAGTGAAAAAATTTAAGAGATGTTTTGTATCTCTGAGGTAGCTCCACAACTGGCTAACCATAGGCTGCAGGACACTATCCACCCACTCTGAGAGTGGTTCCAATACAGAATCAAGCCCAGAGACAATAGGTCTCCCTCTGATATTTTCAAGGGATTTGTGTACCTTAGGAAAAAGGTGGAAGGCAGGGGTCTTTGGATGTTGTACACATAAAAATGTGGCTGTCTTTTTATCAATGTAGCCCTTTTCAACCCCTTAAACTATTAGTGACTGAATTTGTAGTTGTATAGTGTGAGTGGGATTCCTAGGGATGTGACTGTAAGTGGTAGCATCACTCAGCTGATGAAAGTCTTCTAATATATAATCCTCTTTTTTTGAGGATAACAGGGGTCCTTCCCTTATCAGATTTTCTTATGACAAGGTGAACATTCTTCTTAAGTTCATCATTAGCTTCCTTCTGTACCTTAGTAAGATTTTGTTTATAAGCTATGTCCTGTTGATGTAATTTTGTAAGTTCACGCTCCACACTTTTGTGAAACATTTCCAAGACACCTCCTCTACTCTGAATCGGATAGAACTGAGATTTTTATAGCCATAGAGAGAGGTTGTGTGTCGGAATCTTGGTTCACAACAGTTATACTCTCATTTATTTTAATCAGATCTTCCAGAAATCTGAGTTCAGTAGAACCCAGTAGGGGATTAGCTCCCTCCACAGATTCCTCATAATCAGAAACATTAGAAAAATGCCTTCTCAAAGTGAGATTTCTTACAAAGCCATTTAAATCAATGTGTGTTAAATAAGTTAAATTTACAAGAAGGGGTAAAAAACCAAGGCCAAAATTTAATACTGAATATTGTATTTTCCTAAGCTAATAACCTGATACATTTATCACATTACCTACAATTTCAATAACCTTGCCATCTTGCTGGTTCTGAGCTTAAAGCAATTTCTGCCTTGTAATCCTCTTCCTGACCCCCCCCCCCCTTCTGGTCTTTCTTGGGGAAGGTGAAAAACCTGCTCCATACTAGATTGACCCTCATAATTCTCTGCAACTCATCCTACTGCTAGAGGTTGCTTATTGCTATCTGGTCTATTACTAATATTGGAGTACTTTTTGGCTGGATTTACCATAGCTCTCTTACTTTGACCACCTCTGCCTTGTGCTTGTGGTCTCTGTTGAGATCCCATATTCTTATTGTTATAGCTCTTATGTCTTTTTTTTTTACATTTTTTTTATATATATTTATTTTTCTATTTTTCGGCCCATGCACACAAGAAAGCACAAAAAAAAAGAAAGAAAAGAAAATGGTAAATAAACATAAATTGTGGAGACACAGCTCCAACTCATTCTATAATTTTCATGGAGACGCAGCTCCACATCCAAAAATACTAATACAGATGTAAAAATAAGAAAGGGAAAAAAAGTAATTCGTTTCTGAACATAGCTTAATCAATGTGATGTCTTATTCTTAGTTACATATTTGGATTTTACTGAATAGATACCACTATAAACTTAAATTTATGGGGTCACAACTCCAATTCTTATTGACACTTTTTTGGAAGCGCAGCTCCACCTAAATTGGGGGGGGGGAGGAAAAAAGAAAGAAAAAAAGGAAAAGGGAGACAAAAAGCCCCTTGCCCCCAGCCTCCTGCTCCCCACAATTTTTTCATAGAACACACAAATTATTAATTATACTCGACCCCACTCCCTCTCTCATTCTCCCTCCACTGTTGCGGAAGTTCTTCTCCTAATATTAGGAGCGAAAATGCTGTCAACTTCTGTAAAGGGACTATAAATTGGATCTGAATTGTAAGAGGCCATGTTAAAATTAATTTTAACCATTTACGAAAATATAGTCTGACTCTGAGGTATTTTTCTTGCAATAGTTTATTATCTTGCATTTCTAGTGTCATTTGCAGTTTCATGTTCTCAACAAATTCTGCTATACTTGGAGCCCTTGTAGACTTCCATTCTCTGAATATCAGATTGCGTGCTGCCAAGATGGCCATATTAATTAACTGTTGATCTCCATCCCATGTGGGGTTGGAGAATAGAAAAAATATGTTTGGTTATATTTTTCAACCAAAAGTTTACCTTACTCCAGTACTGTCCAATCTTTGGACAGTCCCACAGACAGTGCAATATATATCCGTCTTACCTGAATTACATTTATAACATTTACCTTTTTGATTATTCTGAGTCAACTTATTTATTCTATCTGGTGTGTAATAGTATTTATTAATCACTTTCAGTTGCGACTTCCTCCAACTAATTATTGTTGTGGCCTTTTCCACTAGAGTAACACTTTTCAATATATCCTGTGGGGTTAAATCCGGGAAATATTTAATTTAATCCCCTTTTCATTTTATTCACATATTCCTGACCCTCTTTGGTTAGTAGTAATTTATACCAGAATTCGATAGAACGCTTCCCAATTCTATATATATTAATCCCAGCTTCTATATCCTTCATACTCCAATCCCATCCTTTTATCTGCGCTATTTTCATAATGAAGCTCCTACTTTGTAAATATGCAAATAAATATTTTGAGGGGAGTTGGTATTCTATAGCTAGTTCTTCAAAAGTCCGAATAGCTGATTTGTCCTCATTGATTAATTGTGCAGAATCCTTTCCTATTCTAATCCCTAAAGATTGGATTATATAAACCAGGTGTGAAGTCGGGTATCCCTCTTATTGACAAGATGTACGAGTTTCTGTAGTCTACCCCTATTGCGTTACAATATCTCTGCCAGGCCAGAATAATATTTGTAAATGTACACATGTTGCTAATATTGCTAGGTAATTGCCTATATGGATAATGCAGTAAAGCTTTTAAGTTGAAGGGCGCAGTTATATCTGATTCGCTTTCATAATAAGTGGTGTATTGGCCTTCTGTCAACCAGTCTGCCGCAAATTTGACCATAGTTACCCAATTATAGTAGCTGATATTTGGTAAAGAGAATCCCCCATATGCTCGAAGTTGGGTCAATCTATCTATCGCGAGTCAGGGTTTCTTTTTATCCCATATGAACTGTGCACAGACCCTATTATACCTGCAAATATCCTGGTTTGGTATAAAGATGGGTAAATTTTGTAAAAGAAATAAGATACGAAGAAAAATAATAGTCTTAATTACCATAACCCTAGCAGAGAGAGATAGAAAAAAACATATTCCATTTATTAAACTCCTTATCTAAATTTTTGAATATTTCAGCGTAATTAAGCTTATACCATTCATGTGGGTTTCTTCCAAGCTTTATTTCTAGATAGTTTATATGTGTCCTTTCCTGGAATGGATGTTTACTACAGCTATAAGGTGTCTTATGTATCCATAAAAACTCTGATTTTGTTGGGTTTATTTTATACCCCGAAAATTTACTGTAGCAGGCAATGATTTTTAAGACTTTCGGTATACTACTACTTGTGTCACAAAGGAATAGCATGATGTCATCTGCGTATAGTGACGTAACCACATTTTTCCCACCTAATTCAATCCCCTAAATTTCTTTCCTTAAGTATACTGCTAGCGGTTCTAGCGTGATATTGAACAAAAGGGGTGAAAAGGGACATCCCTGCCACGTACCTCTTTGCAATAATATATATTGGGATAATTCATCATTAACTAACAGCTGAGACCTAGGTTTATTATATATTAAATTAATTAGTCCAACAATATTTCCAGAGAACCCAAATTTTAACAATGCTGTATTCATATGGTCCCAGATGATAGAGTCAAATGCTTTCTCTGCATCGATAGTTATCAGTGCCAAGTAGCTTATTTTATGTTTTCTATCTCTCTCTACTACGCCATAATAATAATTTAATGTGAGGAGAACCTTTTGCATATTACTAACAGGATTTCTTCCAGCCATAAATCCAGACTGGTCCTCATCTATCAGTGTGCCAATTACTTTTTTAAATCTATCTGCCATGATTGACATGAGTATCTTATAGTATACATTTAACAAGGATATGGGTATATATTACCCCATATCCTCTGGATCCTTGCTTTTTATGGATAAGAAATATTATTAAATCTGTAAAATAATGTGACTGCATTGTATTTTTCACAAAGTATATATTATATAATCTTTCTAATGTTTCTGCAATATCAGTTTTACATATCTTATAGAATTCTGCTGTTAATCCGTCAGGCCCTGGCGCTTTTCCCGATTTAATTTTATCTATGGCTTTCACAATTTCTTCTAGTGAAATTACTTGATTGACTTGTTTTAAAGCCTCTTGCGTTCCTAGGTAAGTTTATATTTTCCCAAAATTTATTTTTATCCAATTCATTTATTGGTACTTTATCATATAACTTTTGATAGTATTTACAAAAAGCTTCTCGGATTTCCGCAGCTTTAGTATAAATATTATTTCCCTCTTTTTTTTCTAGAGATCATTTTTTTCTTTTTTTTGAACTTCATAAGTTTTGCGAAATGTTTGGCCGCAATTCCTTGAAATCCCTGAAATTGGAATCTAACCCTCATGTCTTCATCTGCCCATTTTCTTTTAAGAAAAAATTCCCTTTCATTTTTAAGCTGGTTTGCTAATTGTATAACTCTGTATTTCGCTTTCTGTTTCATTTTAATCATGTATGCTTTAATTTCTCCTCTTTATACAGCCTTCCCAGCCTCCCAAAAGATCTCTGTTTTTTGTTTATATTCGCTATTAAAATTAGAGTATACTATCTATCTACTAACCAGTTGCAAAACTTTGTATTATTATTCATATAGCTTGGAAAAGGAAAATAATTAATTTTTTTTACCTATATCCGTGTTATGGTTAATTGTTAAGCTAATTATAGCATGATCTGACAGAATAATATCTGCTATATGTGTTTCGATATCGAGCGACAATAATTTGTCTGTTATTAAAAACATGTCAATCCTCGAGAAATTTTTATATGCTTTAGACTCACATGTATAACTATGTGAATTGGGGTGATGTAGGCGCCAAGCATCTTTTAATCATAGCACCTTTCATAAATCTCTTAATAGTTTAGCCTCTTTTAAATATCTAGAGGATAGTTTCTGTAGAAATCTATCCATTTCGGATACATTGTGAGATTGAAATCTCCCGCCACTATTAAATTCTGCTCAGCATATTGAGCTAATTTGTTCCTAAGGTGCTGCCAGAATTCTATATCTAACTTATTTGGGCCATATATATTACAAAATGTCCATTTTATTTTTCCAATTTCCACTTATACAATCACATAACGTCCTGACTGATCTAAGTCCTGTGAAACTGTACTGTACAAAAACTTTTTACTAAAAAGAATAGATACTCCACGTTTCCTTTTTACCCCTGGTGCAGCCACTATTTCCTCTATCCAATTTACTCTTAATTTCACGGTTTGGGTGTTTTTAAATGTAGTTCTTGTAAGAAAATTATATTGGGGTTATGTTTCCTCAAGTTTTTAAGTATATGTTTCCATTTACTTGGGGAAGTAATTCCCCCTACATTCCATTAAACTATTTTCATAGTCTTATTATATCTTTTAACACTATATATATATATATATATATATATATATACGTAAATATATATATATATATATATATATATATATACATACCAACATATTTATCCACTGTTACACAGGGCAAACAACAGTCACATTGGGGGAGGGAAGGCAAGGGAGGAAGGGGAAAAAAAACCCACCAACATGAAATCCTAACAATAAATCTAAAATCTCTACCAACAACCCTATTAACCATTCTCGGTACTCAAGGATTAGTTTTCATAGCTGTATACATTTTTATACCGTATTATCAATTTTTGCACAAAATGCTTTTGCTTCTACTACTGTATTCAAGATAAGATAAGTTAGGGAGCGTTGAGGATGCAAATTCAATTAAATCCTTGTGTTGACTATTCTAAGGCAAGCCCACCACTCTAACATTATTGCGGTGGAACCTGTCCTCTATATCTTCAATCTTTGCTTGCAGTAACTTAATAGTATCAGTGTATTTTTTGTTCTGTGCTTCTTGATTATTACTCAGGTCTTCTAAGTCAGAGACATGGGCTTCTACTTCCGTTAACCTATTTGAGAATTGTCTTATCTCTGCCGTAAGACCTGACAGTTCCCTTTGTACCAGGTCAAATTTTGGTAAAATTATTTCTGCAAGCTGATTAAACATTGTTTGTGCTTCTAATGTCTTACTTGGAGTACCAGGTATCTCTTTATTTGATGGAGTTTGAAATATATAGCACTTATTACCAATTGGCTGCACTTCTAATAAACTTTTATGCTTTGTCCCTTTATCTGGCCACTATTGTGTTGGGCCACTTCTTCACTTACTATACACAGACTTCATAATTATGAGAGAAAAAAATTCACCACCGTTTTATCGCTGATTTCTTTTACGATATTTAAATATCACTGGTTTCTTATATTATACTAAGATCTGCCTTAACAAAAGAAATACTCCCCTTAAAGTGGCCGTTTTAGCAATCTGCCACCAAGTCGGCTCTATGCCGTTTATTTGAAAAGAGGGGGACAAAACCAGAGAAGCCAAATATAACAGCAGTATCTACTGGTATACTATAAGATAGTAGCCACTATGTAGAAGATGGCTGCTGATTTTTTGCTTGGCCTCAGCTTGCTTTTCACTTTCACTTTTTCACGCCTCTCGTTGGATTATGGCTCCATGCTTACACCACTGCTCACACCGTTCGTAGTTATTCACGCCAATTTGCGCCCCCTCCGGTTGGAGTTTGAGCTGTTGGGTTACGGTCAGCGCCACCCGACCAATGGTGACTATGCAGAGACTTCCAAGCACCCTTGAGCCATTTAAGCCCTCCTAGGGTCGGTTGTAATCCCTGCCAACAGGAGACCAGTGCTGGGGTAAGAGTGTCTCACCGCTTCCTTGACAGAGCGCAGAGTGTGCGTGTGTGTTCCTTCACGCTCCTCCCAGCTCTTATGTCTAACTTCAACCTGGACATCTGATCTTTTACTGTTGGTCCTATTACCAATTTTGCCTTGTTTCTATGATTTTAAAATAGAAAGTTTGTTATAACTCAAATTACAGTCACTAGCTTCTTTACAATATATCGCAGTGTCCACCTCTGTTGTTGCAGCATGCTCTCTATCTTGGTTTCTATGTGATACCATTTCCTCCTCACAGGATTTTGCTTCAGTGTCAGAAAATTACACCTTCTTCGATTGTTGATAGTGCTCTTCTTTATCTTTATCTTTATCTTTATTATCCCACTATCTTGAGCGAGATCTGGATCTCTATCTCCTAGTTCTCCTATTACCCATTCTGTTCTGTAAGAACCTGTATTTTCTCTTTCAAATGAACAATTGGTCATTGGAATAATCATCATCATCATAGAACCAGTTGCCTTTTGCTCTCTACTTACGTAACCATATAGTGCCTGCTACTAATTACGTATGAACAGCTTTCCACACATATATTCCTGTTCAGAGTACCTCCTATTGACATAAATCCCTTAGTCTTTATTTACAGTTGATATCACTAAGAGTGGCATAACAGTTTAACACTTGTATAATGGAGGATATTACTGAGAATGGCTACCGGCTTCCTCTTCCGCTTTTTCAATTTATTTATCTACAGCCTTTAATAATTGTCTGTAAGGCTTTGTGCACATATTTCTTTATA
This sequence comes from Bombina bombina, assembly GCF_027579735.1. NCBI lineage: Eukaryota > Metazoa > Chordata > Amphibia > Anura > Bombinatoridae > Bombina > Bombina bombina. The sequence goes on along the minus strand of NC_069499.1, from coordinate 1,267,141,792 downwards.
ACGGTATTCTCCGCTATTCTATAGAAAGGGATTAAGTGTCTACAGTTTCTTTCACACATGATGTCTGTGTATTAGACAATATGTTATGCTTCTCACTTGCTTGTGTTAAATTATTACTATTATCTTCTAATAATACTGTGCATATATACATATATTTTCTGACATTCATATACTAACTTATTAGGACCCCCATGGGTTAATCCTGTTTTTGAGTATCAAATAGCGCTGTATCTTATATATTTGGATTGATATATTTGTATATATGTATCAGGTGTAGCAAATGTTTTGCACCAGATGCTAATTTTAATCTGATCAATAAATTCACCTACAGCGCCCTCCCCCAACTAGCTGTGAGTACGGGACAATCCCAAAACACGTCCTTTGTTGGGATGTGTGTCGCGCTTATCAGTTTGTGCTTTTAACGTTTTTGTATGCTGTACAGCCCACGTTGGTTTTTCATTTATATTTAATGAAGCTGTTATTTTTGAGCCACGCTAGTCTCTTCTTTGGATTGCTGCACTACTAAATTCCCTCACTCCTCTCGGATCCTGGTACCTGTTACCCTGACCTTCCTTCTGAATTCTGTAAACGCTCAAGGTTTTATTGATTCAGGGGCAACTGGAAATTTTCTTGATCACTGTTTTATGATTCAGACAGGCTTACCTCTTCTGCAGAAAAAACAATGGGGCCTATGTATCAAGCTGTCTACTTAGCTGCATTCGCCGGCCCAATACGTTCGCCTAAGCTCGCCTACCATCGCAGCCGCGGACCTGAATATGCTCTCCAAAAGTTATCAAAAAAGCTGTCAAGAAGCCGCGCACCAAGTACGGAGTGATGAGCAGCGGACTGTTGTTAACTGACAGTCATCGATCTCGCTGCTCATCGACTTCTTCGCAGCTTTTTTGATAACCTGTCACTAAGCACCCACACTAAACTACACTGTTTTACCCCTTAAACCGCCGCTCCTGGACTCCGCCGCAACTATAATACATTTATTAACCCCTAAACTGCCGCTCCCGGACCCGCCACCACCTACATTATACCTATTAACCCCTATCCTGCCCCCCACTGCACCGCCGCCACCTATATTCCAGTTATTAACCCCTATCATGCGGATCCCGGACCCCGCCGCAAATAAATAATTGTTTAACCCCTAAACCGCCGCACCCGGAGCCCACCGCCACCTATATTAAAGTTGTTAACCCCTATCCTGCCCCCCACTACACCGCCGCAATCTACATTAAACTCATTAACCCCTAAACCGCTGCTCCCGGACCCCGCCGCAGCCTATATTAAACTTATTAACCCCTAAACCTAAGTCTAACACTAACACCCCCCTAACTTTAATATTATTTTAATAAATCTAGATAAAACTTACTATTATTAACTAAATTATTCCTATTTAAAACTAAATACTTACCTGTAAAATAAACCCTAAGATAGCTACAATATAACTAATAATTATATTGTAGCTATTTTAGGATTTATATTTATTTTACAGGCAACTTTGTATTTATTTTAACTAGGTACAATAGTTATTAAATAGTTATTAACTATTTAATAGCTACCTAGTTAAAATACTTACAAAATTACCTGTAAAATAAATCCTAACCTAAGTTACAATTAAATCCTAACCTAAGTTACAATTAATCAAACGCAAAACTCTCACTCTTACATACAAAGCCCTCAACTGCACTGCTCCCCCCTACATCTCAGACCTTGTCTCCAGATACTCTCCCTCCCGTCCCCTTCGCTCTGCTCATGACCTCCTACTCTCCTCCTCTCTTGTCACCTCATCACACTCCCGTTTACAGGACTTCTCCAGATTGGCTCCCATCTTGTGGAACTCTCTGCCTCGCTCCACAAGACTCTCTTCTAGTTTTAAAAGCTTCAAGTGCTCCCTAAAGACTCTACTGTTCAGGGATGCATACAACCTACGCTAAGAAAAGAAATGTTTATAAGGTGCGCAAATCTAACCCCTGCAATACACACTAATCTGCTCCCATAAGGCAGAAAATATAGGGAATACGTAGTTCAAAAAAAGGAAAGAGGTGTGTGTATGCGCTGAACAGCTGTGGGGATGAGGAAAATCAGCGTATATATAATAATAAACTATTGTTTAGGGACATATAGTAACTAATTCTATGTAAAAAAGTATTTTGTGAATGCTCCTATATTTATATGGCATAAAAAATGTGATTAGATAGCAAAAAATAGTCTGGTGTTTAGATATAAATTATTTATTCTATTAAAAAGTTCACATAAAAGACATATAAGTGATACTATGACCGGTCATGTACATAAACATAAAATTTGTTTTTAAAAATGGCTGTTCACTATTTGGAGACAACTCATTTAAAAGTATATAACACTTGAAAAAGGTCTTGTTAGACTGTGCAAAGTGTTGATTTGAAAATCCTAGAGTTTATGTTCTCATAAAGGAAACCAATCTTTTAAAATCCACCTCTATTATATAAGTTCGTATGGGACTTGGTTAGTAAAAAAGTTCCATTTTTGTATGGTTCCGTAGAGCTGCATACAATCAATTTTTGTTTTTGTTCGTCTTATATACGGTAGTCTTTTTAAAATAAAGGAATGTAATCCCTATCAACCACGCTGTAGGGCCGCTACACCTCTACAGTGCCTACCTGCTCCTTTTTCGAGCTGAATCCTCCGTCTGGGTACGGCACAGGTGTCCAGAGCGGCTCCTAACAGCTGGTGACGTCACAGACGCTTGGTGCGTCTCAAATGTAGATCCGGTTAGAAGGAAAACTCTGCGCAGAGTATTTGGAAGTAGAAAAGATAGTTCCAACGAATCCTTTACAATCCTGGATAGTGGTGGTATAATATCACTTTGTGATTGTTAGTCTAAGTCCATCAACGCGTTTCGCCATGTACCATGGCTTTATCAAGATCAAAATCTTCTGATATTTGGTTATATATACGGAACCATACAAAAACTGAACTTTTTTACTAACCAAGTCCCATACGAACTTATATAATAGAGGTGGATTTTAAAAGATTGGTTTCCTTTATGAGAACATAAACTCTAGGATTTTCAAATCAACACTTTGCACAGTCTAACAAGACCTTTTTCAAGTGTTATATACTTTTAAATAAGTTGTCTCCAAATAGTGAACAGCCATTTTTAAAAACAAATTTTATGTTTATGTACATGACCGGTCATAGTATCACTTATATGTCTTTTATGTGAACTTTTTAATAGAATAAATAATTTATATCTAAACACCAGACTGTTTTTTGATATCTAATCACATTTTTTATGCCATATAAATATAGGAGCATTCACAAAATACTTTTTTACATAGAATTAGTTACTATATGTCCCTAAACAATAGTTTATTATTATATATACGCTGATTTTCCTCATCCCCACAGCTGTTCAGCGCATACACACACCTCTTTCCTTTTTTTGAACTACAACCTACGCTAACCTTTCCTAATACCAGTTCCTCTCCTCCACTGCAATCCCCTGAACCCTCTTAGCATGTAAGCCTAAAAGTCCAGCTGTTTGTAGATCATCTTCTTAAGAGCTGACTACAACAGTGCAACTCTTGGCAGGGCCCTCTACCCTATAATTGTTTTGTTGTACACCCCCTTTGTTTATAGCGCTGCGGAATCTGTTGGCACTCTACAAATAACCAATAATAATAATAAACCTAACACTACACTATCATTAAATAAATTAAATAAATTACCTACAATGACCGAAAATTAAATACAATTAAATAAACTATTCTATAGTACAGAAAAAAACAACACTAAATTACAGAAAATAAAAAAATATTACAAGAACTTTAAACTAATTACACCTAATCTAAGCCCCCTAATAAAATAATAAAGCCCCCCAAAATAAAAAAATGCCCTACCCTATTCTAAATTACCAAGTAACCAGCTCTTTTACCAGCCCTTAAAAGGTCTTTTTGCGGGGCATTGCCTTTAAATGACGTCATCCAAGATGGCGTCCCTCGAATTCCGATTGGCTGATAGGATTCTATTAGCCAATCGGAATTAAGGTAGGAAAAATCTGATTGGCTGATGCAATCAGCCAATCAGATTGAAGTTTAATCTGATTTTTCAATCAGATTTTTCCTACCTTAATTCCGATTGGCTGATAGAATCCTATCAGCCAATCGGAATTTGAGGGATGCCATCTTGGATGACGTCATTTAAAGGAACAGTCATTCGTCGTTAGTCCGTCGGCCAGGAAGGATGCTCCGCGCCGGAGGTCTTGAAGATGGAGTCGCTCCTCGTCGGATGGATGAAGATAGAAGATGCCGCTTGGAGGAAGATGTCTGCCGGTCAGGATGTCCTCTTCTGCCCGGATAGGATGAAGACTTCTGCCGGTCTGGATGTCCTCTTCTGCCCCATCAGATGAAGACTTCGGCCCAGCTGGGTGAACACGGCTCAAGGTAGGATGATCTTCAGGGGGTTAGTGTTAGGTTTATTTAAGGGGGGTTTGCGTGGGTTAGAGTAGGGGTATGTGGGTGGTGGGTTTTAATGATGGGGGGGTTGTATTTTTTTTACAGGTAAAAGAGCTGATTACTTTGGGGCAATGCCCCGCAAAAAGCCCTTTTAAGGTAAAAGAGCTGGTTACTTGGTAATTTAGAATAGGGTAGGGCATTTTTTTATTTTGGGGGACTTTATTATTTTATTAGGGGGCTTATATTAGGTGTAATTTGTTTAAACTTCTTGTAATTCTTTTTTATTTTCTGTAATTTAGTGTTGTTTTTTTTTTGTACTATAGTTTAGTTTATTTTATTTAATTGTAGGTATTTTATTGAATTAATTTAATGATAGTGTAGTGTTAGGTTTAATTGTAACTTAGGTTAGGATTTATTTTACAGGTAATTTTGCAATTATTTTAACTAGGTAGCTATTAAATAGTTAATAACTATTTAATAGCTATTGTACCTAGTTAAAATAAATACAAAGTTGCCTGGAAAATAAAAATAAATTCTAAAATAGCTACAATATAATTATTAGTTATATTGTAGCTATCTTAGGGTTTATTTTATAAGTATTTAGTTTTAAATAGGAATAATTTAGTTAATAGTAATTTTTATTTAGATTTATTAAAATAATATTTAAGTTAGGGGGGGTCAGGGTTAGTGTTAGACTTAGGTTTAGGGGTTAATAATTTTAATAAAGGTGGCGGCGGGGTCCAGGAGCGGCGGTTTAGGGGTTAAACAATTTATTTAGTTTCGGCGGGGTCCGGGATCCGCAGGATAGGGGTTAATTAGTTTATCTAGGTGGCGGCGGTATAGGGGGCGGCAGATTAGGGGTTAATATGTATAATGTAGGTGGCGGCGGGGTCCGGGAGCGGCGGTTTAGGGGGTAATAAATTTATTTAGTTGCGGCGGTGTAGGGGGGCAGATTAGGGGTGTTTAGACTCGGGGTACATGTTAGGGTGTTAGGTGCAGACATCTCCCATAGGAATCAATGGGATATCGGGCAGCAGGGAACATGAGCTTTCGCTATGGTCAGACTCCCATTGATTCCTATGGGATCCGCCGCCTCCAGGGCGGCGGATTGAAATCCAGGTACGCTGGCCCGGAATAGTAGTGACGTAACCATCGATCTGTGTCGGACTGAGTCCGGTGGATCAAATCTTACGTCACTAGATTCTACTTTTGCCGGGCAGTAGGGGTTGATAACTAAGGCGAATCAGCCTCGCCACAAATACGCTGCGGAATTCCAGTGTATTTGTGGTTGACGGCTTGATAACTAGACCCCAATGTCTCAAGATAACTACTCTGGATGGCACTCCCCTTGGATCAGGTTTAATCCGTTTTGAATCAGCACCCCTAACCCTGACTGTGGAAGTCCTTTATACCGAACAGTTGCAGTTCAATGTCATTCATTCTCCAGCACAACCTGTCATCCTTGGTCTTCCTTGGCTTCGTATACACAATCCCTAGTTCGACTGGGCGGAGGGACAGTTGGCCTCCTGGGGAACATCCTGCTTCCCCTTCTGCCTTGCTAAGGTTACTCCTCTACTCCGCATTCCCATAGCCAGTCTACAGACCCCTTCAAGCCTTCCCTCAATATATGCGGATTTCACAGATGTCTTTGAAAAGAAAGCATCTGATGTGCTGCCACCCCACCATCCTTATGACTGCAAAATCGACCTCTTTCCTGGAGCCCCACTTACTAAAGGGAGGACTTATCCACTCTCCAAAGCTGAAACCAAGTCCATGGAGGACTATATTCAAGAAACCTAGCTAAAGGCTTTATTCACCCTTCCTCTTCTCCTGCCGGGGCTGGCTTCTTTTTTGTCAGTAAAAAGGACGGTGGGCTCAAACCCTGTATTGACTACAGAGCCCTAAACAACATCATTATCAAGAATTGCTATCTCATTCCTTTGATTACTGAACTTTACGATTCACTTCAGAATGCTTGCTACGTCACCAAGTGGGACCTACGTAGGGCGTACAATCTTATCCGTATCTTCCCAGGGCATGAATGGAAGACTGCCTTCAACATGAGATCAGGGCATTGCGAATACCTTGTAATGCCCTTTGGGCTGTGTAATGCCCCTGCAGTCTTTCAAGCATTTGTCAACAATGTCTTCCGTGAGCTCCTCAATCGCACTGTCTGTCATTGTCTACCTTAATGATATCCTTATATTCTCTTCCATCCTTGAGGAGCATCATGAACACATGAGGCAGGTACTTCTCCACTTCAGAGACAATTCTCTTGTAGCCAAACTGGAGAAATGTTAGGTTGATCAGGTCCAGATCTAGTTCCTTGGCTATGTCATCTCAAAGGAGGGTTTTTGCCATGGATACTTCTAAGCTCACAGCAGTTCTGGAATAGCCTCAACCAACTTCATTAAAGGAACTACATAGATTCTTGGGGTTCCCCAATTATTAGCTCAAGTTTATAAAGAACATTTCCCAGATAGTTGCTCCACTCACTGAGTTGAATAAACAGAAGAAAGAATGCAAAAATTGGCCTCCTGGAGCCATGAATGCCTTCTCTCTTCTGAAAAAAAGCCTTTTGTTCTGCTCCTGTGCTCCGCCATCCTGATCTGCAGTTTACTTTAGAGGTTGACGCCTCCGAGATTGGAGCTGGGCAGTCTTAACCTAAAAGGATCATTTAACTTCCAAGTTGTACCCTGTAGCCTTTTTCTCTAAAAGCTTTACTCCTGCAGAGAGGAATTACAATGTGGGTAATTGTGAACTCTTAGCCATTAAGATGGCCCTGACTGAATGGAATCATTGGCTAGAGGGTACCGCAAACCCCACTTAAATTCTCACTGACCACAAGAATCTCGACAGGCCAGGCGTTTTAAACTTTGTGGTCTCTTATCTTCCTGGAACCAAAAATAAAAAGCCTGACACCCTTTCCCATCAGTTTCCTCAGTCTTCAAAGACTGCAACATGCCCAGTCTAGAAAACCTCCTGAAGCCCCCACGGCTCCTGAGGTCTTCTTTGTACCTCTAAACCTATGCACCCCTGTGCTATCTTGGGCTCATGATAGTAAACTGTCAGGACATCCTGGTTTGACAAGAACATGCAAGCTTCTTTCCCAACATGTATGGTGGCCTACCATGAAGTCTGACGCTCAGGATTATGCGAAAGCCTGCACAATTTGTGCTGCCAATTAGACTTCCGGATCCTTGCCTCCTGGCTTGCTCCAACCATTGTCCATTCCCAAACAACCTTGGACACACATAACAATGGATTTCATTGTGGACCTCCCTCCTTCTGACCACCATACAGTTATCAGGGTTGTGGTGGATCAATTTTCTAGATTGGCTTATTTTGTACCCTTAAAGAAACTGCCATCTGCCCAAAAATTATCATCTCTTTTTCTCTTACATGTGGTACAATTACATGGCATTTCCGTGAATAATGTTTCCGACAGAGGTCCACAATTCATCTCTACTTTTTGGAAAGCCTTTTGCAAGTTGATTGGAACCACTGTTTCCTTGTCTTCTGGCTACCATCCTCAGACTAATGGGCTGAATGAGAGAGTGAATCAAGATCTCGAAACCTATCTCAAAACATTTGTTAATTCTCTCCATACCAACTGGTCTGAATTGTTACCCCTAGCAGAGTTGGCAAAGAATACTCATTGGCACTTTTCTCTACAATGTTTTCTATTTCAGGCCGCAGCAGGTTACCAACCTTGTGTCTTTCCTCTTTCTGCTCAGTCCACAGGGGTCCCCGCTGCAGACCGACACGTCACTAACATCACTACTTTTTGGCAATGAATTCACGCTCAGTTACGTTCAGCTGTCTCTCATAGAGCTTCTGTTCGTGCCTTTTCGGTAGGTGAACCTGTTTGGGTCTCTACTCGACATATTCGTCTATGTCAACCCAGTTACAAACTAGGGCCGAGGTTTATTGGCCCTTACAAGGTCCTTAAAAGACTGTCTCCTGTTGCCTACAAAGTGGCCTTGCCCAGAACCCTGCATATACACCCAGTCTTCCACATATCACTGCTCAAGCCCTATGTCAAAACAGATATACTCGACTCAGACCTCCTCCTCCTCCACTCTAAATTCATGGTGAACCTGAGTATGAGGTTGTTAGGATCCTGTATTCCAGATACAGGCGCAGGCAACTGCAGTACCTCGTGCATTGGAAGGGTTACTCTCTGGCAGATCATTCCTGGATTCCTGACGGGATGTGCATGCTCCTTATTTGGTTTCCAGGTTTCATGCTGCTCATCCTTCCAAGCCGGCTTTGGTTCTGGGAGGTAACCCCAAGGAAGGGGGCTATGTCACGCCTCTGTGGTGCCGCTGCTCGCTATTGCTGTTGCCATAGACTCGGCGGTGGTGACTTGTTGCTATGGCCGTTGCCATAGACACAGGCGGTGCGTCAGAGCATGCAGCGATGACGTCATCACCACACGCTGCCTCTACATCTTGGATGTCGCTCCTGTGTACACCTGTGTGTCCTCCTTGGTGCAATTCGGCATCTATGTAAGTATCATTATTATCATCATTATTATCATTATTTGTAAAGCGCTGCCAAAATCCGAAGCTCTGGGTACAATTATAGGGGTATACAATGACAAAGATTTGTGAGAAAATACAAAACATAACAAAACTAAACAAATCTAGTACAGGAGGAAGAGGTACCTGCTCCAGAGAGCTCACAGTCTCAGTTTTCAAGGAGCATCTGAAGCTATACAAGGTTGAAGACAGTCTTATGGAGCGGGGTATAGAGTTCCAGAGGACAGGAGCAGCACGAGCAGGACGGGATGGGGAATATTTCACGATGAGAGAGGAAATATAGTTGGGAGTTAGACTGTTAAGTGCTTTGTAAGTTAGGGTTAATACTTTAAATTGTATTCTGGAGTGTATGGGGAGACAGTGTAGAGACTGGCAGAGCGGAGCAGCTGATGTAGATCGGCGACTTAGGTGCATGAGTCTAGCAGAAGCATTTATAATAGATTGGAGGGAGGAGAGGCAGTGTTTTGGAAGGCCATTTAGGAGTAGATTGCAATAATCAATGCGTGACAAAATGAGGGAATGAATAAGTATTTTTTTATTTTTTTGAGTAAGGAAGGGACGAATTCTGGAAATGTTGCATAGGTGTGAACGGCAGGATTTGGTAAGCGCTTGTATATGTGCGTTGAATGTGAGTTCTGAGTCTAGTGTGACCCCAAGACAGCGGACCTGGGGTGAGGTGTTGAGAATAGAGTCTCCAACCATCAGAGAAATGTCAGGTGCTTACATGCACTGCCCAAGTATAGGTGTTACTTAGTGTTATCCTGGGTGTATGCTGGACTGTTATATTGTTGCTGACCTCTGCTTGTCTGACCACTCTGCCTGTTAACCCCTAAACTGCTGGATTGATATATTGCTGCTGAACTCTGCTTGTCTGACCACTCTGCCTGTTAACCCTAAACTGCGGGATTGATATACTGCTGCTGAATTCTGCTTGTCTGACCACTCTGCCTGTTAACCCCTAAACTGCTGGATTGATATACTGCTGCTGAACTCTGCTTGTCTGACCACTCTGCCTGCCTTACCCCTAAAACTGCTGGTTTGATATTCTGTTGCTGAACTCTGCTTGTCTGACCATTCTATTGGTTTACCCCTGAACTGTTATACTGTTGGATTTTCCTTTGTTGCTGATTTCCTTCCTATTGCCACTAAGGTCTGCCCTGCCTACTGTGAGTACTGCTTACCTAATTTTACAAACGTTCTCTACTCTGGGAAATTTCCTATCACTCCACTTAACGCCAGGATAAGAAGACTACTGGCCAAGTTTGGGTTTGATAGAAGAATATCCCACGAGCATTACACCCCCAGCCCACTCCACCCCTGACTGATCTACTTGTAACTTACATACCCCAGATCTCCTGTCTTCAAATTTGCTGCCTGTTGCAAGCTAGTGCATAGTGCTGCAGCTGCTGTCTTCCCGCTCTCTTCCTCCTCTGTCCTAGGCTGCACTACTGGCGGGTTCATCATGCTCCTCCCTCTTCCTCTCCGGTCACATTCCTGGTGCTGTACACTGTAACTATAAGGAAAAAGGAAATAATTTGCATGTCTATAGCATGTTTGTTATATACATCCCAACACTAATTTTTATAGCAATGCCAGCTGACTGACAAATTAAAGTCTGCTTGGAGTCTTCAAAATAGTGTACATGTGCGTGTTAAAACAGCAACACTTTCCTAAATTCTCATTTTGTTAATGAGTTGTTTTTTTTACATGGGTTTGTATGATGCAATAAGACATATAAAGTTCAAAGTGACCTCCATGATCTATTTGTTATACAGGTCTTTAGCAGTCTATCAAATGACATTGGACGGTATAAACTTGTTAGATATTTAAAATTGAGAAACCTCACAAGCTTTCCAGATCATTCAGAATAAAATTCACATCCTTTATTTTTTTCCAATTATTTCCAATAAGTCTCCTCTGCCTTGTTGAAGCCCCCTTTTATAATTCATTTTTATTTTGAACAGATGGTTTTTTTTATACTATTTTTCAGCCTTCTAATCTCACACATGCTTAATTAAAAAAAACGCTCAATCACTTCTGAGTGTCACTGAAATAACACATTGAAATGTTCACAAATAAATATTAAACAATTTTTTATTTTGATAAAGTTTGTCAGACATTATAAAAATTGATTTTAGGCATATATTGACATAAAAGTTATAAAGCAAGAGTTAATTACATGTAACCAATTGGACCTTTATTGTTTTATTTTAAAACCATTTTATTGAAGGGGTGAGTGAGGAGAGAGTGTTTGAGTCTAGGAAGAGGAATATGTTGAAAAAGATTATAAAGCACAGACTAGGGTGTTTAGCATAAGGGTAATGAGAAGTAGGGTTCAATTTATTGTACAACCTCAGCAAATGTTAGTTCTGAATTAGTTTCTATAGCTATAAAGATTAATGTAGGTTGTTCCAAACAGAATTGGAGACAGATTAGGGCGATGACACAGAAAAACTACAGTTCAAACATAGAATTCTAGTAAACCTCACAAGCTCCTTGGCAGGCTTAGAAGTGCATGTTTTAACATGATAAAAATGCTCTATTAATCCAAGGCATTCTCAAACATAGAGTTTAGACTCTGTGAGTTAAAGAAATCTCTATTAATAGTAATAAGCATAATTTCTCTCTATCTTTTATAGAGTCAGGGGTCCTCCAGCAGAGGTGGACATAGAGCTGTGGATTTTAATTTGTTTGCAACATCATACTGGCCCACTGCCCAAATACAAGAGCTAGCTGTTGTGGCACACGGCCTATTAGGGCTACTTAAATTTAAGGGGCATTGTACTCCAATATATTCTCCTTCTTAAAGGGTAATGCAACCCAAACCATTTTCTTTTGTAATTCAGACAGAGCATACCGTTTTAAAAAAAGTTTCCAATTTACTTACTATTTACTATTATCAAATTTGCTTTGTTCTCATGATATTCCATTTTGAAGAGATACCTAGGTAGGCATCTGTAGCACTCATGGCAGGAAACAGTGCTGCCATCTAGTGTTATTGCAAATGGATAGCATTCTTGTAAAATTGCTGCCATATAGTGCTCCAGAAATGGGCCGACTCCTAAGCATATGTCTTTGCTTTTCAACAAAAGATACCAAAATAATGAAGTAAATGTGATAATTGAAGTAAATTAGGAAGTTGTTTAAAATCACATGCTCTATCTGAATCATCAATTTCATATCCCTTTAATATAAATTAAAGCATCCATTTTAGCTGTTTATGTGTATTTGAAGTTATCAAACTTTTTATTTTATTATTATCAGGTATTTGTAGAGCGCCAACAGATTCCGCAGCGCTGTAAACATAGTCGGTTTAAAGGATAGCTTTTATAGGGGTCAAGTGGGTTGAGGGCCCTGCCGAGAGTTTCACTGTTGTAGTCGGCTCTTATGAAGCGATCTGTAAACAGCTGGGCCCATAGGCTTACATTCTAATCTATGGGGTTCAAAGGGAAAGCAATGGAGTTAGGAAAGTTTAGTGTTGGTTGTATGCATCCCTGAATAATAGAGTTTTTAGGGAGTGCTTGAAGCTGTTAAAACTAGGGGAGAGTCTTGTGGAGCGAGGCAGGGAATTCCACAAGATGGGGGCCAGTCTGGAGAAGTCCTGTAAACGTGAATGTGAGGAAGTAACAAGAGAGGAGGAGATCCTGAGCTGATCGAAGGGGACGGGAGGGAGAGTATCTAGAGACAAGTTCTGAGATGTAGGGGGGAGCAGTGCAGTTGAGGGCTTTGTATGTCAGGGTGAGGATTTTATGTTTAATCCTAGAGGCAAGAGGGAGCCAGTGAAGGGATTGGCAGAGAGGATGAGAGAGTGGATTAATATCTTGGTTGTATCTTGTGTAAGGAAATGTCTAATTTTAGCGATGTTTTTAAGGTGTAAGCGGCAGGCTTTAGCCAAGGACTGAATGTGAGGAGTGAAGGAAAGATCTGAGTCAAGTGTGACCCCAAGACATCGGGCGTGCGTGGTAGGGGTAATGATGGAATTATCAACAGTTATAGAAATTTTGGGGGTGAAGACATTGGAAGAAGGGGGGAAAAATAAGGAGTTCAGTTTTGGAGAGATTTATCTTAAGGTAGCGAGAGGACATCCAAGATGAGATGTGAGAAAACACAGTGACACGGGTTAGTAAGGAAGGAGGTAGGTCTGGTGCATAGAGGTAGATTTGGGTGTCATCGGCATACAAATGGTATTGAAACCCATGGGACTTTATTAAGGAACCTAGTGATGACGTGTAGATTGAAAAGAGAAGGGGACCAAAGACAGAGCCTTGAGGTACCCCAACAGAAATTGGTATTGTCACAGATGCCGAAGGATTGGAGGGTTTGGAGCAGAAGAGGGTGGTCAACAGTGTCAAAGGCTGCAGACAGGTCAAGGAGGATAAGCAGAGAGAAGTGGCCTTTGGATTTTGCTGTAAGTAGGTCATTGGTAACCTTGACAATTGCTGTCTCTGTAGAGTGATGGGAACGAAATCCAGATTGCAGTGGGTCAAGAAGAGAGTTTAGTGTAAGGAAATAGGATAGAAGTGCATAAACTAGCTTTTCGAGGAGCTTTGAGGCAAGAGGGAGTAGGGAAATAGGGCGGTAGTTGGAAGGGGAGGTTAGATCGAGGGAAGGTTTTTTGAGGATAGGTGTGACCAGTGCATGTTTTAGAGATGAGGGAAATATACCAGTGCTGAGGGAGAGGTTGAAAATGTGTGTGAGTATGGGGGTGAGGGTAGAAGAGAGGGAGGGGAGTAGCTGTGAGGGGATGGGGTCAAGGGGACAGGTAGTGAGGTGGGAAGACAGTATAAGGGCAGAAACTTCATCCTCATTAACAGGGGCAAAAGAGCTGCAATTTTGGATATTTGGGTTTTGGTTGATCGTGAGCTTTTGAAGGGGTGGGAGATTGTAAGTATGTTGAGAGCTGATTTCACTTCTGATGGAGTCAATTTTGTTGTTGAAGTGGCTGGCAAAATCTTGAGCTGAGAGAGAGGTTGTTTTAGGAGGTGGGGGTGGGCGGAGAAGAGTGTTGAATTATTTTAATTTGAAAAGCGCTAATTTGACAAACCAAAACCCTAGGTAACAATTTAATATGGTTGTAATGTTAGTTGTTATGGAGTACTATACAGTTCAGAGTTCTTGTTGTACGTGACCAGTGTACATGCTCTAAAAAACTAATGACATCACCGAAAGTGTGAACGCTGTGCTTTGTTCAATAAAAACACGGATGAGTTCAGCAGTGCTACAACTTTTATTTAAAAGAAGAGGACTTGGCTGCTCCAGCAATATTACAGCAGACAGGACTTTGTAGGTAGAGTGTTTTAAATATATGAATAAAAATATAATATATTATGTAATGAAGGCATGGTAAAACCGAGGCATTTTACTTAACGGGCCACTAATGTCAAAGGTAAAATTTCATGATAAAGCATCTAATAAAAAAAAAAAAATTCCATTTTATACGTATACAGTATGTTTTTTGTGATTGACTGATAGCTGTCATATGATACAGAGGGAAAATTGGATTAGCTTTGAAATTTGCCAGAAAATGTTCTACTGTTCATTTCAAATTCAAAGTTAGTGCTATTTCATTGTCTTGTTATTGCGTATTTGTCAATTATTAAATTCTACTTCTACTGTATTAAGTGGTCCTTTAATAACCATATGTATGTTGTGTACAGAGAGTCAGGGGCTTAACTAAAGGAATCTCCACTGTTACAAGGCCCATCCTTTTAGGGGGCCCACTCAGGGCCGGTGCTAGGATTTTTGGATACACAGGCGAGGATACATTTTGCCGCTCCCCCCCCCCCCCCGATTACATACCATCAAAATTGGCAAATGACAAGCAAGGATTCAGGAGGTGCAGAGTTAAATCAGCACTAACATAAGGGACCTGATTTCATACTAATCCTGGCATAGTTCCCTATAAAGTGCAGTCTTAGTGTGACATAAATATTATTTTATTTTATCATCGCCAGTAATTTATTACAAATAATCAAGACACATGAAGATAAATGTTTTTACTCTAATTGTCACAAGGAGCTATATATATATATATATATATATATATATATACTGCTCCTACCTATATATCAAGTAGGAGAAGGCACTCACATGTCTTTTCAAGTGTATTTTATTTCAGAAGCGTGACGTTTCGGGGACACACTCCCCTTCCTCAGAGTGTGTCCCCGAAACGTGCCTTCTCCTACTTGATATATTTAACCGCTGGCACCCTGGCAGTTGCCATTAAGGTTAGAGTGCTCATTATTGCATTATATATATATATATATATATATATATATATATAAATCATACCAGGGTTAATCACCTCACTACACACACACAGACTATTTAACTGATCACTAAAAAAGAACATCATGAAAGTGAACTAAAGACCCCACAACTAATCACATCTCCCCTATTTAAATAAAAGCACGAAGTTGAAATATTGAAAACAAACAGGAGGAGCAAGGTTCGGTGAATCGGATCCCAATCAGATGATTTGAATTATTAATGTTCTCTGTGCGAGTGTCTGACGGTGCAGCACCTATAGGATAATAAGATGGGCCCCTCCCAGAAAAGAAATACTCTCTCACACAAAGATATATATATATTGTGTGTAGGCAGTGCAACAACTTTACTTCCCTGACTTGAGAACTTCACACTTATGTTTTGTTATTCTCACCTGTATTTCGGGCTAAATTAGTTTTGGGCCCGGAATGGACAACACAATATTTTTGGAGAAACTCTGCTTTGTATAGAAATCACCCTCCAAAGAAAACTACCCTGACTGAAACCTTTATTCCAGAGATACTTTTTTTATTTTGTTTAAAATTGTATTTATTTGTCAGAAGCAGAAAATATCAATCAGGACAATTTCACAATAAGGGATATAAATATATTATCCTGTTGGATTGAGAATGAGATTTAATTGGTTTATGCTGCTTATGCATCATTCTCTATTGAATAAATTAAGACGAGGATAACTATATTATTATTAACAAAGGATAATCATGTACACAGATGGTCGGTGTCACAGGAGCACAGGAGTTTGTCACCTACCTGCATGGTGATCAGCCCCAGCTCCTAGGTGACAAGTGTTTCTTCATATGAACAGCCAGGACCTGCGCCTCATCTAGAGAAGTCTGAGTTCGCCTGAGCAGCCCTCAGTGTGTACAGGGACAGGAGGGTTAGGTACAGCAGTGTGTGCGGCCCCATAGTCACACCGGGTCTGGGACTCACCGCTAAAACCCCACGCTGGCTCCCAGAGAGTTCCTGAATCCTGAATCCTGCTAGTCCCGAGTATACAGGAGTTTACACGCGCCTGCGTGGGTGGGTCGGTGTGCTGGGCGGTATTGGTTGGTCAGGAAATTAATGCAAATTGGGACCATCGTAAAAAAAAAAAAATCAGGCTGCTCTAAATTGCGCCCCCCTGCTGGGGCGTGCTAAGGTGGTTGCCTTATACCAAACTCCGGCCCTGAGCCCACTGATGCTTAAAAGGGACAGTCTACACCAGAATTGTTATAAATACAGAAAGAGGGAGCGCCAGCTATAGGCTAAAGTATCAGAATAACAGAATAATATTAAAATATTATTTATTGCATTCACATAAACTAGGGTACCCTATGTACATATAACAATTCGATTGAAAACAATTAAAAAATAGTTAAAAACAATAGAGTAAGTGCCCCTCAGGAGAGAGGGGAATACCAAAACATATAAACACAAAAAAATGTGTATTAAAAGTCCCAAATAATATAAAAAGTCTTAATGAGTGATGATATCCTTAATAAATGTCCTGTGTAACAGATCCGGTGCCCTTGTGAATCCAATTAATCTTTTGTGTATGATGGGGTATCCAAGAAATCAAAAATAAAAATAAAGATGGTTATCAAAAATATATGTGAAAGCTGGGCCTTTCTCAAGATGTCTACTGCTGGTAAAAGTATGGCTTAAATAGCCTATAGGGACCAATCAAGATGGGTGTAATTTCCCGCCTTAAATTGCCATTACATGTATCATGACAACTCTCTAATGCCCTAAATAAAGATGGTGGCCACTGGCTCTTTTACTTCCTGTAATTTCCCACCTTAAAAGGCCATTACATGTATCATGGCAATCCTCTAATGCCCTTAATAAAGATGGTGGCTACTGGCTCTTTTACTTCTATTAAGGGCATAAGAGGATTGTCATGATACATGTAATGGAAATTTAAGGTGGGAAATTACACCCATCTTGATTGGTCCCCATAGGCTATTTAAGCCATACTTTTACCAGCAGTAGACATCTTGAGAAAGGCCCAGCTTTGGGGCTGAAACACGTTGATGTACATGTTATAAGTAGTCACTGCTCGAGTTTACATATAGGATAAGCCTATTTTCAATTAAGTTTATATTCATATTAGCGTTATTGCACTATGTGATTTTTGTTTTTTGCAGGTACTGCAATTTTTGGATCCTATTGGATTTCTTATTCACTTGATTCACTTTTCTCCAATTCTTATTTTTTTTTTTTTTTTTTTATCATATATATTTTTGATAACCATCTTTATTTTTATTTTTGATTTCTTGGATACCCCATCATACACAAAGGATTAATTGAATTCACAAGGGCACCGGATCTGTTACACAGGACATTTGTTAAGGATATCATCACTCATTAAGACTTTTTATATCATTTGGGACTTTTAATACACATTTTTTTGTGTTTATATGTTTTGGTATTCCCCTCTCTCCTGAGGGGCACTTTCTCTATTTGTTTTTAACTATTTTTTAATTGTTTTCAATCGAATTGTTATATGTACATAGGGTACCCTAGTTTATGTGAATGCAATAAATGTATTTTATTATTATTCTGTTATTCTGATACTTTAGCCTATAGCTGGCGCTCCCTCTTTCTGTATTTATATTAATTTTTTTGAGTTTTTAGGGGTCTCACTTTGGGAGCTTGTATCTGTTTGGATGTTGGCGCTGTATATGGACTTTTATACACCAGAATTGTTATTGTTTAAAAAGATAGATAATCCCTTTTATTACCCATTCCCCAGTTTTGTATAACCAACACAGTTATATTAATCTATGTTTTAAATCTGTGATAACCTTGTATCTAAGCCTCTGCAGACTGTCCCTTATCTCAGTGCTTTTGACAGACAGGTAGTTTAACCAATAAGTGCAGACTACTAAATTACTAAATAACTCCACAGGAATGAGCATAATGTTATCTATATGACACACATGAACTAGTACTGCCTAACTGTGAAAAACTTTCAAAATGCTCTGAGCTAAGAGGCGGTTTTCAACGGTTTAGAAATCAGTTTGAGCCTACCTAGGTTTAGCTTTTCAAAAATACCACAAGGGAACAAAGCAAACTTAATGATAAAAGTCAATTGGAAAGTTGTTTAAAATTGCATGCCCTATATGAATCATGAAAGTTTCATTTTGACTCGACTGTCCCTTTAAGCATAATCATATTTTAGAGCAGCTTGTTTACAGGGGTGTCATTTTTCTAATAACTACTATAGTTCCTAAACTTGTGGTGACTGAAAAACACAGGGGGAAAAAATAGCAAGCAAGCTCTGCACAGAAAATAAGCAGTTTGCTGTGGTAAGTGATATTCTTAGTACTGTATTGTTTGTTAGGGATGTTTGCTAGGCTGTGCATCAACTCCCTCTTGTATGTGTGTGTGTATATGTGTTTGTACGTGTGTGTACATGTATGTGTGTGCATGTGTTTGTATGTGTGTGCGACTGCGCATGTGTTTGTATGTGTGTGTGTGCATGTGTTTGTATGTGTGTGTACATGTATGTGTGTGCATATGTTTGTTTGTATGTTTGTGTACATGTTTGTTTGTTTGTATGTGTGTGTGTGTGTACATGTATGTGTGTGCGTTTGTATATGTGTGTACATGTGTGTGTTTGTTTGTATGTGTGTTCGGTGTGTATATGTTTGTGTTACATTGGACATGTAAAAAAACAAAAGAGCTAATTCATTGCAGCTGGCACCTTAGGTGTAGGGATGCATCTCTCCGGACTTGTATATACATGTAACATGCTAGTGCATTTTGTACTGATGGAAACATGTTTTTACCACCCTTGTTACTCAGGTTACAATACCTGTGTTAGAACTTGGTTTAAAAAATGTGTGTCGTTCACTTTATACAAACGCACATACACACAAATACATAGTTAGTATCCTAACAGAGACGTTAATTAATTTCTTAGGCCTAGATTTGGAGTTTGGCGGTAGCCGTGAAAACCAGCGTTAGAGGCTCCTAACGCTGGTTTTAGGCTACCGCCGGTATTTGGAGTCAGTCAGGAAAGGGTCTAACGCTCACTTTTCAGCCGCGACTTTTCCATACCGCAGATCCCCTTACGTCAATTGCGTATCCTATCTTTTCAATGGGATCTTTCTAACTCCGGTATTTAGAGTCGTTTCTGAAGTGAGCGTTAGAATTCTAACGACAAAACTCCAGCCGCAGAAAAAAAGTCAGTAGTTAAGAGTTTTCTGGGCTAACGCCGGTTTATAAAGCTCTTAACTACTGTGCTCTAAAGTACACTAACACCCATAAACTACCTATGTATCCCTAAACCGAGGTCCCCCCACATCGCCGCCACTCGATTAAATATTTTTAACCCCTAATCTGCCGACCGCCACCTACGTTATCCTTATGTACCCCTAATCTGCTGCCCCTAACACCGCCGACCCCTGTATTATATTTATTAACCCCTAACCTGCCCCCCACAACGTCGCCTCCACCTGCCTACACTTATTAACCCCTAATCTGCCGACCGCAAAGCGCCGCTACTTACGTTATCCTTATGTACCCCTAATCTGCTGCCCCTAACACCGCCGACCCCTATATTATATTTATTAACCCCTAATCTGCCCCCCACAACGTCGCCTCCACCTGCCTACACTTATTAACCCCTAATCTGCCGAGCGGACCGCACCGCTATTATAATAAAGTTATTAAACCCTAATCCGCCTCACTAACCCTATAATAAATAGTATTAACCCCTAATCTGACCTCCCTAACATCGCCGACACCTAACTTCAAACATTAACCCCTAATCTGCCGACTGGAGCTCACCGCTATTCTAATAAATTTATTAACCCCTAAAGCTAAGTCTAACCCTAACACTAACACCCCCCCTAAGTTAAATATAATTTAAATCTAACGAAATAAATTAACTCTTATTAAATAAATTATTCCTATTTAAAGCTAAATACTTACCTGTAAAATAAATCCTAATATAGCTACATTATATTTATATTATAGCTATTTTAGGATTTATATTTATTTTACAGGTAACTTTGTATTTATTTTAACCAGGTACAATAGCTAAAATAGTTAAAATAATTACAAAATTACCTGTAAAATAAATCCTAACCTAAGTTACAATTAAACCTAACACTACACTATCAATAAATTAATTAAATAAAATACCTACAATTACCTACAATTAAACCTAACACTACACTATCAATACATTAATTAAATACAATATCTACAAATAAATACAATGAAATAAACTAACTAAAGTACAAAAAATAAAAAAGAACTAAGTTACAAAAAATAAAAAAATATTTACAAACATCAGAAAAATATTACAACAATTTTAAACTAATTACACCTACTCTAAGCCCCCTAATAAAATAACAAAGACCCCCAAAATAAAAAAATGCCCTACCCTATTCTAAATTACTAAAGTTCAAAGCTCTTTTACCTTACCAGCCCTGAACAGGGCCCTTTGCGGGGCATGCCCCAAAAAATTCAGCTCTTTTGCCTGTGAAAAAAACACATACAATAACCCCCCCCAACATTACAACCCACCACCCACATACCCCTAATCTAACCCAAACCCCCCTTAAATAAACCTAACACTAAGCCCCTGAAGATCTTGCTACCTTATCTTCACCATACCAGGTTCACCGATCGATCCAGAAGAGCTCCTCCGATGTCCTGATCCAAGCCCAAGCAGGGGGTTGAAAATGTCCATGATCCGGCTGAAGTCATCATCCAAGCGGGAGCTGAAGAGGTCCATGATCCGGCTGAAGTCTTCTATCAACGGCATCTTCAATCTTCTTTCTTCCGGATCCATCTTGCAGACCTCCGACGCGGAACATCCTGCTGGCCCGACGGACTACCGACGAATGAAGGCTCCTTTAAGGGACGTCATCCAAGATGGCGTCCCTCGAATTCCGATTGGCTGATAGGATTCTATCAGCCAATCGGAATTAAGGTAGGAAAATTCTGATTGGCTGATGGAATCAGCCAATCAGAATCAAGTTCAATCCGATTGGCTGATCCGATCAGCCAATCAGATTGAGCTTGCATTCTATTGGCTGTTCCGATCTGGTAGGAAGATCTTCAGGGGCTTAGTGTTAGGTTTATTTAAGGGGGGTTTGGGTTAGATTAGGGGTATGTGGGTGGTGGGTTGTAATGTTGGGGGGGGGTATTGTATGTGTTTTTTTTTACAGGCAAAAGAGCTGAATTCTTTGGGGCATGCCCCGCAAAGGGCCCTGTTCAGGGCTGGTAAGGTAAAAGAGCTTTGAACTTTAGTAATTTAGAATAGGGTAGGGCATTTTTTTATTTTGGGGGTCTTTGTTATTTTATTAGGGGGCTTAGAGTAGTTGTAATTAGTTTAAAATTGTTGTAATATTTTTCTGATGTTTGTAAATATTTCTTTATTTTTTGTAACTTAGTTCTTTTTTATTTTTTGTACTTTAGTTAGTTTATTTCATTGTATTTATTTGTAGATATTGTATTTAATTAATGTATTGATAGTGTAGTGTTAGGTTTAATTGTAGGTAATTGTAGGTATTTTATTTAATTAATTTATTGATAGTGTAGTGTTAGGTTTAATTGTAACTTAGGTTAGGATTTATTTTACAGGTAATTTTGTAATTATTTTAACTATTTTAGCTATTGTACCTGGTTAAAATAAATACAAAGTTACCTGTAAAATAAATATAAATCCTAAAATAGCTATAATATAAATATAATTTATATTGTAGCTATATTAGGATTTATTTTACAGGTAAGTATTTAGCTTTAAATAGGAATAATTTATTTAATAAGAGTTAATTTATTTCGTTAGATTTAAATTATATTTAACTTAGGGGGGTGTTAGTGTTAGGGTTAGACTTAGCTTTAGGGGTTAATAAATTTATTAGAAAAGCGGTGAGCTCCAGTCGGCAGATTAGGGGTTAATGTTTGAAGTTAGGTGTCGGCGATGTTAGGGAGGGCAGATTAGGGGTTAATACTATTTATTATAGGGTTAGTGAGGCGGATTAGGGGTTAATAACTTTATTATAATAGCGGTGCGGTCCGCTCGGCAGATTAGGGGTTAATAAGTGTAGGCAGGTGGAGGCGACGTTGTGGGGGGCAGATTAGGGGTTAATAAATATAATATAGGGGTCGGCGGTGTTAGGGACAGCAGATTAGGGGTACATAGGGATAATGTAAGTAGCGGCGGTTTACGGAGCGGCAGATTAGGGGTTAATAATAATATGCAGGGGTCAGCGATAGCGGGGTGGCAGAATAGGGGTTAATAAGTGTAAGGTTAGGGGTCTTTAGACTCGGGGTACATGTTAGAGTGTTAGGTGCAGACGTAGGAAGTGTTTCCCCATAGCAAACAATGGGGCTGCGTTAGGAGCTGAACGCGGCTTTTTTGCAGGTGTTAGGTTTTTTTTTCAGCTCAAACAGCCCCATTGTTTCCTATGGGGGAATCGTGCACGAGCACGTTTTTGAAGCTGGCCGCTTCCGTAAGCAACTCTGGTATCGAGAGTTGAAGTTGCGTTAAATATGCTCTACGCTCCTTTTTTGGAGCCTAACGCAGCCATTCTGTGGACTCTCAATACCAGAGTTATTTAAAAGGTGCGGCCAGAAAAAAGCCAGCGTTAGCTACGCGGGTCGTTACCGACAAAACTCTAAATCTAGCCGTTAGAATCTTACACTTAAAATCTATGAGGGTGTTTTTCTGATTATATTATTTTTATTGTATTGATTTTGAAAGGACTTGACAATTATATTTTCTAATAGTACATGCATGCAAAATTACATTCCCATCACCCTCAGCTAAGCTTTTTCTCACAGAAAGCTAGGCTGTGCATCAACTCCCTCTTGTGTATGTGTATATGTGTTTTGTGTATATGTTTGTGTGTGTGTGCGCGCATGTATGTATGTGTATAGGTTTATATGTGTGTCCGTGCATGTGTTTATGTATGTGTATATATGTGTGCATGTGAGGTCTGAGGAAGGGAGGATATACCCAAAATGTCACGCTACACAAAGAAAAGTGTGTGAAGTTTGAAACGTCCAGTGAGTTTTACAGTTATGCAGTTTCTAAGCATGTGCTCACATTTTATTAGCAAGTGTAATCTGAACGGTTGTTGGACTGGTCCACACAGTATGCAAGCTCAGCCAATTTCATGTGACATCCCTGCAGAACCTTTTGAAGTAGTTCAAAACAAACTTTTCTGGTAAATGTTATACTTTTTTCACATAAAAGCATCAATATATGGGCAATTGGTTGGTGTTTGCACATGGTGTGTGTGCCATTGTAGCTTATCAGAGTACACTGTCCCTTTAAATACAATTCCCAAAGATGGCTAATATAATTTATGCATATAAGCTCACATGCCAGCAGTGTAGAGGTGCCAAGTTGTGGTAGTTTGAACATTGAAGAGAGGGAGAGTAGTTTGTGGAAGAAAGGTGGGACAACCATTGCAGAAGATGGTGGTAGTTACAGCTTTTTGGGAAAAAAGTATAATTATTTAATGTTTTTAATGTTATTTATTTGTTATAGAAATACAATTAAAAAAAGGTCATGCTCCTGCATTAAAGTGCCATAAAACATTTTGAGTTTTGTGCATATTATAAAAGGGTCAACTGAGGTAAAACAGTGTGAGTAGAAAAAAAGCTTATAAGTATTTTAATGAAATTTCAAAAAATCTGGAAAATTAGTTACACTTTATTGTTGCCAAGTGTGGCTTGCTCCATCCCCCTTATCAGTGTCCTAGTCCAAATCTTACACTATCATATAACAAAGTGTGCATGTGAGGATAATGACTTATGCAAGCAAGGGGGGAGGGGGTTCAGGAGAGACAGCAGATACTGCTATTGTTTGTTGCCAAGAGGCTTGCTAGTTTCCATGGTGATGATGTCACATGCTTTGTGAAAGTTTCAGCTTTATACCGTGCACTGCTTTAGTCAGGTGCCATGTGACTACCGTGCACGTGCATGAGTGCATTCGGAAGAAGCTATGGCCTGGATAGCACCTTCCATATATGGAAATACCCAGTGGGAGCTTGCTGCAAATAAAACTATGTCTGCATTAAAGGGGTTAATGGGGTTAAAATAGAAACCTTTCTTCAGGTAAGCTTTGGATGCATTATATATTTAGAAACTTATGTTAGTTCATACTGTTTTATGTCCCTTTAATAAACTAATGCATGACATGTTTAACTAATGCAGTGACATAACTTACCTTTTTTCCTAACAAATAATGCAGATGCATAGCATTTTTGTCAAACTATGCCATGTGTCTGTATTAGCTGTTAAAAAAAATGCACTCATTAAAATTCTAGACAATGTGTCTATATTAGGCCTCGCTTCCATTGAGTCGTAATTCAGTTTGCGTGCACTCGCAAACCGATAAATATGCTGTCGGAAGCAATATCGTTTATCGATTGTTTCCAATGGCGCGTTATACCTCGATATCGGCAGCCGGACTTCGGCTGCCGAAAAGATCTTCGCGTCCCATAGAAAGTAATAGAAGCCGTTAATCGATAAATTATACCAGGTTTCCAATGAAAGCGCTAACCGTTAATACATTGTCGGAGGCTGTCGATACATTGAGATATATTACCCCCAGCTCAACTAGGTGTAAAAGAGGAAAATTGTGCTTTTTGAGACCTATTTTCTATTGAAATTATAAAACTTGCAAATAATGCAAGTGTTTTAATGTAGAAATAAATTGTTATAAGTAATATTTATTGTTGTCTCATGTATAGAAATAGTTGAACTTATATTCTAATAGAAATATCAGTATATATTTAAATATAATAATATATGCAAGAACATATCTACAGAATGCAAACTAGACCTATGCCTAGGGCAGCAAGAAATATTACTTATATTTATGAAGTGTTAAATATAATTATATTAGAAAATAGTATTTGATTATTAAAAATATGGATGTGTTTTTTATTTTTCTTGAGAGGCGATCACAGGTAAGAAGCACGGACGTTAAACGTAAATTCTATAGCGTAAGGTCGGGTTACCTTAGCAACTAATTGATTTTCAAGAAATCCAATGTCAGATGGAAGCGTTAACACAACGTTAACTTACAGCTACACGAAAAGAGCGACTGCGCGCAACACGCTAATCTTTTCAATGGAAACCTGGTACTAAAATGCAGCCGTAAATTACTTTTAGCTGTCGGCCGCTTCGGTAGCTTACGGCTCCATTTTTAACGACTCAATGGAAGCGAGGCCTCAGTTGGTTGTTTAAAAATTATTCTATGTGCCTACAGAGGTTGTTAAAAAAATGTATACCATATACCTACAGTGGTTGTTAATAAAAAAAAAATATATATAAATATACACCATGGTGGAAAGACTTCCAGGCAGCGAGCATTACAGGTCACAATATTTGGCGCTGCTTTAGTTTGCTGGCTTCTCTGCTCAAAATCCTGCTCTTTAAACTCACCCAGCTCTCAGATCTGCAAAACTCGAGAAATAGGCTGCTCTGACTGAGCCTATTTTGAGGTGGCAGCCTCCATGCTAAACTCCAGTCTGGATTTTCTCTGTTCTTGCCATATAGGGCTCGATTTATTCCGCTGCCGGAATTCAGCATTGCACAAGAGCGCTGTTTTGCGCTCTTGTGCAACACCGCCCCCTGCCCACGCACAGCCAATCACGCGCGGGCTGGAGCTGTCAATCTCCCTGGGAGACCAGGGAGATTGAAATTCTCCACCTAAGAAGTGGAGAAAAGGCTAGGAAGCACCAGTCTGATGACAGCTGCTTGATAAATACTGACTGCAGGTTCTCTTGTTAGAACCTGCTGTTATAGACGGCGAATGGCTTGATAATTCCAGCCCATAATAGTATTGTGATTTCCAGAGAGTAATGGGTGATGCTCTTGGCCCGGTCAACATGCAAGGGTCAATATTTGCTATCTACCCATCAAATTTTGCTACCCCTTTCAGTGTGTCAAGCCGCATTAGCCGTTGCTAGGGGCGCAGCGTCTCCTTCCCTACTCATTGCCAGGGGCAGTGTCGGCTCCAGATAAGTGCGGAGCTGACGTCATCGCCGCACGCTCCTGATGCCAGTCCCAACTCAGAGGCGCGAGACATGCGCCTATTTAAATGTGCTGCTAACGATCTGTCACTGCCCAAGTATAGGTGTTACTTTGTGTGCTCCTGGGTGTGACAAATCGTTCTTTCTATTTTACCTATATACCGTTACTGAACCTGTCTGCCTGATTACTCTACCTGCCTTAACCCTTAAACTGCTAGATTGATTACTGTTGCTGAACCTGCCTGTCTGACTACTCTACCTGACCATTCTTGTGGTGTGCCCTTGGACTGCTTTACTATTGCCAAACCCTGCCTGCCTGACCTTTCTAGTGGTTTATCCTTGGACTGCTTTACCATTGCCAAACCCTGTCTGCCTTACCATTCTAGTGGTGTGCCCTTGGACTGCTTTACTGTTGCCAAACCCTGCCTGTCTGACCATTCTAGTGGTTTATCCTTGGACTGCTTTGGTGTTGCCAGACCCTGCTTGCCTGACTGACCATTCTAGTGGTTCATCCTTGGATTGTTCTGCTGTTGCCGCTGGGGACTGTCCTGCCTGTGGTGCATGCGGCCTTCCTCATCTCACTAACTTTCTCTGCTCTGAGATATTCCCTATCATTCCGGCTTGACGCCGGGATAACAAGTCTACTGCCGAGTTTGGTCTGATAGAGGAGTATCCCACAAGCGTTACACAGTGCGCATGAGAGCACATACGTCACCGCATTCCACACATGCTTTACAACATATGTGGAATGCAGTGACGTAATACACGCGTAAACACTGAGAGGGTAGCAAAATTTGAAGGGAAGCAAAACTCAATAAAACTCCAGGCCTGCCCTGTCATCAAAGACCCACCCACAACAACAGTAAGCCTCCGGGAAATGTCCCCATGTAACAATTTTCTAGAGACGCAACTGCGATAAAGGAGATTATGCCAAATACACTGCCAGAGAAATGGATGATTGATACATATTTGAAAGTTCTGCTATGGGAGTTGGGCGGGGGTTCTGATTCTTACTACAATGTTGATCTCATTTGGGTACTGAGCCTACCTGGTGCTGCAGCCTTTGTTAGAGGCTTCTGGTTATGCATGCTTGAGATGTCTAATCTGGTTTTCTTTCCCTCAACTTTGCAATGTGTTTTGTGTTGGAGGGTGATTTGTTATGCCCAAGTTAATTTCTTGATTGGATTGCATGGAGTATTGGAACATGTTAAATAATGTGTTTCCTCAGGGTCGGCTCCAGAACGAATAAAATGGGGGGCATCTTTTTTTTCACGAGGGGGCACGCATTTACAAAGCATGTATGAGAGTCAAAATAAGAGCAGACCTACATATTCTGCAGGAAAGTGTAGCTTCTGGCTGTCTTATCCCCCACTATTAACATTTGGAGAATATGTGCTAAATCATTAGGTAAAAGAATGAAGTCTAAATCCTATGCAGTGCACTAAAACAGAGCCATTAAACTTGAGACCCCCAGTGCAATAGCTCCTTAAAACAATTCACCCCTTAATCACCATGATCCAAAACCATTAAACTCATTCTCAAATCTCAATCATGTCCCCTAAACAGCCATGCACCCCAAACCCCCCAATGCAATTAACCCTTTTGTTTGCAATAGCAATGAGGATACTAGGTTTTCAGGTACTTAGATTTAGCTATACCTGTTTCGCAATAACTAACCAATATCAGGCTACTTAATACAGCCTATGTACTGTGAACCTATAAGAATATGATTGTATCATATAAATATAAGTCTATAAATGGCTACCAGCTTCTATCGACGCCTCAAAAGTGCACTGTGATCTTAGGCCCCGGCCTAAGATAACAGTGCACTTTTGAGGCGTTGATAGAAGCCGGTAGCCATTAATAGACTTATATTTATATGATTCAATCATATTCTTATAATGGTCTATTGTTTAAGAAAATGAGTAACTCACGATAGTTAGGTCAAATTAATAGGGTTAAAGACAAGTCACAGTTTGGCAGATAACTCCACCCCCAGCATGCAGCATTACATAACAATTCATTATTTTATTTATTTTGAAAGCTTATTAACATATCAATATTTTTTGAGGGGGCACAGCATTCCATTTAGGTGGGCATTGCCCCCCCCCAATGCCCCCCCTTGGAGACGACCCTGTGTTTCCTACATTGAGACTGTTCCTCACAGTTTCATATTGGGACACAGTTTCTATGGATTATATTTATAGGTCATGGATTAGTCTATACTTAATAATCTGATTCAACCCTCTGCTAGATCTGACCAATTTAGTTTGTTCAGGTTTTTGATGTGTGTTTTATTGATGTTTTATATAGTCCACTATATCATAGGTATCTGTTTTATGTGTATATATACTCTACATTACAGTATCTCAGGGGGTCAAATGGTATTGTGCATTTGTCTTTCCCACCCATTATAGAAGGGCTTCTTAAACTGGGCGTTGGGACATCCAGGGGGTCCCTTCCAAATGTTTGGGAGTCCACACAAGATTTGATAATATATTATGAGTGTGTGTGTTGTGAGTGAGTTTTTGTGTATCTGTGAGTGTGAGTTTGTATTTATGTGTGTTTATGTATGTTTGTATGAGCGAGTGTCTATGCATGAGTAATAATATATATATACACATAAAACATGAATGGACTGCACTCTCAGACCGGACAGGGTACACATCCTAAGTCGCTGTAAACTCCAAAGCTCTGAATACTGACAGGACAGACTGCTGTACAGTTCACAGCAAACCAGGCAGTTAACCCCTGAGATGCCTGGGTGACAGGTCCATAGGGAAACTTACAAAAATGATCAACACAATAAAGAAAACATTACTGTGTCCCTGCTGGTTAGTGTCAGGTTTTCTGTGTGTTGTGTGTGTATATAGGTATAGAGAGAGAGATTTAAGAATAAATAGAACATATTCTGGTTTGTGAAGAACATTGGAATATGAAATGTTAATATCTCACATCGGGTTAGCACATTTGAGATAACACAATCAAGTTTGCAGGACTTGGGTTTTTTTTCTCATCAAAGTCTATGGGGAATATGTTAACGCATTTGCGATATTCTAAGTTCAGCCTTTTGTGCACGTCAGGTTAGTGTTTGTGCGAAAACGTTTTACTTCCAACGTGTGCAAAAGCTTACTTTTGGTAGAGTTAATGTGCAAGTGGGAGCAATTAATAGTGCTCCACTCACAATCTAGCCCATAGTGTGCCTTGCATACCTCTTTGTGACTGGGATTTCAAACGGATTGTGTCAGTGTTTTTTTTTAAATTAGACGGTGTAGCAATCATATTTTTAAACTTGACTTATAATATCTGTCATGAGATGCAGGACATATGCAGGACACAGCAATGATGGTACAACTCTATTTTATTGCAGAGCATAACAATACACATCTAGTCAGGTTGATTGTACTAAACTAACTGCGACACAGACACCAGACCTAAGCCCCGCCCACATACTAGTGACATCACATCCTGCTCTCATCACATCTTCCCCTTTTTCAAAGGCAAAGCATACATTTGCATATAATAAATAACAAGGTATACCAACAGGGTATACAACAACATTTTTGTTTTTGAACATTATAAAAACAGATAGATTAGAAAACATGAACAAATAAATTACATCCTGACTTGGACATCGGGGTAGACTACCCTAGTCCACAGTGACCATGGGATTATTCTGCCCATACTTCCGGTCACTGTTCTAGCTAAAGTCAGTCCCTGTATCGGGCCGGAAGTTTCACCACTCTTCCGCTTGATGTAACTTTGCATGAACTGTCCTCTGATACAGAAGATGGTGAACAAGAGTCTGCTGGAGGCAAAGATATATTCCCGCTGTGATCTTGCTGAGGGGAAGGCACCTCTCTTAGAACAGGGGATCCCACCGGCGGTGGTACTGAGGTATCCGGTTCCAGACTCTCAGGTACAGGCTGAAGATGTCTTCGGTTACGGCGTGTAACCGTCCCTCCCTCTGTAAGGACTGTGTAAGACCTTGGTTCTGGAGAGCGGCCCACTACCGTAGCAGGCGTCTTCCATTTCTTCTCATCATCCAGTTTAATTCTGACACTTTGGCCCGCTTTCAGTTCCTGTAAAGGCCTGACAGAATGTCTCCTGTTGTAGAAGAAACGATAACCCTTTTTGGCCTCTTCATCCTTCCTAAGGACTTCGTCCCGAGGAACAGGGCCAGGCGGCTTGAAGACACCCACTGAGGGTAAAGTGGTGCGAATCTGGCGTCCTAGCATCAGCTGTGCCGGGCTAAACCCGGTGGCTTGAATGGGCGTCGCCCTGTATGACAAGAGGGCTAGGTACGGCTCAGATTGCTTTAGAATGAATTTTGTAGTTTGAACTGCCCTTTCAGCCATTCCGTTGGCCTGCGGAAAATGTGGACTTGACGTGGAATGTACAAAATCATATTCCCTGCTGAAAGCACTGAACTCTGTAGAAGCGAACTGCATACCATTATCACTCACCAGCTCCATTGGAATGCCCCAGCGGGCGAACAAGCTCTTCAGGCGAATGATAACGGCCTGACTTGTGATATCATTCAGGGGTGCAATTTCCAAATACCTGGAATAGTAGTCGATCACAACAAGAAACTTTTTCCCGTGCAGTTCACACAAATCAGCAGCTATTTTCTGCCACGGCCCCGCAGGCAGCGGAGTAGACATCAAGGGCTCCCTTCTCTGAGTAGGCCGGCGTTCCCGGCAAAAGGCACATTTAGACACGTGATTTGCAATGTCGGAGCTGATCCCAGGCCACCACACAGCTGTAGCTGCCCTTTCTCTGCACTTTGTAATGCCTAAGTGGCCATCGTGAATCCTGTTTAACATCTCCTTCCTCATGCTGACAGGAATTACAATGCGGTATTGGAACAGCACCAACCCCTCCAGTTCCGTGAGCTGCGACCTCTCTGGCTGGTAAGCATTTAAAGACATCCAGGCTGCCCGGCTCTCGGGCCAGCCTTCTTTTATGTACCTTATAACTTCTTGCAGATCTGTGTCCAAATATGTCTCTTTCTTTATCTCTTCCAGTTTCCTTGAAGAAATGGACTTAGAGGCCAGAACTGAATCAACATACACTTTCACATCCGATTCCATGGAGGATTCTTCAGCAGCAGCCAGCGGGAGCCTGGATAGTGTATCTGCCACAACCAGTTGTTTCCCCGGCACATGCACTGCCTGAACATTGAACCTGAGCAGTCTCATTAAAAGTCTCTGGCATCTCAAAGGTGTTTTGTCAATGTCATAAGAATTGATTAGAGGGACTAGCGGTTTGTGGTCATTTTCCAGACTAAATTTCTCCAAACCCACAAGATAACGCTAAAAACGCTCACAGGCCCAAACTGCAGCCAGGCACTCTTTCTCAATTTGGGCGTATTTTGACTCCGCAGCCGTCAGTGTGCGGGAACAGTAGGCGATAGGCTGTAGTTTGTTGTCATTCAGCTGCAGGAGTGCAGCCCCCAACCCATAACTGCTTGCATCGGCACTAACCACAGTCTTTTTTGAAGGGTCGTAGAACCCCAGCACTGGGGCAGACCCCAGCAGGGACTTGGCATGCAGAAAAGCTTTTTCTTGTGAAGGTCCCCAGACCCAGGCAACGTCTTTCTTAAGCAACTCTGTGACAGGGTGTAAAACTGTTGATAAATCTGGAAGAAACTTGCCCACGTAGTTTACAAGGCCCAATATCTGTCTCAGCTCATGTACATCCAAAGGGCTTTTCATCTGTTCAATAGCACGAATTTTCTCGGGGTCTGGCTTGATGCCATCCCCATTGATGATATGCCCAAAGTAGCATAATTCAGTTTTCCTAAAATGACATTTTTCTTTATTCAGCTTCAGTCCAGACTCTTTGATAGCCTGTAGCACACAACTTAAACGCTGATCATGCTCCTCCACTGTAGACCCATACACTAGAATGTCGTCCATGACGACCGCTGTGCCCACGTGGTCACTCAGGAGAGAACTAATTTCCCTTTGAAAGATTTCAGGAGCGGAGGATATCCCAAAGGGGAGTCTGCAGAAACAGAACCGACCTACCGGTGTGATAAAGGTAGTCAGTTTGCGGCACTTTGGATCCAGGGGGATCTGCCAAAAGCCGCTAGAAGCGTCTAATGTGGAAAAGAACTTCGCCCCAGCCAACTTTGGAGCTATATCTTCTAATGTCGGCAGCACAAATCTCTCTCTCTTCACTGCTTCATTCAACCTTTTCAGGTCCACACAGATGCGCACCTTTCCGTTTTTCTTTGCAACTGGAACAATGGGGGCACACCAATCAGTCGCTTCAACAACCTCTTCAATAACCCCCATAGACTTCATGCGCATAAGCTCTTTCTCCACTTGAGGCATGAGCGGGAACGGGATTCTACGAGGGGTAGAAATACTGTATGGGACTGCGTCACTTTTAAGTGCTATACGGACAGGTTTGCAGTTCAGTAGGCCCAACTCGCCAAACATATCTTCGGAAATCTCATTCACTCTGGCCACGAGGCCCAGGTCACAGGCTGCTTTTCTGCTCAATAAACTGTTAGCACACTGACCTCGGATTACATGCACCCACATGGTAAACTTTCTTTGCTTGTACTCACAGCTGGCAAGAAATGTCCCCACACAATCAATGCGGCCACCAGGACTATGGACATTTGTAGTAACCTTCGCCAGCTGGGGCTGTCGAGGCAGTTTCATAAATTCAGCAAAAGACATTACAGTGATATCTGCTCCTGTGTCAATCTTAAAATCAACTTTGGCTCCCATTACAGTAAAAGTAACTTTCCAATCTTCCTCTGAGCTTGTCCGTTCCACAACAGACCCCACAAAAGACACTTCCTGACCATCCTGGTCACTGTCCATCTGCATCTCCTTAATGTATTCAGTTTTACACACCACTTCAAAATGGCCTATTCTGTTGCATTTTCTGCATCTTCTATCTCTGGCCGGGCATATAGCACTCTGATCATGAGCCCGGTAGCACCGTGTGCATCGGCCATGTTGCGCCCATCCACTTCTAGGCCTTTCCAGTACTTTAGATCTACCGCTCACACTGTGCCTTTCACTAGCAGTTTTCCTAGACTGTTGCACTTCATCCACAATACTCTCAGACCTCAGATCAGCACTTTGCTTTTTCACCAGTTCCCTCTGGCGGGCCATCCTAATAGCCCCGTCTAACGTTAAATCAGGCTCTAACTGCAGCTTCAGGGAGACTTCAGCATCTGCAATTCCAATAACTATTCTGTCTCTGATTTGCTCTTCTTTAGCAACACCAAACTCACAGAATTCAGCTAATTCATACAGGCTGCGCACAAAAGACTCCACAGATTCTCCCACACGCTGATTACGTTTGTGAAACCAAGCTCTCTCATGAATCACATTTCTTTTGGGCACAAAGTGGGCACTGAGTTTATCCATAACTATATCAAAGTTAAATTCTTCCCCTTCTTGGAAAATAAAAGCATTGAACACTGGCTCCACATCTTTCCCCATAGAGTATAAAAGAGAATTAACTTGTACTTCACCACTCTCCTTGTTCAGTTTGGAAGCAATCCTGAAGCGCTGAAACTGCTGACGCCATGTGGGCCAAGCTGCAGGCTGAGAGAAGTCAAAAGGCTCAGGTGGGGTAAACTTTGACATTGCAATCGATCAGGAACAGAAGCGCAGTCCAGAACTTCTGACACCATGTCATGAGATGCAGGACATATGCAGGACACAGCAATGATGGTACAACTCTATTTTATTGCAGAGCATAACAATACACATCTAGTCAGGTTGATTGTACTAAACTAACTGCGACACAGACACCGGACCTAAGCCCCGCCCACATACTAGTGACATCACATCCTGCTCTCATCACAATATCCATAACTTTGTATCACGATCTAGATAATAGAAATAGCTTCAAGATAAAAGCCTTCAGGACAGTGTGGTTTTCCAGTTCTGGCAACATTTTGGTGGCTACATTTTTGGAGTGGAGGAAACCTTGTCAATTATCAATTTCACAATTTACAGTGTGAGAGATGTTAAAGTTACATTTTAGTACAATGCTTTCTCAGTCCATAATTGGAAAAAAGTGTAAAAAAACCCCCAAACGTTTAAAATATTAAAAGTGTCGATACAGGTATACCCCGCTCATACAGCGAGTTAGGGACCAGAGCCCCACTGTAAAGTGAAAACTGCCTTAAAGTGAAACAAGGAAGTTTTTAGTGTTTAAAAACTTGAAAACATGTTTGGACTAACCTATAGTATGGGTGCAATAGTGCTACGTTTAGTTTAACACTAGCACAGCACAGTATTCAATTTATATTCAATAAAAACTGTAAAATAGTGACAATTACTGTAGAAAACTTTGCTAAATTATAGCACTGAGACACAGATTGCACTGTAATGTTGTAAACAGTGAACTAAGCATAACAAAATGGTGCCAGTCACTTTTCTCGCAATCTCGCGATGATTACAGCACTGTTTCAAAATCCTTGGAGGTTGAACTTCAGCTCCACAAAGTGCTGTATTAGCGAAGCGCTGTAAAGTGACGTATATCTGTATATGTTTGATTGGCAAATTACATTTGCAAATGTTTACTTACCAATTCAGGGACAACAGTTGGTGTTGAAAAATGTAGCTCATAAATTATTGGAACTCACTAAAGGAACATTTGGCTAGATTACGAGTTTGGCGTTAGCCTTAAAAAGCGTTAAGGGGTCCTAACGCTGCTTTTTAACGCCCGCTGGTATTACAAGTTTGGCAGGTACAGGTGTACCGCTCACTTTTCTTCTGCGACTTTTCCATACCGCAATTACGTCAATTGCGTATCCTATCTTTTTAATGGGATTTTCCTAACGCCGGTATTACAAGTCTTGGAAGAAGTGAGCGGTACACCCTCTCCTGTCAAGACTCCTACCGCATTTAAAAGTCAGTAGTTAAGAGTTTTATGGGCTAACGCCGGAACATAAAACTCTTAGCTAAAGTGCTACAAAGTACACTAACACCCATAAACTACCTATGAACCCCTAAACCAAGCCCCCACCCCACATCGCAAACCATATAATAAAATTCCAAAGTCTTTAAAAAAAACACAAAGCGCAAACAGACTCAAGTGTGGATTAATAATACAAACACACCACGCTATTAGATTGCACTTACAGTGTAAAATATTTAATAGGGCATTTGTTACAAATCTTCATTGTTCAGAATGAATCGTCCATAAATAAATGAAGTCGATATTAGTCCTCCAAACAAAACTATAGATGTCCCTCAGTATTATCGTCACAGGACAAACAGTTCAATCCCTTACAGGCTTCCGTACCTGCGGCTCTAATTGCAGTAGTCGTACTGGAACACAGATGCCAATGACTTTGTTCTGGAGCACTACGGGTCCTCAGGGAGTACAAAATACTCTTTTAGGCTCAACCAATTGCTCTTGTGGGATGGGATGTCACTTTCTCTCTTTTAACAGATTTAGGAAGGGCAGAAATTTGAGGAATTTACTAGCCCCTAGTAAATTAAAATCTGTTAAAAGAGAGAAAGTGACATCCCACAAGAGCAATTGGTTGAGCCTAAAAGAGGGCACATACAAGTGTGGTAAACACAATTGTGGAATGTGCAAACGTGAAGAAAGAACCAAGTTTCACCAATAGTGATCAAACCCGAAATTTTCAAATCCAGTGTCGTTGTACCTGTGATTTTACACATGTGGTGTATTTATTAACATGTGGGTGTGACCTAATGTATGTGGGTCGCACCAAAAGG
Source organism: Bombina bombina (assembly GCF_027579735.1). Lineage (NCBI taxonomy): Eukaryota > Metazoa > Chordata > Amphibia > Anura > Bombinatoridae > Bombina > Bombina bombina. The sequence goes on along the minus strand of NC_069499.1, from coordinate 1,267,105,793 downwards.
AAGATCAGGCGGAGAGTGTCAGAACACCTTAATAACATCAAAAACAAAATGGATAATCACAGTGTCCCCTTGCATTTCAGAGATGTACATGGTGGCGATTCTAGATCTCTGAAGGTTCAGGTTATTGATTGGATACCTCCTATAACACAAAATAGATTACTGACTCTCCGTAAACGTGAGAAATACTGGATACAGAAATTAAATTGTCTGTGTCCAGGTGGTCTAAACGTGGATTTAGATTTAGCTGCTTTCATGTGATGTGATCTTGCTTCATGTAGTAGATAGTGGAGATAGGGAGAGTAGGTGTATTAGTTCTAATACATATAATATAATATATGTGAAATAAAATATATTTTTATAAAATACAATTGTGTATCCTTTAAGATAATTATCCTAAGAAACATATATCAAATTAACAGAGTAAAAAGGAATGGAATGGCTGTTCCCCCTAATATACCAGTTTCGTGAATCTGTTAGCCCAGAGTATAAGTGAAATATTATAGAGTATAAGTGAAATATTATAATAATCCGTTAACCCAGAGTATAAGTGAAACATTATAGAATCTGGGTATGGTGTCTGTCTGTTTTTGCACATAATTATTTGTTGTAAATATATTAAATATTAACTTTATGTTTATCTTAAGAGTGATTTTTAGCAAAGGGTTTCTATTATATTTAATATGTATTTAATAAAGTTATGTTTCTAATAACATGTATTTTTAAGTATCGTTTTAAAGTTGTGCATGGATCAGAGTGTAATACGTTAACAGGCTAGGAGATTGACAGACATTACGGTACCAATGATAAGAGCGTGGTGGCTATATAATAGCTTGTATCGTAAGACAAGGCATACACTTCACCTCTTGAGAAAGACCGCATGCTGGCGGTTGAAACGCGTTAAGGCTTATTTTGTGCTCCAGAACAACGTCATTGGCATCTGTGTTCCAGTACGACTACTGCAATTAGAGCCGCGGGTACGGAAGCCTATAAGGGATTGAACTGTTTGTCCTGTGACGATAATACTGAGGGACATCTATAATTTTGTTTGGAGGACTAATATCGACTTCATTTGTTTATGGACGATTCATTCTGGACAATGAAGATTTGTAACAAACGTCCTATTAAATATTTTACACTGTAAGTGCAATCTAATAGCGTGGTGTGTTTGTATTATTAATCCACACTTGAGTCTGTTTGCGCTTTGTGTTTTTTTTTACATACTTTGGGATTTTATTATACCCCGGGAGGCACGTAGGACACCACCGGTAAAGCGGCTGCAGTAGGTCTCGTATGTAACAATTTGTAATTTATTGTGTTTTCTAATCGTATGGTTTTCTTTTTTATTTCTTTTATATCATAGGATTTGTAGTATCCTTTTGTTTTATATTTATGCACACTTGTAATTATATAATTATATATTTATTCTTAAGTGTTTTTATTAGAATTGTTTTTTATATATTACAGAGATCGTGAAATTTTTCTGGTAGTTAGCGCTGTTTAATTAGTGTGTTTTTTTACCTATAATAAAATTATTTAACCCCTAATCTGCCGACCGGACATCGCAGCCACTTTAATAAATGTACTAACCCCTAAACCACTGCACTCTCGCCTCGCAAACACTAGTTAAATATTATTAACCCCTAATCTGCTGTCCCTAACATCGCCGACACCTATCTACATTTATTAACCCCTAATCTGCCGACCCCCAACCTTGCCGCTACTATAATAAATTTATTATCCCCTAAACCTAAGTCTAACCCTAAATCTAACCCCCCCAACTTAAATATAATTTAAATTAAAAGAAATAAATTTACTACAATTAAATAAATCATTCCTATTTAAAACTAAATACTTACCGATAAAATAAACCCTAAGCTAGCTACAATATAACTAATAATTACATTGTAGCTAGCTTAGGCTTTAGATTTATTTTACAGGCAACTTTGTATTTATTTTAACTAGGTAGAATAGTTATTAAATAGTTATTAACTATTTACTAACTACCTAGCTAAAATAAGTACAAAATTACCTGTAGAATAAATCCTAACCTAAGTTACAATTAAACCTAACACTAGACTACCATTAAACTAATTCCCTAAACTACCTACAATTAATTACAATTAAATTAAATGAACTAAATTACGGGAAAACCCCTCCACTAAATTACAGAAAATAAAAAAAGAATTACAAGAATTTTAAACTAATTACACCTAATCTAATCCCCCTAATAAAATAATAAAAAAAAAAAAATTCCCTACCTTATACTAAATTACAAATAGCCCTTAAAAGGGCCTTTTGCGGGGCATTGCCCCAAAGTAATCGGCTCTTTTACCTGTTAAAAAAAAATACAACCCCCCCCAACATTACAATCCACCACCCACACACCCCTACTCTAAAACCCACCCAATCCCCCTTTAAAAAAACCTAACACTAACCCCCTGAAGATAACCCTACCTTGAGCCATCTTCACCCAGCTGGGCACAAGTGGTCCTCCATACAGCAGAAGTCTTCATCCGATCGGGGCAGAAGAGGTCCTCCAGATGGCAGAAGGCTTCATCCAGGCTGCATCTTCTATCTTCATCCTTCCGGCGCGGAGCGGGTCCATCTTCCATCCAGCTGACACGGAGCATCCTCTTCAATCAAAGTCCTAACAAAGAATGAAGGTGGATGACGTCATCCAAGATGGCATCCCTCGAATTCCGATTGGCTGATAGGATCCTATCAGCCAATCGGAATTAAGGTAGGGAAAATCTGATTGGCTGATGTAATCAGCCAATTGGATTGAAGTTCAATCCGATTGGCTGATCCAATCAGCCAATAGGATTGACCTTGCATTCTATTGGCTTTTTGGATCAACCAATCAGATTGAACTTCAATCCGATTGGCTGATAGCATCAGCCAATCAGATTTTTCCTACCTTAATTCCGATTGGCTGATAGGATTCTATCAGCCAATCGGAATTCAAGGGACGCCATGTTGGATGACGTCATTTAAAGGATCCTTCATTCTTTGTTAGGACTTCGATTGAAGAGGATGCTCCGCGTCGGCTGGATGGAAGATGGACCCGCTCCGCACTGGAAGGATGAAGATAGAAGATGCAGCCTGGATGAAGCCTTCTGCCATCTGGAGGACCTCTTCTGCCCCAATTGGATGAAGACTTCTGCCATATGGAGGACCACTTGTGCCCGGCTGGGTGAAGATGGCTCAAGGTAGGGTAATCTTCAGGGGGTTAGTGTTAGGTTTTTTTAAGGGGGGATTGGGTGGGTTTTAGAGTAGGGGTGTGTGGGTGGTGGATTGTAAATGTTGGGGGGGGATTGTATTTTTTTTTTTACAGTTAAAAGAGCTGATTACTTTAGGGCAATGCCCTGCAAAAGGCCCTTTTAAGGGCTATTTGTAATTTAGTATAGGGTAGGGAGTTTTTTTATTTTGGGGGGCTTTTTTATTTTATTAGGGGGATTAGTTTAGGTGTAATTAGTTTAAAATTCTTGTAATTCTTTTTTTATTTTCTGTAATTTAGTGTTTGTTTTTTTCGTTATTTAGTTTATTTAATTTAATTGTAATTAATTGTAGGTAGTTTAGGGAATTAGTTTAATGATTGTGTAGTGTTAGGTGTAATTGTAACTTAGGTTAGGATTTATTTTACAGGTAATTTTGTACTTATTTTAGCTAGGTAGCTATTAAATAGTTAATAACTATTTAATAACTATTCTACCTAGTTAAAATAAATACAAAGTTGCCTGTAAAATAAAGATAAATCCTAAAATAGCTATATTGTAACTATTAGTTATATTGTAGCTATATTAGGGTTTATTTTACAGGTACGTATATAGTTTTAAATAGGATTAATTTATTTAATTATTGTAATTTTATTTAGATGTAATTTTAGTTATAGTGGCGGCGACGTTGGGGCGGCAGATTAGGGGTTAATAATTGTAGGTAGGTTGCGGCGACATTGGGGGCAACACATTAGGGGTTAATAAATATAATGTAGGTGTCGGTAATCTTGGGGGCAGTAGATTAGGGGTTCATAAGTATAATGTAGGTGGCGGCGGTGTCCGGAGCAGCAGATTAGGGGTTAATAATATTATGCAGGTGTCGGCAATGTCGGGGCGGCAGATTAGGGGTTAATAAGTGTAAGGTTAGGGGTGTTTAGACTCTGGGTTCATGTTAGGGTGTTAGGTGTAGACATTATTTTTACTTTCCCATAGGAAACAATGGGGCTGCGTTAGAAGCTGGACGCTGCTTTTTTGCAGGTGTTAGGTTTTTTTTAAGCCGTCTCAGCCCCATTGTTTAGGTGTGTGTGAACCGAGCGCTAATAAGAATAGGCCTTAAGCTTACTAACAGGATAGCCTCCTAGTTGGCTAGTGAGAAAAAACTCAAAGATAGGGGGTGAAAGTAAGCGCTAAACAGCTTAAAAATATCTATATGTGTAAAAGTTTGTAAAAATATATAAAAATGTGTAGAAATGTGTAAAAAGTTAAAAACAACCAACAATTCGAAAGAACAAACAGGTCAAAATTGGTGATATGTGGTTGAGCGCTCCACATTTTTTCTATATTTTTTTTTTTTTTCACAACTATTGTGTTAGGAATTTTTTTTATTTTTTTTTTAGGAGTTTTTGTATTTGGGGAATACAGCTTAGGCTGATTTTTATCACATTTCTCTTTTAATTTTTGGATTTGATAATTTCCAACATTTTTCCACTTTTTCATCTGCCTCACTTTTTTCACCCATTTTTTGAACATTTGTATTTTGGATTTGGTTTTATATACACATATTTCCTACCAGCACATCTTCACGACACCTGGAGGACACTTCGACGGACTCATATGGAACTTGTATCGTGACTGTTACAAATTGCACTATTGTAATTTGGAAGTTCTACAATCCTAGATTTGAGTGTTTCTCATTCACTTTTATCAAAATTTGATTACCATTTGTGGAGCGCTCAACCACATATCACCCATTTTGACCTGTTTGTTCTTTCAAATTGTTGGTTGTTTTTAACTTTTTACACATTTTTACACATTTCTACACATTTTTATATATTTTTACACACTTTTACACATATAGATATTTTTTTATTTACCCATATTTACCCTCATTTGAGATTACCTTGGAATCCATGTAGAGTGTGCTTTATCACGTTTGCTTACACCACCATTTCTACCGTCCTCTCATACAGTTGTAACCTTGATTTTTTATTACATATTGGTTTGATTTTTATATTGTGTATATCATAAGTTAGGTTTGTTTTAATCCCTTTGTAAACCCTGTATATCTGGAGTCATGGATCCATGCATTTTATTCTAACCCTTTTATGTGATTTTTATATGCAATTGTTTATATTGTATTAAAGCTGTTTTACATTTTGAGATACTAGCCTTTTAAGCTGTTTAGCGCTTACTTTCACTCCCTATCTTTCAGCCCCATTGTTTCCTATGGGGAAATCGTGCACGAGCACGTTTTAGCCAGCTTACCGCTACCGTAAGCAACGCTGGTATTACAGTGAGATGTGGAGCTAAATTTGCTCAACGCTCACTTTTCTGAGGCTAACGCAGCCATTCAGAAAATGTGTAATACCAGCGTTGTTTAAAGTGAGTGCTGGGAAAAAAGGCTAGTTAGCAACGCAAGTTTTTACCGACAAAACTCGTAATCTAGCAGATTGTTTCTTGATGGAGATTTCAATTTACCATTAGATCCACTTTATTAGACTTTGAGAGGCTCATCCAGCACACTACAACAGGTTATAAAATTTGTTAATCTGCAATCAAAAGAACTTACAACACATGATTTTTGGATGGTGCTGCATCCTGATCAGAATTCACATTTTACTTGCATAAACACCAAACCTATTCTAGAATTGATCATATTATGACTGAATAGGCAAAATAGATTACAGCACTCACAGGTCACAGGAACACAGAGAAGGCTGTAAGAATGTCCACAAACAAAGGAATTTCTTTAGCTGTGATAAAAGACCTTTATTGATCATACAGGGCCCATAGAAAAAGCAATGTTTTGGGCTAACACTTAGCATTTTCTCAAGCTTGAGAAAGGGCTGAGTGTTAGGCCGAAACGTTGTTTTTTCTATGAACCCTGTATGATCAATAAAGGTCTTTTATCCCAGCTAGAAAAATTCCTTTGTTTGTGGACATATTATGACTGACACAGCGGGGCTGGATCATGATCCGAGATACATCTATCTGACAGCTTGTAAACTTGAGTGGCCAATGTAAACTTGAGTGGCCAAATGGGATACCGTTTAGTTGGAGGTTGGATGACTCTCGTTTAGACAACCCTTTAATCAAATATAATGTACAGTAGGTATAGTCCCCAGGGAGTACTTTAATGTAATCACTTCAGACCAGCTCTCATCTTAAACAATTTGTAAAGCACACAATTGTGTTGCTTGAGGCAAACTTATCAAACGCAAAGTCCACCAGCAAAAATTAAACAGACAATATCTAAACTCATTGCTAGCGCAGGTTTCCTACTGGGAACATGAGCATAAGAAAGATAAAGCTTCTTCATTAGCCTCTCAATCACTGGCCCAAGCCAGAGAGGATTTTAAATCTCACTTGTTGAAGGAAAACAACAATGCTTTGAACACAGAGACAAAGCAGCTCTTTATTGGCCAAGGCTTTAAGATGTCTCCAATTAAAACTTTTCGTACACTCTATTAAAGATAAAGGGAAATTATTCAGCCAGTAAACCAATAGCTGAAGTTTTAAGACAATATTGCATACCTCTCTTTATAACGTTACTAACCATCTAGAGAGTAGCAAATTGGAGAATTAATTTTCAGCTTTCCCTTTACTGACTTTACCTTGAATCCCTTATTCTAGGTATTCTGAGGAAATGACAGATGTTATTAAAGGGACATTGTACACTAGATTTTTCTTTGCATAAATGTTTTGTAGATTATCCATTTATATAGCCTGTCTGGGGTTTTTTTGTAACAAAGTATAGTTTGGCTAATTTTTTAATAACATTTTGATGATTTTAAGGCTCCTAACCAAGCCCCACAGTGTCAGATGTATACCTGTGTTTACATTATCCTGCTGGCTCCTGTTTATGTTATCTGTCTTTTCATAAGGGGGGAGGGGGGAGGGTCTGCTCTTATTCTTTTCCCAGACCCTTTAACTGTGTGTCCCAGCCTAACCTCATCAACAGTGCTAAACTGTGAGCTTGTTTTCATAAGTGGGGGGGGGGGGGGTCTGCTCTTATTCTTTTCCCAGACCCTTTAACTGTGTGTCCCATCCTAACCTCATCAACAGTGCTAAACTGTGAAAGTTTGTAAAAGGTTTTATATTGGATTTTTATATCAGTATCTGTGCATATTCTTCTTTATAGTAGTATCTATTACATGCAGTTATATGAAAATATGCCCAACGGCAAAAACCCAGGTCCAGATGGTTTTATTATCAAATATAAACTTTTTGCACTCCACATTTTACCATGTCTCCTACATTTAACACCTTGCTTACAAATGGTAATTTCACAACACCTATGTTGGAGGCACATATAACTGTGCTACCAAAACTCGGTAAACCCCCAGTAAAAGGGGCAGTCTACTCCAGGATTTTTATTTTTTAAAAAGTTAATCCCTTTATTATCCATCCCCCAGTTTTGCATAACCAACAGAGTTATAATAATATACTTTTTACCTCTGCATTTACCTTGTATCCATGCCTCTGCAAACTACCCCATTATTTCAGTTCTTTTGACAGACTTGCATTTTAGCCAATCAGTGCCCTCTCATAAGTAACTCCACGGGCGTTAACACAATGTTATCTATATGACACACATGAACTAACACCCTCTAGCTGTAAAAAACCCCCCATTTCAAATACATTTAGATAAGGGCCAGCCTTCAATGACTTAGAAATTAGCAAATGAGCCTACCTAGGTTTAGCTTTCAGCTAAGAATACCAAGAGAACAAAGCAAATGGAAAGTTATTTAAAATTGCATGCCCTCTCTGAGTCATGAAAGTTTAATTTTGACTATACTGTCCCTTTAAACCTGAACATTTCTGCTAAATCTCCTTACTTAACGCCGACACTGATTTTGCACCAAGATATTGGCAGTGTTAGCGGGTTTATTAGTATAATAATTAATTATTTTCAATAGGTGGTGCTATAAACAAAGAGAAATGATCGTTCAATTATAAAGGGACTCAACTATAGTAAAAATATATAACAAATTTAGAGGGACAGACAACACCAAAATTGTTATTGTTTAAAAAGATAGATAACGTCTTTACTACCCATTCCCCAGCTTTGCACAACAAACATTGCTAAATTAATAAACTTTATAACATTTAAACTTCTAAAGTTCTGCATGTTTCTAAGCTACTACAGACAGCCTCTTATCACATGCTTTTTTTATTATCTTTTTACAACAAGAGACTGATAATTCATGTGTGCCATATAGTTAACATGCAGGACTTGGTGTCCCATGGAGTTGTGCATTACACTGCTCTAATTGGCTAAATTGAAAGTCAATAGATAATAAATACAGTCGTGATCAAGGGGCTGTCAAAAGAGGCTTAGATACAAGGTAATAACAGAGGTGATTAATTAAGGGATTATCTATCTTTTTAAACAATAAAAAAATTGGGGTAGACTGACCCTTTTAAAGGGACAGTCAAGTCCAAAAAAAACTTTCATGATTCAGATAGGGCATGCAATTTCAAACAACATTCCAATTTACTTTTATTACCAATGTTCTCTTGGTATTAGTTGAAAGCTAAACCTAGGAGGTTAATATGCTAATTTATTAGACCTCGAAGGCCGCCTCGACACTATTAAATTGAAATTAAGATCACACCTTTAGCCTTTTTAATAGTTTAAGAATCTATTTGATGGACAAATGCAAATATGTCTTCTTAACCTATTAGATCATAGATCATTGATAAGTTCACTATTAGACCTAAATTGCTAGTACAGAATCAGATTAGCAATACTACCATACAATACTTGAGTAGCTTAAGGGAATCCTATCCCACATTTAAATAGCTTTTAATTTTTTTCTACTGTAGGGATCAAGAATTTATCACTCTAATGTTAGACAATAAATGCCAGCACGTAAATTCTAGCAACCGTTTAACACCTATTTTAGAATACATTTTTAAATATTGTAATCACATGAAAACAGTATATAATCGCTATATATGTTATCCGATACCAAATTTGCAATGGGGAAATGGTTTTATTTGTGGATAGGCAGCTATTGTAGGAATGAATGGGTTGCAATCAACTCTTTAGGGTGTCTCTTTGGATGGGTCAGCCCTATTCCCCTGTATATTTGGTCCTGTGTTTCTGGTTGGGCTGTGTGTTTTCTGGACCCCTGGATTGTCTGTTTCTCCACACTCACCAGTCAGATTTCTTTTCCTGTGGTCATGGCCTGTGTTTGTCATGAGAGTTTGGTGTGTAAAAGGGGATCTGTGTCCTATGAGCTCCTGAAGTGTATCTTCCCTCTGAGGTGTTGAGTTGAGAATGCTACTTTGTGTTAGTATGAGTGAAGTGAGAGAAAAAGAATCCTTTGTGCTCTGAGGGGGAAAATGTATCCAGTAGGGTAAAAGCAAGAAGAATTGTGTCTGGGATCTCTGTTCATGTAGTCTCTCCTCCTCGTCTGTGGTGAGAGTTTGATGTTAAGAGAGCAGGAGGTCAAGTCTATCTATCAGTCTTGAGTGTGCGAAAGATCTGTGTAGTGCCTTTGTGTGTCCCTCCTCCCTATTTTGTTTCCCCCTAAGGGCATTCCCATTTTTCCCTTAGCCATTCATGTGTTTGCTGGAGGGAGTATTAATTTGGATTGAATGAGCTTCCCCTCCCCCTTGTGACTCAGTAATTAGCCGGAATAAACAATGATACGGGGGCATTTTGAGTTACAGATGCCTTTAAAATAACATAATTTATGTAAGAACTTACCAGATAAATTCATTTCTTTCATATTAGCAAGAGTCCATGAGCTAGTGACGTATGGGATATACATTCCTACCAGGAGGGGCAAAGTTTCCCAAACCTCAAAATGCCTATAAATACACCCCTCACCACACCCACAAATCAGTTTAACATATAGCCAAGAAGTGGGGTGATAAGAAAAAAGTGCGAAAGCATAAAAAATAAGGAATTGGAATAATTGTGCTTTATACAAAAAAATCATAACCACCACAAAAAAGGGTGGGCCTCATGGACTCTTGCTAATATGAAAGAAATTAATTTATCAGGTAAGTTCTTACATAAATTATGTTTTCTTTCATGTAATTAGCAAGAGTCCATGAGCTAGTGAGGTATGGGATAATGACTACCCAAGATGTGGATCTTCCACGCAAGAGTCACTAGAGAGGGAGGGATAAAATAAAGACAGCCAATTCCGCTGAAAAAAATCCACAAAATTCTTCTAGCTAAAAAAGCTAAAGATATAGATTAACCCTCATTTGCGAAAATATTCAATAAAATGAAGACACAAATGAAATTATTAGCATGATAGTCCAGTTTAAAGGACCAGCCAATACAGTGGACTTGCATAGTCAATAAATGCAAAACAACAAGACAAATGCAACAGCACCTAGTCTAGTAAATGTTGTCCCTTTAACAATGCTAAAATAAATCATAATCTGATACTTGATCTTAAAGTAAACAGAGAAAATGAAGCAATTGCAATATCCAAATAAATCACAGGACCAAGAAAAGTACCTAAAACTAAATAATTTTCCATAAATAAGATACAACTATCTAAAGGAAAATAAATACTATTTTGCTATAGAAACAATAGCATAATTAGTAGAAATAGAGATAGCCCCAATAAATTGGAGAACCCTCCAAATTGAGTTTAACTGCTGGCAAAGAATATAGTTTAAAACCTTTAAAGAAGGAATAAAAGAAATTTCTCAGCCTATTCCATTCTCTAGTATAGGGAATTGGAAAGAAAACCTCTGAAAACACAGAAGAAATAAATAGGCGGAAATAATGTCAGCTAGTCTTAAAGAACTAGATACCTTAATATCCAAAATAATCAACACCTTTTCAACAAAGAACAAATGTACTTTAATAATAGAAAAATAATAAAAAAGTAGATTTGTTAGTGTCAATATCTGATGAAGAAAATTTCTGAAAGAGAAAAAAACATCATCAGAGAAGGATAAATCAGTATGTTGTTGGTCATTTGAAACTTCAATAATTAAAAAAGAAGTGAAAAAGACCTAAAAATGTTATTAGAAGGCACAAAGTCAGACAAAGCCTTTAACATAGAATCAGAAAAATATTTCTTGTAAGTCTTCTAAATATTTCATGTAAGAAAAGAAAATATATAAAGCATAAATACTAATGGATGCCGCATGTAAAAGTATAACATAATAACTTATTTCAAACCATAGCTAAAGATAAACATTTATAACATTTAAAATAAATGAACTTAGCTTTGGTAGAACTGAAACTCAGTTAAGCGTTTTTCCAGAAGTGGCTTCTGATTCAGAGTCCATCTGAGACATCTTGCAATATGTAATAGAAAAAACAACATATAAAGCAAAATTGATCAAATTCCTTAAATGACAGTTTCAGGAATGGGAAAAAAATGCCAATAAACAAGCTTCTAGCAACCAGAAGCAATAAATAATGAGACTTAAATATTGTGGAGACAACAATGACGCTCAAATTTTTTAGCGCCAAAAAAGCCGCCCACATTATTTGGCGCCTAAATGCTTTTGGCACATATGACGCCGGAAATGACAAGAAAAAATTTTCGCCAAGAAAGTCCGCGGCAAGAATGACACAATAAAATGAAGCATTTTCAGCCCCCGCGAGCCTAACAGCCCACAGGAAAAAAAGTCAAATTTTAAGGTAAGAAAAAATTGAATTATTCATATGCATTATCCCAAATATGAAACTGACTGTCTGAAAATAAGGAACGTTGAACATCCTGAATCAAGGCAAATAAATGTTTAAACACATATATTTAGAACTTTATATAAAAGTGCCCAACCATAGCTTAGAGTGTCACAGAAAATAAGACTTACTTACCCCAGGACACTCATCTACATGTAGTAGAAAGCCAAACCAGTACTGAAACGAGAATCAGTAGAGGTAATGGTATATATAAGAGTATATCGTCGATCTGAAAAGGGAGGTAAGAGATGAATCTCTACGACCGATAACAGAGAACCTATGAAATAGACCCCGTAGAAGGAGATCATTGAATTCAAATAGGCAATACTCTCTTCACATCCCTCTGACATTCACTGCACGCTGAGAGGAAAACCGGGCTCCAACCTGCTGCGGAGCGCATATCAACGTAGAATCTAGCACAAACTTACTTCACCACCTCCACAGGAGGCAAAGTTTGTAAAAACTGATTTGTGGGTGTGGTGAGGGGTGTATTTATAGGCATTTTGAGTTTTGGGAAACTTTGCCCCTCCTGGTAGGAATGTATATCCCATACGTCACTAGCTCATGGACTCTTGCTAATTACATGAAAGAAAAAGTACTTTCCTTTAACTAAAATAAGGAATTTATATTGTTATATAATATGTCTTTAGAGGTTATAATTATATTTGAATTCTATAACTATATTAAGCTATTAGGTTTAAAGTTGGGCATGTAGTTTTTTCTCTCTCATGGCCTATTTTAAATATATGTATATATATATATACAGGGAGTGCAGAATTATTAGGCAAGTTGTATTTTTGAGGATTAATTTTATTATTGAACAACAACCATGTTCTCAATGAACCCAAAAAACTCATTAATATCAAAGCTGAATAGTTTTGGAAGTAGTTTTTAGTTTGTTTTTAGTTATAGCTATTTTAGGGGGATATCTGTGTGTGCAGGTGTCTATTACTGTGCATAATTATTAGGCAACTTAACAAAAAACAAATATATACCCATTTCAATTATTTATTTTTACCAGTGAAACCAATATAACATCTCAACATTCACAAATATACATTTCTGACATTCAAAAACAAAACAAAAACAAATCAGTTACCAATATAGCCACCTTTCTTTGCAAGGACACTCAAAAGCCTGCCATCCATGGATTCTGTCAGTGTTTTGATCTGTTCACCATCAACATTGCGTGCAGCAGCAACCACAGCCTCCCAGAAACTGTTCAGAGAGGTGTACTGTTTTCCCTCCTTGTAAATCTCACATTTGATGATGGACCACAGGTTCTCAATGGGGTTCAGATCAGGTGAACAAGGAGGCCATGTCATTAGATTTTCTTCTTTTATACCCTTTCTTGCCAGCCACGCTGTGGAGTACTTGGACGCGTGTGATGGAGCATTGTCCTGCATGAAAATCATGTTTTTCTTGAAGGATGCAGACTTCTTCCTGTACCACTGCTTGAAGAAGGTGTCTTCCAGAAACTGGCAGTAGGACTGGGAGTTGAGCTTGACTCCATCCTCAACCCGAAAAGGCCCCACAAGCTCATCTTTGATGATACCAGCCCAAACCAGTACTCCACCTCCACCTTGGCGTCTGAGTCGGACTGGAGCTCTCTGCCCTTTACCAATCCAGCCACAGGCCCATCCATCTGGCCTATCAAGACTCACTCTCATTTCATCAGTCCATAAAACCTTAGAAAAATCAGTCTTGAGATATTTCTTGGCCCAGTCTTGATGTTTCAGCTTGTGTGTCTTGTTCAGTGGTGGTCGTCTTTCAGCCTTTCTTACCTTGGCCATGTCTCTGAGTATTGCACACCTTGTGCTTTTGGGCACTCCAGTGATGTTGCAGCTCTGAAATATGGCCAAACTGGTGGCAAGTGGCATCTTGGCAGCTGCACGCTTGACTTTTCTCAGTTCATGGGCAGTTATTTTGCGCCTTGGTTTTTCCACACGCTTCTTGCGACCCTGTTGACTATTTTATTATTATTATTATTATTATTATCGGTTATTTGTAGAGCGCCAACAGATTCCGCAGCGCTATTAACAAAGGCGGAGTTTAAAAAAAAAAAAAACAGTTATAGGGATCAAATGGGTAGAGGGCCCTGCCAAGAGTTGCACTGTTGTAGTCAGCTCTTGAGAAGGTGATCAACAAACAGCTGGACTCTTAAGCTTACATGCTAGGGGGGATAACTGGATAGCAATGGAGGAGACGAACTGGTATAAAGTAAGGTTAGCGTAGGTTGTATGCATCCCTGAACAGTAGAGTCTTTAGGGAGCACTTGAAGCTTTTAAAACTAGAAGAGAGTCTTGTGGAGCGAGGCAGAGAGTTCCACAAGATGGGAGCCAGTCTGGAGAAGTCCTGTAAACGGGAGTGTGATGAGGTGACAAGAGAGGAGGAGAGTAGGAGGTCTTGAGCAGAGCGAAGGGGACGGGAAGGAGAGTATCTGGAGACAAGATCAGAGATATAGGGGGGAGCAGTGCAGTTGAGGGCTTTGTATGTCAGAGTGAGAATTTTGTGTTTGATCCTAGAGGCAAGAGGAAGCCAGTGAAGAGATTGGCAGAGAGGTGCAGCAGATGAAGAGCGACTTGTAAGGAAGATGAGTCTGGCAGAGGCATTCATTAGGGATTGTAAAGGAGCTAAGCGGTAGGTGGGGAGACCAGAGAGGACAGAGTTGCAGTAATCGAGACGGGAGAGGATGAGAGAGTGGATTAAAATCTTAGTTGTGTCTTGTGTAAGGAAGTGTCTAATTTTAGAGATGTTTTTAAGGTGGAAGCGGCAGGCTTTAGCCAAAGTCTGAATGTGAGGAGTGAAAGAAAGATCTGAGTCAAATGTGACCCCGAGACATCGGGCATGCGGGGTAGGGGTAATGATGGAGTTGTCGACAGTTATAGAGAGATTGGGGGTGGAGAGTTTTGAAGAAGGGGGGAAAATAAGGAGCTCAGTTTTGGAGAGATTTAGCTTGAGGTAGTGAGAGGACATCCAGTTGGAGATGTGAGAAAGACAGTTAGTGACACAGGTTAGCAAGGAAGGAGAAAGTTCTGGTGCAGAGAAGTAGATTTGGGTGTCGTCGGCATACAAATGATATTGTAAACCATGGGACTTTATTAGGGAACCTAGTGATGACGTGTAGGTTGAGAAGAGAAGGGGACCGAGAACAGAGCCTTGCGGTACTCCGACAGAAAGTGGTGACGGGGCAGAGGAGGCCCCAGAGAAGGCTACACTAAAGGTACGGTTTGACAGGTAGGAAGAGAGCCACGAGAGGGCTGTGTCACATATGCCGAAGGATTGGAGGGTTTGAAGCAAGAGAGGGTGGTCAACAGTGTCAAAGGCTGCGGACAGATCAAGGAGAATAAGCAGAGAGAAGTGGCCTTTTGATTTTGCTGTAAGTAGGTCATTGGTAACCTTAACAATTGCTGTTTCTGTGGAGTGATGGGGACGAAATCCAGATTGCAATGGGTCAAGAAGGGAGTTTATTGTAAGGAAATGGGAAAGGCGTGCATAAGCTAGTTTTTCGAGAAGCTTTGATACAAGAGGGAGGAGGGAAATAGGGCGGTAGTTGGATGGGGAGGTAGGATCAAGGGAAGGTTTTTTGAGGATAGGTGTGACCAGTGCATGTTTCAGCGATGAGGGAAATATACCGGTGCTGAAGGAGAGGTTGAAAGTGTGTGTGAGTATAGGGGTAAGGGTGGCAGAGAGGGAGGGGAGTAGCTGTGAGGGGATAGGGTCAAGGGGACAGGTAGTGAGGTGAGAGCGCAGTATAAGTGCCGAAACTTCTTCCTCAGTAACAGGGGAGAATGAGCTAAGTTTAAGGTTATGTGGGTTGTGGTTGATTGAGAGCATTTGAGGGGGTGAGGGAATGGAATTATGTTGAGAGCTGATTTCATTTCTGATGGAGTTGATTTTGTTATTGAAGTGGTTGGCAAAGTCTTGAGCTGACAGAGAAGTTGTATTAGGAGGTGGGGGAGGGCGGAGAAGAGTATTGAAAGTGGAGAACAAACGTTTTGGGTTTGAAGAAAGATTAGAGATAAGAGTAGAGAAGTAGTGTTGCTTATGGAAATTAAGGGCAGAGTAGTAGGAGTTCAAGATAAATTTGTAGTGTTGAAAATCAGCTGAACTCCTAGATTTTCTCCAGTGCCGCTCAGCAGTACGGGAACATCTGCGTAGGTATCGTGTCAGTGGAGTATGCCAGGGCTGAGGATGAGTGTTTGATTTCCGAGCTATGGTAAGAGGGGCGAGATTGTCAAGGACGGATGTAAGGGTGGAATTATAGTGGCAGATAGATTGGTCAGGGCATGAAAAGGAGGAGAAGGATGAGAGGAGAGGTTTGATGGAATTAGAAAGCTGATGTTGATCTAATGACGTAATTCTTCTGTGAAGTTTGGTGTGAGGAGCAGAAGGAGGGAGAGTTGTAGGGAGGGATGATATGTTGCAAGTAAGGAGATGGTGGTCAGAAAGAGGAAAGGGGGAGTTTGTGAAGTTTGAGAGGGTGCATCGATAGCTAAAGATCAGGTCAAGGGAGTGACCATCTTTGTGAGTGGGAGAATCAGTCCATTGTGACAAACCAAAAGAGGAAGTGAGTTGCAGAAGTTGTTTTGCAGAGGAGGCAGTGGGATTGTCAAGAGGGATGTTGAAGTCACCAAGAATGAGGGAAGGGGTGTCTGAGGAAAGGAAATAAGGTAGCCATGCAGCCAAGTGATCTAGAAATTGAGTTGAGGAGCCAGGAGGACGGTATATGACTGCGACACGTATAGAAAGAGGAAAGAATAAGCGAATCATGTGGGTTTCGAATGAAGAAAATGTGAGGGAAGAGATGGGGTGTATTTGTTGAAAGGTGCAATGAGAGGAAAGTAAAATACCAACACCACCTCCTTGTCTATTACCAGACCTAGGAGTGTGGCTGAAGTGGAGACCCCCATGTGACAGAGCAGCAGTGGATGCTGTGTCTAGGGGAGAGAGCCAGGTTTCTGTTAGGGCCAGAAGGTTGAGGGAGCGGGAGATAAAGAGGTCATGTAAAGAAGTGAGTTTGTTGCAAACAGAGCGAGAGTTCCAAAGTGCACAAGTGAAAGGGGAAGTGGCTTTTGATGCAAGATGAATGTGAGTAAGGTTGTCAGAGTTTTGTTTTTTGAGTCTGTGGGATGGTACACATGGATGTGCACGGCTAGGCAGTTGTTGGGGACCAGGATTAGGGGAGATGTCGCCAGCAGTTAGTAGAAGCAAGAGGGAGAGTGACATAAGATGAGATACAGATTTGCAGTAGTGAGACTGCTTTTGAGACAAGGTGCAGGGGGGAGAGAGAGTGTTTAGGAATTGGTAAAGTTCATGAGTACAAAAGTAATGTGAGTTTAAGAGAGATGGGCTAATAAACAGTGCAGGTGGAGAGGGAGAAGGAGTAAATGAGTAATGTAGTTTGTTATAGAGACAAAAGGCAGCAAAAAGGAATAAGAAGATATTAGGCATTTTTACAAAAGAGGGAACCAGTTAAACACATAAGACACAGTATTACATTAGCAATTGCATTTGAAAACAGTAAGGTATATCAAACATTATTTTACAAAAGTACTTGCCTTGTGTCTTGCCCCTTGCCCAATCCTTGTTCAATTCTTGTATAATTCTATTGCTATATTGCTAGTGAATCACTTATAAAATGTTCACTTTGAAAATGTGAACATATGCTATTGTTACAATGTACACTGCCCATGCAATGCACATCCCAGACTGGTGTGAAATATATGCAGGGAGGGCAGTCAGCTGAGTCCACTAAATTTAGTTGATTGCTAATCAAAGACAATTGGAAAGGCCAATTGGAAAGTTAGATTCTGGTCTGGTCAGGGTGAGATGTTAAGTAAACAGACAATAAAATTTGGGGGAGGTTAAAACTATGGAATAAGACAGCTATACATTTTAGAATAATAGCAAGTATTGATAAGGATTGAACATCACATGGCAGTTAAATGAACATTAGAAATAACACATTGGATAACAGTACAACAGATGTAGGACTAAATTAACAAACTAAAATCATTTGCTCGATGCAAATATTCATGTACCAGAAGAGAGTTACAGGAGAGTAAAAAACACCAGAGAGCAGTGAATAGTTGCAGAATGACAGGGTCTCTATTCACGTACCAGAAGAGAGTTACAGGAGAGTAAAAAACACCAGAGAGCAGTGAATAGTTGCAGAATGACAGGGTCTCTATTCACGTACCAGAAGAGAGTTACAGGAGAGTAAAAAACACCAGAGAGCAGTGAGTAGTTGCAGAATGACAGGGTCTCTATTCACGTACCAGAAGAGAGTTACAGGAGAGTAAAAAACACCAGAGAGCAGTGAATAGTTGCAGAATGACAGGGTCTCTATTCACGTACCAGAAGAGAGTTACAGGAGAGTAAAAAACACCAGAGAGCAGTGAATAGTTGCAGAATGACAGGGTCTCTATTCACGTACCAGAAGAGAGTTACAGGAGAGTAAAAAACACCAGAGAGCAGTGAATAGTTGCAGAATGACAGGGTCTCTATTCACGTACCTGAAAGCAGAGGAGAGAGAATAGGGTTAGCTTGATGCAGTGTGCAATTTTTCAGCAGATGTCAATAGGCAGCATGTTTTCTTAATAAGCAGCACTGTGCTGAGTAGTGAATGCAGTTCTTGTATAATTCTATTGCTATATTGCTAGTGAATCACTTATAAAATGTTCACTTTGAAAATGTGAACATATGCTATTGTTACAATGTACACTGCCCATGCAATGCACCCCTGTGCAAAGCTGTATAGGCTCGAAAGCCTACTACCAATTAAGCATATTAGGTGATGTGCATCTCTGTAATGAGAAGGGGTGTGGTCTAATGACATCAACACCCTATATCAGGTGTGCATAATTATTAGGCTTATTTTGAATGAAACGCTTGATTGTTCGATGATCACGCTTCAGAAGATTTGCAATTTTAAGAGTGCTGCATCCCTCTGCAAGATATCTCACTATTTTTGACTTTTCTGAGCCTGTCAAGTCCTTTTTTTGACCCATTTTGCCAAAGGAAAGGAAGTTGCCTAATAATTATGCACACCTGATATAGGGTGTTGATGTCATTAGATGTCAGCCTGTGGAAGGTAATCTCACCCCTGTAAAGGAGAGAGGGGAATTTTAGGACCACAACTGCAGTTTTAAAAGTGTTGTGAAAGTATCAATGATTCTGTATAGGTGAAGGGAGGCAGCAAGGTTCAGAATCAATGGATACAGTTCACTTTTATTATAAGGATAGGTGAGACAATGGCTGAGACCACAGAGCATATAGCCCCACTCAGTATTGACAAACTGGTTCCCACTTAAATAATAACATGCAATTGCAAGGTTAAAGAGTTAAACAGATAGTATCTGATCATAATTGGCAGCACAGATAACAGTACAAGAATAAGGCAAAATACAGCTAATGACACTTGAGCTTTTTAAGGTACTGAGACTGACAAATAACGAAGTTAGGTAATTATTAGCGCATTTGAATACGAAGGCATCTTAACTAAAGGTTCTGAGACATGTCAGGAGTAAATGTTGAATAATGGTAACTTACTGCGGTACAGGAGTGAAGGAAGCGCTTTTTAAAGTTACTATAGAAGTAATGGGTGAGTGGTGTCCGGACACAGAGTAGTTCCCCTGCAGAGTCTGGGGATTTGCAGCGTGTGCGATGGCGTGTGACGTCACCGCTTGCCGGTTCCGGTCCTGTGTTTGGTAGAGAGGTGAGCTGCGTCTGTCTCAAAGGTTGCAAGGAAGTTTGAGGGTGAGAAGCTGGATTCAACAATCAAGCAATTTGGTATGAGTAGGAGGGAAATTTAAACAGCTTGATGGGGAGGAGATTATGTAAGTGTGAAAAGACACAGCTATACAAAGGATAAAGCAAAGAACTTAGGCAGTCATGACAGGACCCCCCCCCAAGGATCAACTCCGGGGATCGGGTCCAGGGCGATCAGGACAACGTTCATGGAACCTGGCCACCAATCGGGGGGCAGATAGATTAGAAGCCGGTTCCCAGGAGTCCTCAGAATCAGGATAGCCCTTCCAATGAACCAGATACTGAAGCTGCCCTCGAAAGCGTCGGGAGTCCAACACATCTTGTACCTCATACTCCAGGGTGGCATCCTGCAGATGAGGAAGTATAGGAATAGAAGGATCATGGTGACGAAGCTGTCTATAAGGCTTGAGGAGAGACACATGAAAGGTAGGATGGGATTTCAGATTTGCTGGTAAAGCGAGGGTGACAGCATTCATATTCACAATCTTTACGATGGGGAATGGTCCAATAAAGCTGGAAGACAGTTTCCTGGAAGGAAGGGGTAAATGTAGATTACGTGTCGATAACCAAACGTAGTCACCTACAGCATATTTAGGCGAGGGAATCCTTTTCTTGTCAAAATGAAATTTATACCGATCCTTGGCGATGCGAATATTTTCAGCAGTTAATGAAAAGGATTCACTAATAGTGTTGATGAGGTCATTCACAACAGGACAAGTGTTGCCGACCATAGAATCCCATTCAAAAGAGGGATGGAAACCATAATTAATGAAAAACGGTGTGGAGTTAGTAGAGGAATGAATGGAATTGTTGAAGGCGAATTCTGCGTATGGCAGAAGTTGGGTCCAGTTCTCTTGTTTAGCTGAGATGAAACATCTTAAGTATTGTTCAATGCACTGGTTTGTTCTTTCAGTCTGGCCATTAGTTTGTGGATGGAAAGAGGTACTGAGACGTCTAGAAATACCTAGTGAGTGACAAAGTTGTTTCCAGAAGTGGCTGGTAAATTGAGTACCCCTATCTGAGGTGATACTATTCGGGAGTCCGTGATACTTGAACACATGGTGGATCATTAAGGAAATGGTTTCAGAAGAAGTTGGGAGTTTATGGTAGGGCACAAAATGTGCCATTTTACTAAATAGGTCCACGACTACTAATATGGTGTTATTCCTTTCTGAGATAGGCAGGTCGACTATATAATCGATAGCTATGTCTCTCCAAGGACGGTCAGGAGTCGGTAAGGGGATCAATTTTCCATACGGGGGAGTCCTCCCTTTTTTAGTAGTTTCGCAGATCATACAGGTCTTAACGTAATCCGCGATATCGGAGAGGTAAGTTGGCCACCAAAAGTATCTGGAGACTAATTCTTGAGTTTTCTTTATGCCCATATGTCCAGCAGATGGGGAGTCATGTAAAGTTTTTAAGACTGTTGGTCTGAGACTGTTGGGTACATAGATTTGTTGTTGGTGATAATACAACCCATCCGTGTGTAAATCCAAGACCTGTAATGGTTTATTTGAGTCAGCCTGTTGTGCCGATTTGAACTGATTGTTTTGTTCTACAGTTAAAGCTAAGAACCTGTCAAGAGGAATTAAGGGTGAGAGGTTTGGATGCGGAACTTGGTCCACCAAGTGTCTTGAGAGGGCATCCGCCTTCTTGTTCTTGTTTGCAGGACGGTAGGTGATAAGATAATTAAACCTAGCCAAGAATAGGTTCCATCGGACCTGCCGTGCACTAAGAGTCCTATTAGATTGTAAGTATTCTAGATTTTTGTGATCCGTGTAGATCAAGATTGGAAGAATGGTCCCTTCCAGAAGGTGTCTCCATTGTTCTAATGAAGTCTTGATTGCTAACAGTTCTTTATCCCCAATTGGGTAGTTGATTTCAGCTGAATTAAGTATTCGTGAATAGAAGGCGACAGGGTGTAGAGGGTCCTTAGGAGTCAGCCTCTGTGAGAGGATTGCTCCCAAAGCATAATTAGATGCATCCACTTCCAGGATATACTGTAACTTAGAATTAGGGAATTGGAGGATAGGGGCCGTAGTGAAAGCCTTTTTTAAAAAGTTGAAAATTTGTTCTAAATCATCGTTCCATCGAAAGTGTGTATCAGATTTGGTCAAGTTAGTTAATGGTCTTGTCAAATCAGCGAAATTTTTAATAAACTTCCTGTAGAAATTGGCGAAACCCATGAACCTTTGTATATCCTTTTTACTTTTTGGGGAAGGCCAATTTTGGATTACCGATATCTTATCATTATCCATCTGGATACCTTGGGGTGATACAATATAACCTAGAAATTTTATTTCTTTGGAGTGAAATAAGCATTTTTCTAGTTTGACATATAGAGAATTTTCTCTCAACCGTGTTAATACTAGGGTAACATGTTTGATGTGTTCTGTACGTGAGGTAGAGAATATGAGTATATCATCCAAATATATGACCATAAATAAATCCAAAAAATCCTTAAAAATGTCATTTATAAAGTATTGAAAAGTAGCCGGGGCATTACAGAGGCCAAATGGCATCACAGTATATTCAAATAAGCCGTAACGTGTACGGAATGCTGTAAGCCATTCATGACCCTCCTTGATACGTACTAAGTTGTAAGCCCCTCTGAGATCCAATTTAGTGTATATAGTAGCATCTTGTAATCTATCAAGGAGTTGGGGAATTAAAGGCAAAGGATAGCGGTTTTTTATTGTACGCTTGTTTAGTTCTCTGTAATCAATAATGGGTCTTAGGGACTGATCTTTATTTTTAACAAAAAATATACCAGCCCCAGCTGGGGAGGTGGAAGGACGTATAAAGCCTTTCTTTAAGTTATCAGCCAAATAAGTTTTAAGGTGTTGTAACTCAGGTTCTGAGAGGGGAAATATATGGCCGTAAGGTATATCAACACCTGGCAGGAGATCAATAGGGCAGTCATAAACCCTATGAGGTGGTAGATTCTCTGATTCTTTTTTATCAAAGACATCAGCGAATGTAATGTATTCCTTGGGGATTTGTAATGGAACATCTAGTAAAATTTGTTCCTGATGGAGACACAAATTTTTACAATATGGAGAATTAAAGAGAACTTGTGAAGTTGACCATTGTATAGTGGGATCGTGTTGTTTAAACCAAGTGATACCAAGTATAATGGGATATAGAGGTGAGGGTATAACATCAAAAGTAAGATACTCTGTGTGTTGGTCATGTGTGGTGAGCCTTAATGGTATGGTATGGTATAAGATGGGTCCTGAAGTTATTTCATTACCATCAATAAATCGAAGTACACTAGGCACCAATTTCTTAACGAGTGGAATTTTATTTACAGTAGTGAATTGGTGATCTATATAATTATGGCTCGCTCCAGAGTCAAGGATTGCTTGTGAGTTGAGTCTTTGCTGATCCCACTGTAATAAGATAGGAAGGGAGCAATGATTAGACTGTGTTTGTTTAGCAGATAGACATATATTTGTAGTGTTCATCTTACCCTTCCTACGCTGTAATTGAGAGCAGTCCTTTACAGTGTGATCAATCCCTCCACAATACATACAGAGATCTAAAGCTTTTCTTCTTAGTTTCTCCTGTTGAGTTAATGGACCTCTGATGAAACCGAGTTCCATAGGAATTTCAGAAGTTTTTGTAGGTGTTTTAGGTGGGGGTAATGTAGTAGCTGTATGTTTAGTGGATGATTCTAAGTGTGACCTTTCTGAGCGTCTCTCTCTGATGCGTCTATCTAAAGTGATGCTTGCATCTATTAGGAGTTCTAAAGTATCTGGGAGGGGTTGTCTGGCTAGCTCATCCTTGAGAGTATCTGAGAGGCCTAGGCGGAATTGATTGCGTAATGAGAGGTCATTCCACTGTGTATCTGGGGACCATTTCTTAAACTCTGCGATGTAGTCCTCCACAGGCCTTTTATGTTGTCTCAGAGACCTCATTGCTGTCTCAGCAGACAGCTGTTTGTAGGGATCATCATAAAGCTGTCCCATTGCTTTAAAAAACTGATCAAATGAGTACAGCAATGGGTCATTGGTCTCAAAAAACAAATTAGCCCATATACGTGGTTCACCACGCAGATAAGTGATTGTGGTGAGTACCTTCAAATGATCATTGAAATATGTTTTGGGTTTTAGTTGGAAGTATAAGGAACATGAATTTTTGAATTCCCTAAATTCTGAACGAATACCACTAAATGTTTGTGGAGGATTAGGTTGGGGTTCACTAGAACCAATACTTGTAGTGAGTGTATCAATTTTATCATTGATGTATTGCTTTAAAGCAGAATTTTCTAACTGTAGTGTATTTAACCCTGTAGTGAGGTTATCTACAGTTTGTGTTAATTTCTCTACATGAGCTAATAAGGCTGCTGGGTCCATAGTATAGGCTTGATTGTTATTGTCAGCCTGTGGAAGGTAATCTCACCCCTGTAAAGGAGAGAGGGGAATTTTAGGACCACAACTGCAGTTTTAAAAGTGTTGTGAAAGTATCAATGATTCTGTATAGGTGAAGGGAGGCAGCAAGGTTCAGAATCAATGGATACAGTTCACTTTTATTATAAGGATAGGTGAGACAATGGCTGAGACCACAGAGCATATAGCCCCACTCAGTATTGACAAACTGGTTCCCACTTAAATAATAACATGCAATTGCAAGGTTAAAGAGTTAAACAGATAGTATCTGATCATAATTGGCAGCACAGATAACAGTACAAGAATAAGGCAAAATACAGCTAATGACACTTGAGCTTTTTAAGGTACTGAGACTGACAAATAACGAAGTTAGGTAATTATTAGCGCATTTGAATACGAAGGCATCTTAACTAAAGGTTCTGAGACATGTCAGGAGTAAATGTTGAATAATGGTAACTTACTGCGGTACAGGAGTGAAGGAAGCGCTTTTTAAAGTTACTATAGAAGTAATGGGTGAGTGGTGTCCGGACACAGAGTAGTTCCCCTGCAGAGTCTGGGGATTTGCAGCGTGTGCGATGGCGTGTGACGTCACCGCTTGCCGGTTCCGGTCCTGTGTTTGGTAGAGAGGTGAGCTGCGTCTGTCTCAAAGGTTGCAAGGAAGTTTGAGGGTGAGAAGCTGGATTCAACAATCAAGCAATTTGGTATGAGTAGGAGGGAAATTTAAACAGCTTGATGGGGAGGAGATTATGTAAGTGTGAAAAGACACAGCTATACAAAGGATAAAGCAAAGAACTTAGGCAGTCATGACATTAGACCACACCCCTTCTCATTACAGAGATGCACATCACCTAATATGCTTAATTGGTAGTAGGCTTTCGAGCCTATACAGCTTGGAGTAAGACAACATGCATAAAGAGGATGATGTGGTCAAAATACTCATTTGCCTAATAATTCTGCACTCCCTATATATATATATATATATATATATATATATATACTGTATATACATATCTAATTATATACATAACTCTTCATACATCACCTTATTTTAATAGCTGGTAATCGTAAAAAATTCTAACAAGAAAATAGGTTTCAGAAATAAATTCCAAAACAGCAGGTAAACCCAAGGGATATTACTGCTATACCCTCTCTAGATGTACTAGAATACCATCCAGAAAGGCAGATTAATGCAAAAGGAGATTAACAAAAGCCTTTGACAAAGCTACAGTGAAACGCACGTCAGGTGTTCGCACATTTTACCGCTCTAGATATAAACATTAATTATATTTTCCTGAGTAACTCTAGATGTGCTCGGTTATTTAATTGGTTTAGGTTTTTTCTTTTGGGGTTGAGCTGGGAATTATGTATGCTGTTTGTATAAGGCTGAGCACGGAACATTTAGCACGTTTATATAATTTTCCCATAGTCCAGCAGAAGGATAGTTAAAGGATTCCAAAATTTTACTCTTTTAAGCACAAAATGACCATCAATGTCAAATCATAAACGTTTATATGTCATACCTTACCTACTTTTACAGCATAACAATCTTTCTGAATCTTATAAAATTATAATTTATTTTTCGATGACATCAGTAAAGCCATCCCTCTAATATGGGCCGCTCACTAACAAACTCAATCGCCAATCCTATTGCTATTTTGTGCATATCATTAAGTGACATCAGCATGCACATTGGGATCCATTGACTCGTGGATGTGCATATGCTAGCTCCGATACCACACTTACCCATAGAATGCTTTTGGAATAAGGCATGAGCTTTTGAGCAGTGTAAGCTTAGGATAATAATTTATTTCTTTTTTATAAACCCATTCTATTATTTTGGTTTTGAATAATAATAATAATATTGAATAATAATATAACACTCCCTGATCGAAAGATTGTTATTTTCTATGAGTTATTAAAATTTTATTGTGAGCTGTATATATTATATTGATATATGTTCAAAAATTGTAGGGGTTTCATTCAGAATTTTTTTAGTTGATCAATAAATATAGCTTTAATGCTCGTTATTGTTAGGGAGATTCTCGCAGCGCTCCGTTCTTACCTGCTCTATGCAGCGTTTTGATCATCACTCTAAAATCGATAGAGAGAGTCTGTTGGTTTGATGGTCAGTGACGTATAGCATGACGAGTACTGAAAATCGCGCATGTGCTTAGCGGCAAAAGTCTGCCATTATGATAACCTGTGTTATCGGTCAGGACTGGAAGATGCAAATACACTAGCTAGCGGTGGGTTTGGAATTTAATTGATTTTCAGACGGATTTCTCTACAACAGTAAAAATATGAAACGCAATGACATTTACAAATATATGTTAAATATAATAATATTGCGATTTAAGAAAGTTTTTTTTTTTTTTCATGGTTTAGTGTCCCTTTAAAATTTCTTATTATTTATGATAGGGACTTTTAACTTGCTGAACTTGTGGGAATGAAGAAAGTTCTCCAATTTTTGTGCTAGCCCTTAAATGTTGAGTATTTTAATATTTTTTTTTCTTCCTGGTTCCATCCTAGAGTCTGAGTATTACGTTTTCAGAGTAGGTAGTGTGTGTGCCTGCATGTATGTTTTTTACTTAAGTTTTAAGCGCGTGCTTTTATAATTATTAATAAAGGTTATGTTTTACCATATCAAGTCCCCCTTCCCCTCTCCCCAACCTTAATTTCTGATATACTGCACTCCACTTTGGTGGGCTTAGTGTGCTACAATAATGCGCTTCTATCCTATGTTCTTTGTTAATCGTAAAATTCTATCCATAATATTGGATATCACATATGTTACAAGGGTTACAAGAGAGAGACATGCATGTATTTGTACACACATTTACATATTATATATTTGCATTTTCATCAGTGGTGATTAAGTGGTATATTTGGGGTTCAGTAAACTAAATAACTAATTATTGTGTTATAATTTCTAATCCTTGATTTTGCAAATACCCACGTATCCCTGTCTGGAGTGTATGATGCTTTCTTCATATACAATATTTCAAAAAAATATTAAACATACTGTAAAATATATAGATATATTCTATTATTATTATTATTATCAGTTATTTGTAGGGCGCCAACAGGTTCAGCATCGCTAATGGATTATTTCGAATATTTGAAAGTATGTTTAATCATTTTCAATTTTTATTGTTTTGTTTTTTAATCTTTTATATGTAATATTTCAATAACTCGATTTAAGATTACTACATTTTCATTTGCGCTAACCAGATCGCGTTATAATCCAAATCGCAAAACAATGAGCAAAACACATATTTTACATTCCTATGTTCTTCACATAGAAAATAATGTACTTTTTATGTACACCCCTCACATTTTTGTCAATATTTTATTATATATTTTCATATGAGAACACTGAAGAAATTACATTTTGCTACAATGTAAAGTAGTGTAAATTTGCTGTCCCCTCAAAATAACTCAACAGACCGCCATTAATGTCTAAACCATTGGCAACAAAAGTGAGTACACCCCTAAGTGGAAATGTCCAATTTGGACCCAATTAGCCATTTTCCCTCCCCAGTGTCATATGACTCGTTAGTTTTACAAGGTCTCAGGTGTGAATGGGGAGCAGGTGTGTTAAATTTAGTGTTATCACTCTCACACTCTCTCATACTGGTCACTGGACGTTCAACATGGCACCTCATGGCAAAGAACTCTCTGAGGATCTTAAAAAAAGAATTGTTGCTCTACATAAAGATGGCCTAGGCTATAAGAAGTTTGCCAAGACCCTGAAACTGAGCTTCAGCATGATGAGTAAGACCATACATTAGTTTCACAGGACAGTTTCCACTAAGAACAGGCCTCAAGATAAATGCACGTGCTCAGCATCATATCCAGAGGTTGTCTTTGGGAAATAGACGTATGATTGCTGCCAGCATTGCTGCAGAGGTTGAAGGGTTGGGGAGTCAGCCTGTCAGTGCTCAGACCATACGCCACACACTGAATCAAATTGTTCTGCATAGCTTTTGTCCCAGAAGCAAGCCTCTTCTAAAGATGATGCACAAGAAAGCCCGCAAACAGTTTGCTGAAGACAAGCAGACTAAGCACATGGATTACTGGAACCATGCCCTGTTGTCCGATGAGACCAAGATAAATTTATTAAGTTCAGATGGTGTCAAGCGTGTGTGGTGGCAACCAGGTGAGTAGTTTGTGTCTTGCCTACAGTCAAGCATGGTGGTGGGAGTGTCATGGTCTGGGCCTGCATGAGTGCTGCCAGCACTGGGGAGCTACAGTTCATTGAGGGAACCATGAATGCCAACATGTACTGTTACTTACTGAAGCAGAGCATGATCCCCTCATTTCAGAGACTGGGCCGCAGAGCAGTATTCCAACATGATAACAACCCAAAACACACCTCCAAGATGACCACTGCCTTGCTAAAGAAGCTGAGGGTAAAGGTGATGGACTGGCCAAGCATGTCTCCAGACCTAAACCCTATTGAGCATCTGTGGGGCATCCTCAAATGGAAAGGGGTGGGGGAGAGCAAGGTCTCTAACATCCACCAGCTCTGTGATGTTGTCATGGAGGAGTGGAAGAGGACTCCAGTGGCAACCTGTGAAGCTCTGGTAAACTCCATGCCCAAGAGGGTTAAGGCAATGCTGGAAAATAATGGTGGCCACACAAAATATTGACACTTTGAGCCCAATTTGGACATTTCCACTTAGGAGTGTACTCACTTTTGTTGCCAACGGTTTAGACATTAATGGTTGT
Source organism: Bombina bombina (assembly GCF_027579735.1). Classification (NCBI taxonomy): domain Eukaryota; kingdom Metazoa; phylum Chordata; class Amphibia; order Anura; family Bombinatoridae; genus Bombina; species Bombina bombina. The sequence continues at coordinate 1,267,077,009 of NC_069499.1, read as the reverse complement.
GTGTTGAGTTATTTTGAGGGGACAGCAAATTTACACTGTTATACAGACTGTACGCTACTTTACATTGTAGCAAAGTGTCATTTCTTCAGTGTTGTCATATGAAAAGATAAAATAAAATATTTATAAAAATCATGAGGGGTGCTCTCACTTTTGTGAGATACTGTATATATCTGATACAGTTCATGAAAAATGCATATCTATGCCTATATATCTATAGTACTGGTTTTCAAGCCTGTCCTCGGGCCTCCCTAACAGGCCAGATTTTAAGGACATTTGAACTAGAGCACAGGTGAAATAATCAGCTGATTAGTAACCATGGTTATTTTACCTGCTCTCAACCAAGGTAATACTGAAAACCTGCCCTGTTAGTGAGGCCTGAGGACAGATTTGAAAACCAGTGATCTATAGGAATAGATATATTGGTATAGATGTGTATATATAGAAATTTAAGGTGCATTTAAGAATAAATAGAACATATTATTCTATGTGAAGAACATTGGAATGTGAAATATTAATATTTCATGCTGAATTTATCTCTCTTTAACCCCTTGAGTGCTAACGACGGCTCTAAGCCATTGTAGAGTTTCCCACTCAGGTGCTAACGATGGCTCAGAGCGCAATTTTATTGAAAAATGGCAATGACAAGAATAGGGAAAGGGGGCATGCTGCTTAGAAGCCTGTATATCAGGCATCTAAGCAGCTACAGACCCCCAAGACACACCGTTGGAAAGGTAATCACCTAACCTTTCCAATGACCTTGCAGATCTGAAAAAAATAATAAAAAAGTTACAAAAAAAATATTTAAAAAAAAAACTTAAATCAGCATAGCACCCAGGTGGGAAAGTGCTTAGCACTCAAAGGGTTAATTTACAGTGTCGGGTTAGCATGCAAGTATGGATGTTTTTTTGTTTTTTTTTAATGTTTTCACGGTCCATTGAATGGACAAGAAGTTAACAAGGTTGCAATACATTTTTTTGTAAGCATCAGGTTACGCTCGCACACAAACTTTTTACTTTCAACTTGTAATACAAGTGCAACCCAACGAGCGCAAAAAGCCTCTGTCTAGCAAAGTTAACACATGGGCACTAAATCCACTCATAATCTAGCCCCACGTCAGCTTTATTCCTGTTAGAAAAGCACTCTAAAGACCCTCCAGCTCATTTCCTATGCTAAAAGCAATAATATCCAACTAATCCTGATTTCTAGCAACGCAGAAAAAGCTTTTGATTGGGTAAATTGTATATTCCTTAAAACAGCCCATATGAAACTTAGCCACAAATTAATTGATCTGATTTTCTCTCTATATGCTTCCTTAACAATCAAGGTCAAAATAAATGGATTGTTATCTGAAAACTGGAAATTCATAATGGCACCAGGTAGAGCTGTCCCTTGTCCCCAATACCATTCCCTCTGTCTATAGAAATTCTCGCACTAAAAATGTGGAAAAATGCCCAAATAACAGGGATCTCTGTTAGGGGCATTGAGCACAAGATAGCAAAGTACACAGATTACGTACTAATGAGCCTCACTAGGGTAGAATCCTCTCTTCCTAGAGCTTTAGAGGTATTTAGGGAATATAGCATTGTATAAAATTTTCAACTTAATCTGACAAAATCTAAAATGTTAAATATTTCAATTGACCCCAAAACTCTGGCCCAGATTATGGCAGATTGTCCTCATCAACTACAAAATCTAAAATGAAATATTTGGGAGTATTTCTCTCTTCAGACCAGTAAGAATGATTTAAGGCCAATAATAAATCCATCGAAACTGCCAAAGTAAGGGACCTTTCCAATTGGAAAAATAAGTCTATATACTGGCTAGGAAGGATAAGCATAATAAAAATAAATCTTCCTTCAAGGATTTTGTATATACTATACACCAATACATTTACCTCACGCTTTTCTGCAGACGTTAATACACTTTTGGAACAATATATTTATCAGGGCGTAAAACCTAGAATAACCAATCAGACTTTGTATCTACCTAAAGATAGAGGTGGACTGGGAGTCCGAGTCCCAAATATAATGACTTATAGACAAGCAATAGCCCTTCACAGGTTATTAGAATAGTGTGCAAACATCCCTAATAAATTATGGATCCAGATAGACAGGGCGAGATTGAAGATTGGTAATACAGGCCTGTTTGCATGGTTAAAACATAGGCCATCCATAATCTCATATTATCCTGTAATAACAGAATTCTTTACAATATGAGACAATATAATCCATACTTCCACTCTTATCTCAATAAGGACTTCACCAATGACTCCAATTCGAAATATTTCCTTTGAGAGAAGAAAAAAAAGCTCTGAGGTTTCCATGTAAAGAAGGGGATCCTATACAACATCTTGAAGACATTTGATGAATTACATGACACTGGCCCTAACTTATTTCCAAAGAGGCTTTCTTACGCACGGATTAAGAACTATGCTAATACACACCCATGCAAACAGCACCTTGTTTACCAACTGACCCCATTTGAAAAACTAAGCTTAATGCAGACACCCCCCAAACATGCAATTTCTTTTCTATGCTCTATAAACTATTATTGTTACCTGAGGCTAATATGCTTCCTTCTTACATTAAACTATGGGACAGGGTATCGGGAACTATGGTAACATCAAAGGAATGGAATGTAGTTTTTCTAACAACCAAGACAGCCTCTATTTCAGCCAAAGTCCAAGAGACTTACTTTACATATTTGACAAGTTGGTACCTTACCCCTAGCAGATTAAAGAACATTTACAGCAATTGAAATGATAGGTGCTGGGGGATGTGGAGAGTAGGGGACCCTTTCTCCTACATGGTGGGATGTAAATGCTAAGACTCATTTTGGTATGAAGTCACAACCATAATGAGCCGGGTTGTTGGATCTATTATACCTAATAACCCCAAGATCTTACTGTTCTCTTTGCTCCCCAAACTAAAACCTGCTATATATAATGTTAAATTCTGTCAAATCATTGATCCTGAGATATTGGAAAACCACCACTGTTCTCACAGTTGCACAAGTTCACAGTGTATATGTATACTAGTAGTGACTGGCTGATAGCTGACATTGCTGATAAATGGGGAAAAATTAATTTGTCAGAAAAAATATACTGCTTATTTGATATTCAGAGTAAGCGTGATTGCACTGTCTTTTTATTATGCACTTATTAAATGCAGTTCTACTGTATTTTATGGTAATTTAAACAACTTTACAATTTACTTTTATCATCAAATTTGCTTTTTTCGCTTGGTATTCTTTTTTAAAATCTAAACTTAGAAATTACGATATAAGCCTAGCTAAGCCCTTGAAGGATGCCTCTTATCTCAGTTCATTTTGACCGTTGTGCCATATAGATAACATTGTGCTCACTCCTGTGGAGTTAGTTATGAGTCAGCACTGATTGGCTATAATGCATGTCTGTCAAAAGCACTGAAATAAGGTGGCAGTCTGCAGAGGCTTAGATACAATATAATCACAGAGGTAAATTGTGTATTAACCCCTTAATGACCGGACCATTTTTCAATTTTCTTACCCTTAATGACAATGGCTATTTTTACATTTCTGCGGTGTTTGTGTTTAGCTGTAATTTTCCTCTTACTCATTTACTGTATCCACACATATTATATACCGTTTTTCTCGCCATTAAATGCACTTTCTAAAGATACCATTATTTTCATCATGTCTTATAATTTACTACAAAAATAATAATAAAATATGAGGAAAAAATGGAAAAAACACACTTTTTCTAACTTTGACCCCCAAAATCTGTTACACATCTACAATCACCAAAAAACACCCATGCTAAATAGTTTCTAAATTTTGTCCTGAGTTTAGAAATACCCAATGTTTACATGTTCTTAGCTTTTTTTGCAAGTTATAGGGCCATAAATACAAGTAGCACTTCGCTATTTCCAAACCACTTTTTTTCAAAATTAGCGCTAGTTACATTGGAACCCTGATATCTTTCAGGAATACCTGAATATCCCTTGACATGTATATATTTTTTGTTAGAAGACAACCCAAAGTATTGATCTAGGCACATTTTGGTATATTTTATGCCACCATTTCACCGCCAAATGCGAGCAAATAAAAAAAAACTTTACATTTTTCACAATTTTAGGTTTCTCACTGAAATTATTTACAAACAGCTTGTGCTATTATGGCACAAATTGTTGTAAAAGCTTCTTTGGGATCCCCTTTGTTCAGAAATAGCAGACTTATATGGCTTTGGCATTGCTTTTTGGTAATTAGAAGGCCGCTAAATGCTGCTGCGCACCACACGTAAATTATGCCCAGCAGTGAAGGGGTTAATTAGGTAGGTTGTAGGGAGCTTGCAGGGTTAATTTTAGCTTTAGGGTAGAGATCAGCCTCCCACCTGACACATCCCACCCCCTGATCCCTCCCAAACAGCTCTCTTCCCTCCCCCACCCCACAAATGTCCCCGCCATCTTAAGTACTGGCAGAAAGTCTGCCAGTACTAAATAAAAGGAGTTTTTTTGTGTTTTTTTTATAAAAAAAAATAAAATATTTTAGCTGTGATGGACTCCTGCCTTAGCCCCAACCTCCATGATCCCCCCCCCAGCTCTCTAACCCTCCCCCCTATCTAATTGCGGCCATCTTGGGTACTGGCAGCTGTCTGCCAGTACCCAATTTGCCCCAAAAACAAAAGTATTTTTTGCTCTTTTGCTTTTTTTTATGTTTTCTGTAGTGTAGCAGCCCCCCACAATACCCCTATCCCCCTCCCAGATCCTTTTATATTATTTTTTAAAAAAATCTTTCCCCCCCCCCCCTCTTCCCTCCTCATTGGTGTCAGTGGCCAGCTAATGCGCGCGCACACGCGCCCCCCGCACGCTCCCGGCACCCGGCGTGCACATTGCACTTCTAGGAACCGGATGCCGGGTAGCGATGGGCCGCCCACCCGCCTCCCTGTTACGCTCCCACCCACCAACGAACCGGCACCATCGCTACCGGTGCAGAGAGGGCCACAGAGTGGCTCTCTCTGCATTGGAGTCTTCTAAAAAGGTATTGCAGGATGCCTCCATATGGAGGCATCACTGCAATACCCTGAGAGCTGCTGGAAGCGATTGCGATCGCTTCCAGCACTCTCTTAGACAACTGACGTACCAGGTACGTCCATTGTCATTAACTGCTTGTTAATGCATGACGTACCTGGTACGTCAGTTGTCATTAAGGGGTTAATGTAACAGTGTTGGTTATGCAAAACTGGGGAATGGGTAATAAAAGGATTATCTATGTGGTGTTTATTTTTTTTTATTTTTTTTAACTTATCAGGTCCAGGAAATTGTGTGTATCTTTTTGCTGACGTTTGCAGATAGCCCAGTGTATTAAAAAACACAGGTTTTACAGGGATTTAAATACAGCCCTTATAGGCAAAATGAGCCAATTTAGAAAAAAAAAAAACATTTCAGAGTTTCTAAAACACAAGCAAGACATAGTACTGAGGGGACCTATTAGAAAATGTAGGTTACTAAGGGGTACTGCATACCCTTATAGAAGTCCTGCCTCTTTAAAGGGACACTCAAGTCAAAATGAAACTTTCATGACTGAGATGTAATTTTAAACAACTTTCCAATTAACTTCTATTAACAGAATGTGTGCAGTCTTTTTATATTTACATTTTTTGAGTCATTAGCTCTTACTGAGCATGTGCAATAATTACCAGAATATACTTATATGCATTTGTGATTGGCTGATGGCTGTCACATGGTACAGGGGGAAATAGACATAACTTTGAAATTTATTTAACACAAATCTACTACTCATTTGAAGTTCAGACTAAGTGCTATTGCATTGTCTTTTTATCATGCATCTGTTCTTTATGCAAATCTAGTGCATTTACTGGTCCTTTAAGGCTATTAAACCATTTCTCCTATAACTTGTCTTCTCATATTATTTTGAAACATCCGTCTTCTTTACCTATTTTTTTTTAATTTGTCTTGTTCTTTTACTTTTCACCCTCCATATTTTTTCACTTTATCCATATTTATTTAAATTTATATTTTTTAACCTTTGATAACATAATTTTTTACAGTAGTATCATAGGAACAAAATGAGAATGTTTTATCCAGCCTCAAAGGCTGTTTTTATATTTTTTCTTTCTTTTCTTTTTTTATTTTCTCTTTAGCATACATATGACATGCTACTGCTAGTTGTATAGATGTTTGAGTGACCTATGAAATGTGAGAACCTGCCATGCCCACTTCCATTTAAGAACAGTTGAGAGATGCACCATATGTTCTTTTATCTCTGCAGAAAAATTAGCATTTTAAAGGTATAGCCATATACCAGTCATTCTGTTCATTTTACTGTATTGTTAAAGGCTAGTCCATGTATCATCTTACACACCAGCAGGCTTCTGTTTGATGCACAATTACAGCCCTGTGTGTGGGGGGGCATCCAGGGGACCAAAAAATAAATAAAATGTTCCCAAAACAATTTTATTTTATATATATATATATATATATAATATATATATATAAAATCCACAGTTGGTCTGCTGAAGGCGTGAACCCCCCAAAACATCACTTGTTAATATGGAATAAAAAACGTTTTATTTCACCTGTATCAAGTCCAGAGAGTGCTTGTGTAATAACTTGGATATACAGTCGTATACAAAAGTTTAGGCACCCCTGACAATTTCCATCATTTTCATTTATAAATAATTGGGTGTTTGGATCAGCAATTTCATTTTGATCTATCAAATAACTGAAGGACACAGTAATATTTCAGTAGTGAAATGAGGTTTATTGGATTAACAGAAAATGTGCAATATTGCATCAAAATTAAATTAGACAGGTGCATACATTTGGGCACCCTTGTCATTTTGTTGATTTGAATACCTGTAACTACCTAGCACTGATTAATTGGAACCAGGGTTGGCTTTAAGGGGGGGCATTGGGGGGCAATGCCCACCCAAATGAAATGTTGTGCCCCCTCAAAAAATATGGATATGATCATACGCTTTAAAAATAATAAATAAAATAATGAGTTGTTATGTAATGCTGCATGCTAGGGGCAGAGTTAGCTGCCGAACTGTGAGGTCGCATCACGCATCTGCAAGGAGCTCCGTGTCTTAACCTCTTCTTTCGAATTGGAAGTTAGAGACTTTTTGGACTTGTCTTTAACCCTATTAATTTTACCTAACTATTGTGAGTTACTCATTTTCTTAAACAATAGACCATCATAAGAGTATGATTGTATCATATAAATATAAATCTATAAATAGCTACCGGCTTCTATCAACGCCTCAAAAGTGCACTGTGATCTTAGGCCAGGCCTAAGATAACAGTGCACTTTTGAGGCGTTGCTAGAAGCTGGTATCCATTTATATACTTATATTTATATGATACAATCATATTCTTATAGGTTCACAGTACATAGGTTGTATCAAGTAGCCTGATATCCGTTAGTTATTGTGAAACGGGTATAGCTAAATCTAAATAGAGGCAAAGGAAGTGGCGCTTACCGATCTGGGGTTTCTTCGTCGTGATGTTGAGCAGCGTATTTTCAGCGTTGGCTCTATTCCTCTATGCCCCCTCCTATGCCAACCTTTTTATAGGTTGGTGGGAGGCCGCCCACGTCTATGGAGATGACAACCCCTTCAAAAAACATATAGTATATTATGGAAGATACATAGATGACCTGCTGGTGGTGTGGGATGGAGATGAGGAAACAACAAGCTCATTCATAAATACCATCAACATAAATGACAAGAACCTAAAATTCACACATGAACAGAGTGAAACCCATACAGTATTCTTAGATCTAGCTCTCCAAGTAGATATACACTCAAAAACTGTTAGCACAACCCTATATAGAAAGCCCACAAGGGGGAACACAGGACAATACATCAGAACTAAAAGGGTTTGTTCTGATACTAAAACATATGAGGAACAATGTGCGGTGCTAGAAGAGAGATTACTGAGTAGGGGGTACCCGGAGAGCCTGCTGAAAGACACCAAGAAAGAGGTGGATTTAATGCCACGAGACAATTTATTAATGTACAAAAGACAAAATGTCCAACAAAGTCCCAGAAGTGACAACAAAATTGTGTTTAGCACCCCATATAGCCTTGAATATAGAAAAATGTGTGACATTATAAAACAAAGTCTCCCCATTCTGACCACTGACTCTAACTTAGAAAATATTGCACAAAATTGCAAATTCGTTGCTAGGAAAAGTAAGACCATTGGGAACATAGTGGCACCCTCAGATCTGCAAACAGAGAAAATTAGAACTTGGCTACCACACAGAGTAGGGTTCTATAAATGTAAGGCACAGCGCTGTAAAACATGTAATCATGTAACAGAGGGCACTACTTTTACTTCCACGACAACCAGACGTACATATGACATCAGGTTTGGATTAAACTGCAAATCCAATCATGTAATCTACCTCCTCACCTGTAGGGGGTGCCAGATTCAATTTATAGGTAAAACAAAATGCCTCCTGAAGGATAGGGCCCTTGAGCACATTAGAGACTTAGAGGACCCCGATACAGATACACCAGTATCCAGACAATTTAAATCAATGCATGCAGAGGATGCCTCGCTGCTGTCTATCCACTCCATTGACCATGTCCCCCCACATAAAAGAGGAGGTGACAGAATATACAAACTGGACTACAAGGAGGCTCAATGGATCTTCTTGCTAAATACCATATCACCTCTGGGTATTAACAAGGAGAGCGATGTGAATCTGTTTATTTAAACAACCTATAAATAAAAGAATTTCCAACTTAGTGGCATTAATAAATAATGCAGACTTAATAAATATCTAGTGCCAGTAAATTAATTTCACACGAATATGAAATACATACATATACAATAATATTATTATGTGGAAGATCATTTAATATGGCTAAATAATGTACTTGCTCTATTTTCAAAGATTATTAAAATATGGAGCATGGTTAGCCTAGGCACAAATAAGTATTATCAGCATATCTTCCCATAACACAAGTAGTATGTTCTCTATATGTGTATATAAGCCTATCAAAGTGTTTAAATATATTTACCAATATAAGGGCATGAAGGGGTTAATTTTTTGTTTTTCACTTTTTAATTAATTGTCTAATTGGAAAATGTCTCTGGCTTTAAAAGCAGGTCACAGAACTGGCAAAAATCAGCAGTGATCAAGTGTGGAGGAACCACACGAAACATGTCTGCAGTTGCCGTTCTGTGACCCCGGATTGCTACTATGAGCTGAGGCTCATGTTGTTTTTACTCACTGTCACCAATAAAGTTTGCTTTTATTCAATGGTGTTTTGCCTGCTGGTCCCTCCTTGCCTGTGAGTGATGCCCGGAAGTTGATGGTAGTTGTATAGCTAAATCTAATCTACAAAATTACCAGTACCTGAAAACCTAGTATCCTCACTCCTATTGCAAACAAAGGAGTTAATTGCATTTGGGGGTTTGGGATGCATGGCTGTTTAGGGACATGATTTAGATTTGAGAATGAGTTTAAGGGTTTTGGATCATGGTGATTAAGGGGTGAATTGTTTTTAATGAGCTATTGCACTGGGGGCCTCACGTTTAATGGCTCTGTTTTAGTGTTCTAGTGATTAAGCACATATTCTCCAAATGTTAATAGTGGTGGATAAACCAGCCAGAAGCTACACTTCCCTGCATAATATGTAGGTCTGCTCTTATTTTGACTGTAAATATGTGCCCCCTCGTGAAAATAAAATGCCCCCCCCCCCCCACCCCATTTCATTCGTTCTGGAGCCGACCCTGATTGGAACACACAATTGGTTTGGTGAGCCAATTAAGCCTTCAAATTCAAAGACAGGTGCATCCAATCATGAGAAAAGGTATTTAAGGTGGCCAATTGCAAGTTGCTGTTCTCTTTGACTCTTCTCTGAAGAGTGGAAACATGGGGGCCTCAAAACAACTCTCAAATGACCTGAAAACAAAGATTGTTCAACATTATGGTTTAGGGGCAGGCTACAAAAAGCTATCGCAGAGATTTAAGCTGTCAGTGTCCACTGTGAGGAACATAGTGAGTAAATGGATGACCACAGGCACAGTTCTTCTTAAGACCAGAAGTAAAATATTGGAAAGGCAAAGGATGGTGAGAATGGTCAAAAACAGCCCACATACCACCTCCAAAGACCTGCTTTCTTGCAGCAGATGGTGTCACTGTGCATCGTTCAACAATTCAGTGTATGGGAGAGTGATGCGGAAGAAGCTTTTTCTGCACACACACCACAAACAGAGTCGCTTGAGGTATACAAACGCACATTTGGACAAGTCAGCTTTATTTTGGAAAAAGGTGCTGTGGACTGATGAAACAAAGATTGAGTTATTTGGTCATAACAAGGGACATTATGCATGACGGCAAAAGAACACAGCGTTTCAAGACAAACACTTGCTAGCCACAGTAAAATTTGATGGATGTTCCATCATGCTGTGGAGCTGTGTGGCCAGTGCCAGTACTGGGAATTTTGTTAAAGTTGAGGGTTGCATGGATTCCACTCAATATCAGCAGACACTTTGGAATTATGTTGAGGAAACAGTCACAAAGTTGAAGTTATGCCAGAGCTGGATATTTCAACAAGACAACGACCCAAAACACTGCTCAAAATCTACTCTGGCATTTATGCAGAGGAACAAGTACAATGTTTTGAAATGGCCATCCCAGTCCCCAGACCTGAATATCATTGAAAATCTGTGGGGTGATTTGAAGCGGGCTGTCTATCCTCGGCAACAATCAAACCTAACTGAACTGAAGATGTGCCAGGAGGAATGGTCCAAAATACCTTCATCGAGAATCCAGACACTTATTACAGGCTAAATGAAGTGTATAGAGGCTGTTATTTCTGCTAAAGGAGGCTCTACTAAAAATTAATGCAATATTTCTGTTGGGGTGCCCAAATTTATGCACCTGTCTAATTTCGTTGTGATGCATATTGCACATTTTCTGTTAATCCAATAAACCTCATTTCACTACTGAAATATAACTGTGTCCTTCAGTTATTTGATAGTTTAAAATAAAATTGCTTAGAAATTATTCCAAACTCTGCTATAGAGGATGGTGAGAAGAGGGCAGTTAAAGACATATGTGGTAGGACTGTCCCCACTCAAACAGAATGTGGAACCAACTGTCCCAATTTTTAAGCACAATTTTAGATAGCCCCATCAGACTGTCTATGGATCAAGCACTACTACACACTAGGCTTAGGGAGTTTAATAAACACATAAATCAATTTATAAAGCACAGCTACAAGGGTATGTATAGTGCGCCACTGGAAGGTGGGGGCTCCACCCTGGGGGGAAATTATACTCAAGTTCAAACATTACTACAATTTGTCAGCACAAGCGGCTATTACACAAGACACACAAGAAACCTTCCAGAAGGTTTGGTACTATTGGATTATGCATGAATCGCCATAGTTCAGGGTCTACAGATGATGAGGAGTCCCTATTCATGGTCTCGTTGAACTCACAGCCACAGGGTCCCTCCGTGTCTCAACAGATGCTAAACCAGATTTAAAGGGTTTTGATGGAACGAACCCAACACAGTCCTACCCCTACCATTTTCCCTCACCCTCCCTAATTCTACTCTCTTTCTCTTCTTTATTTTTACGCTCTACTATTTTTCCTAATATGCAAGATAAATGCTGTTCTACAATGTTTTTCCATATTATATGGATATAAGAGGCGTTGTTATTTTTCTTTCTGTTGAGAAACCTTACCTTTCAATTTAACGTCTACAACTTGTAAGATTCATTCAAGTTGTTAACTGTGATGTATTAACGTTGTTAGACGATGACTCAAAATTTTTTTTACTGTTTTTCTTTTCTCTTTTGTAAAGATATTAAAATATTAATAAAAACTACTTTAATATAAAATAAAATTGCTGATCCAAACATCCAATTATTTATAAATGAAAATCATGGAAATTGAATTATCAGGGGTTCCTAAACTTTTGTATACGACTATATATATATTTATTACTATATTTAGACTTGTGCAAAGTAATTGGCTGCCATTTTTACACCAGCTGCATTATATCTAGATGAATAGGCAAAACCCTTCATTCAAAGTAACAAATGCAACGTTTCGGGAACAGTTCCCTTAATCATGCATAAAATCAACAGGTGTGCATTGAGCCTTTATAAAGGGAAACTTTAACCCTTCCCACACTCATCAAGATTGCAATAATATAGCGCCACCTAGCTGGTGTCATTCAATAATGCATTCAACTATAACAAATTACCTTACGTTTATATTTAATCCTTATCAATAAACTATACTGTAATGCAAACCTATTAAAAAATACCTATATCAGATACCTCTAAATATTTAACCTTAAAGAAACACAGCAATATCTAACTCCCTATTTAGGCCCACAGGGATCATGGTGTTAAGCTTATGGATCGAGAAGGATTCCTTTTGTTTTAATAGTTGTTCCCTATTACCTCCTCTGCGTAGCCTACCTATGCCATCAATTATTTGCCACCTAAGCTGACTTATACTGTGCCCAGCCTCCAAAAAATGCCTGGAAACAGGGGTATTTAAATCTCCACAGCGAATATTTGACCTGTTTGACCTGTGTTGACTCATCCTATCTCACTTAAGTAAATCCTCAAACAGGGACACTTTATTAGGTAAATGACATAGGATGAGTCACACGTGAAATGTTCCCTAATTCTGAACTTTCTACCTGTTAAGGGATGTAAAAAATCTTTACCTTTAATTATCGCATTGCAGCTGGCACATCCCAGACAAGGGAAGTGCCTGTTTTTTTAGATGTAATATAGGTTTGACCCTGTGCCTTTCTAGATCCCACATCACTCTTAACTAAGATATCCTTTAAATTAGGTACTCTCCTATAGGCCATCATGGGGGGGTCTTTAAAGGCTATAATGTCAGGATTACAATCCTTCAGAACATTCCAATGCTTGTATAGAATCTTGGAGATATCTTTACTGTAAGGGTTATACTGAGTGACACAAACTATACGCTGTGGCTTTTTCTCTTTCTTAATTCTAACTGGTGCTTCTTCAGAAATCCTTCTTTTCTCCTCATTTACCATAAGACCAGGGTAGCCTCTATCCTCAAACCTCATAGCCATTTCATTTAATCTCAGTTCTGCCAAAAGAATTGTCTGTTACTATTCTCTTAACCCTCAGCATTCGGCTGCATGGGAGAGAATTCTTTAGCCGGTCAGGATGATAACTATCATATGCTAATAATGTGTTTCTATCAGTAGGTTTTTTGTGAATATCTAAATTTAACAAACCACTAGAGTACCTATATACTACAGTATCTAAGAAAACAATACTTTTCTCACTGAAGGAGACCATGAATTTTACCCCATTAACTGCATTATTCAGCTGTTCAAAAAAGGAGAGAAGGGTGCCAATGTCGCCCCACCACACGCCAAACACATCATCTATGAAGTGCCACCAGGCTGCTCCATAGAGTTTAAATAATGTATTTTCATATACAAACTTTTCTTCCATCTGTCCCATGAAAAGGTTGGCGTATGATGGGGCGACATTGGAACCCATTGCTGTGCCCCTTATTTGTTCATACCAATCATCTGAAAAAAGGAAATAATTATGATATAGCACAGTTCTCAACAATTCCTCTATAAACTGTAATTGAGGTTCAGTATATATACAAGTGATCTTCAAAGCACACATGCTTGATCCTATTCCACTCTCGTGGTTTATAACCGTGTACAAACTGCACACATCTAGGGTAAATAGTATATACTTGGTATTTTGCATGGGGAGATTTTTCAGTTTATCCAAAAAATCACTGGTGTCCCTAATATACAATGTTAATTTTAAGACTTCTGGTTGAAGTAACTTATCTAAATATGTGGCAATGTTAGTAAACACAGATTTGGCCCCTGCCACAATAGGGCGTCCTGGGGATCTGTCCAAGCTTTTATGTACCTTCGGTACTGTATAAAAGATTGGGGTCTTTGGCCATTCTATAAATAGATAATCAAACAGGGATTTATCAATGATATTTCTTGATAATGCTTTGTCTAAAATGCTCCTAATCTCATTTTGTATTTTAAATACTGGGCTGACTCTCTATCTCTGTTACATAGAAATCATCCTGTAATAATACAGTGGCACCTCCCTTGTCAGCTCTTCGTATAGTAACCCCTTTAGATTTTAGGTCACTAATAGCAGTACGTTGATCCCCTGAACAAATTTGGCTTACATATCTTACATATCTTTGGCAGATGCTTCACTTTCTCTTTTAATTTATCCAAATCAAATTTAACCAACTTTGTAAAGGTTTCAACGCTGCTATTACTGTCAGGAGGAACAAAAGTACTTTTTTTTATATAAACCAGTTCCCTTTAAATTCAATTTCCCTCTAACAGAACTTGTAGAGAAATTTTGTGCTATATTTATTTGATCTTTATGAACAAAAAAAGCTTTCAGTTTTAAAGTTCTGAAAAATCTGAACATGTCCTTATCCAATTCAAAAAGATCAATATCCTTAAAAGGGCAAAAAGTCAATCCCTTATTCATCAGTGTGTGTTCACTCTCAGTCAATGGTATATTAGACACATTTATTACATTCGTTACTTGCTGTGAGACGTTTTCTTTCTGTTGGCCTCTCTAGTTGGTTGTTAGCGGCGTACTGCTTTTTCGGAGCTTGGGGCCTCCCCTGATGACCTCACAGCTTCATCGCTCGAATCCAAAAAACTGGAACCGCTGGAGGAATCAGAGCTGTGCACTCCTTCTCTTGTCGCCTGTGTGTAACGTCCACATCCGTGACCGTACCTCCGACCCCTGTAACCAGCTGATTTCTGTGACCAATCAGAGCCTTCAGTAAGATATTATATCCTTGTAATTTGAGGTCTCAAGGGTATGTTGATGTGAACAGTATTGTATAGGAAAATAAAATACAGCTGCAAGCAGCAATAGAGGTGGCCAAGCGCATCACCTTTGCAATGGCATACAAGCAGCTAAGTCACAATAGAAAGCTTTAAAGCAAGTTTTTACATGTCTAACATAAGCAGTTTAAAAAAAAAAACACATTTTGAAATTTTTGCGTTTTTCAAGATAGTTTCCACAATATATGACTAATACTTTGAACACAAACAGATGTAACTCTAGGTCACAAAATAAGGTTATACAGCAAATTTCACAGCTTTAATATAAGCGGTTGCAAAGAAAGCTCATTTTCAAAATTTTCGCATAAACCAATATGGCTGCCACAGCTTGTGACCAATTCCTTCAATATGAACAACTGTGACTCTAGGTCCCAATATAAGGTTATATAGCAAGTTGCACAGTGTTAAAATAAGTGGTTGCAGAGAAAATAGATTTTCAAAATTTTCGCACAAAACAAGATGGCTGCCAAATCATGTGATATAGAGCCTCTATATTATGCTCAATAGTGCTCACCATAGATGTTAATAAACATGGCAAAAATAAAGCATTTTTATCAAATGGTTTTTGTTTTATTATTAATTTAGAAATATTGTTAAGCGTTTTTGAACAATTCACCTATTAAATTCTCTTGAACAAATTTGAATATTGGTCATAAGATAATTCTATAAACCAAATTTCACACCTGTGTCAAAAGCGGTTTTGGATAAGAAGATTTTTGTAGCTTTTAAAAGCAGAGCATACAAAACAAAATGGCCGCCACACAGTGAATTGTATGGCTTTCAAATTGCACACAATAATGCTCACCATAGACCTCTACAATTTGCTGAAGTTTCATGAAAATTTGTAAATGGTTTATTTCACAAAGGTGACTGCGCAATGCGAACTTTGATCGCAATATTGTCTTTGGGGGTCATGGCTATGTGTAATCATGTGTCTACTGCACTGTAATATAGATGAAAAGTATAAAAATAGTGCATAAAATGCAAAGTTACACAATAAAACTTCGATATAAAGGTTAATGTCTTTCGGAAGCCATGTTGATTACGGAAAAATCGCAGTTTGAACAAACTTGCAAGGAGCATATGTGCAAAATTGCACTTCATTGAACTAAGCGATTTAAGAGAAGATGTTTGAAAATTTTCGCAAAATGCCAGATGGCTGCCACATCATGTGACCGCTTGACTTCTCTTGAACAAATCTGAATATTGGTCATAAGATACCTCTATAAACCAAATGTCACGCCTATGTCATAAGCGGTTTCGGAGAAGATTTTTGCAGCTTTTAAAAACAGCGCATACGAAACAAAATGTTTTATTTCCCGAAGGCGAATGTGCAGTGCAAATTTTAATTGCAAAATCTGAGGGTTATGACTATGTGTAATCATGTGTCATGTGTCTATTACACTGTAATATTGTTAAATATCTTAAAACTAATGTATAAAGTGCAAATTTATGCAATTAAATGTCAATAAAAAGGTTAATGTCTCACAGCACCCATGTTGATTATGGAAAAATAGCAATTTGAACAAACTTGGTAGAGGACCTTGCAACGAACATATGTGCAAAATTGCACTTTATTGCACTAAGCAGTTTCAGAGAAGAAGATGTTTAAAGATTTTCGCAAAATGCAAGATGGCTGCTACATCATGTGACCAAGGCACTTCTGTTGAACAATGGCAAATCTAGGTCATAGCAGCACTAAGCACAGCAAGTTTTCTTGTATATTTTGTTCAGCTCTTTAAGTTCCATCTCCATAAACTAAATGATAAACTAAACTAGAAAACAATGCTCAAAGGAGGGCGGCTAAACGAAAGGGGAAGAAGTTATATGATAGAAACATTTAAAGGGACAATATACACTATTTTTTTCTTTGCATAAATGTTTTGTAGATTATCTATTTATATAGCCCATAAAGTTTTTTTTTTTTAAATAAATGTATAGTTTTGCTTATTTTTAAATAACATTGCTCTGATTTTCAGACTCCTAACCAAGCCCCAAAGTTTTATGTAAATACCGTCAGCTACCTACTCCAGCTTGCTCCTGTTTGTGTAAAGGGTCTTTTCATATGCAAAAGAAGGGGGAGGGGGGAGTGTCTTATTTGCCACTTGCAGTGGGCTTTCCAGCTACCTTTTCAACAGAGCCAAACTGACAGCTTCTAAAGTTCGTGTAGGGCCCAGTATGGGCCTGTAGCAGGCTAAGGGTTAAGGCTGTAGGAAAGTGGGATAGGAGATAGAGGGTTGGGTGCTAGATGCAACATTGTTGCAGGTAAGGTCAGGCCCCTCCTTACCTGGTAAAAGCTGAGGTTCCCCTCCCAACTTCCTCTTCTCCATCCGATCCAGGCTGTGAAGTGTTTTCTCTTTCTGTGCTGCTCAGTTTTTTCTCCTTTCTCTGACTACCATGCATCGTTCAAGGCGTTCAGTTCTCCCACCTAGACGCTATCAGGATAATGCAGAAGCTGGAAAGACAAAGGAAAAGATAAGTACTCAGAAAACAATTGATAATGATTTAGATTACATCCCTCCTACACAAAATCAGGCTGTTGTGGTGGCACAGGTTCATGCAGCACTCTCCCAGGAGCAAATCACTGAAGCTGGGGAGGATGTAGTGAATTTGGTGCCAGAATCACAGTTAATGGTAGAGGAGGTTCATTCACCTGTCATTAATTTAGAACAGCAGCAGCAATTGACTCCTAACCAATTCTCAAACCTGCTGCAGGCTGTACCATCTGCAGATGTTCCAGCAGTTTTAAATTTTATGAGCTATATTGCAGCTGCAATATCTAATGCTGCCTCTGCACAGCCCTCAGCAGGCCATGTGCAATTGCAGCATGTGGTTCCACATGTTCTGCAAATTGGGCCTGGCATAACCAGGGATCCCCATATTGCAGAGCAGGTGGATCCTAGCTCCATTTTACAAATGCAGGCCCCTGGGCCTCATTTGAATTTACCAGTTAATTTGGCCCTGCAGGCTCCTGGGCCCGTTTTGCATCCATTGTCCCCTCAGGCACCTAGGCCAAATTTGCATCCGGACCAGGCCCATCAGGCGCCTGGCCTACCTGCTCCGCTACATTTTCACCCCCATCAGGCTCCTGGCCCACTTGATCAGCCACATGGGTTGACCCGGGGGGCACCTAGGCCCGACTTACCCCCTTCCACATTGCTTTCATTGCCGCCATCGCAAACGCAGGCACCCGATGCCAATTTGAGCCCTCTCTTTGTTGCCGGAGCAGCGACCCCCCATCGCGTGCCTACCGCCACTATGGCTCCTCGCTTTCTGTCAATTAATCCGTTACCGGAGCCTCCGGTAACGCATGTGCAGGCTTCACGGCCTACTTCCGGTTGCGCACTTACATTGGCCGCGCGACCGGAAGTAGGTGTGGGGACTTCCGGTGCGGCCATTCTCCACAGCGGTGGCACCGGAGCAACAGCGGTCTCTCATGGGCTCGAAGGTGAGCACCACGAGGGAACGTTGCTTCAGGGGGGACATGTGGCGGCCAGGGAAGGAGGCCAGAATGCATTTAACACACTCGGTCAGGGTGTAGCAGGTCACGGTCAGGGTGTCAGATCCCCAATTGTTAGAGGGAGAGGCAGGGGGACAAAGGCAGTAAGGAAGGGAGTTAGAATTTCAAACCAGCCACGTCAGAGTTATCTGAGAAAGGGGGGGAGGGCCCCTATTAGCAGTGGTTTCAGGCCACTACAATTTACTAATAATGCACAAGTTAATGGTGCACAAGCCATTAACATACATGAGCAGCAATCTCATAATGCTGTGGCTTCTGCAGCTTTGAGCATTCATGAGCAGCAATTTCATAATGCTGTGACTCCTGCTGTTGCGAGTGAGATTGGAAATGTTAATGTTGTGAGTAACTTGGGAAACCCTAATGTTGTGAGTGATATTGTTGTGAGTGATATTGGTAACACGTTCAATGCTGAAGGCATGCATGTTATGGGAATGAATGCTGGGCAAATGTCTAATGTTGTTGGAGTCAGCAATGCTGCTGCTGCAGGACTGTCTGCAAATCAGTCTGTGGGTATGCGTGAAAGTATGAGTATGGAGGCAGGCCACGCACAGTCTATTGCTCCCATTAATTTAAATGCATTAGTTGAGCCATTTCGCCAACATTTATCTTCATCCCTGACTGCTAATGTGTCTGCACCTTTAAACAACTTCCAAAGTGCTCGCAAATTGGTTTCTCTTTTACAGGGAGTACTTGGAACAGCTCCAGTGTCATCGGAGGCACCAGTCGCCATGAGTTCGGCGGAAGTGGTCACGCAGAATGCATCTGCAGCGCAGTTGTCTTCCAACACTCAGCAGCAACAGCAGCCAGCTCAGCAACAACAACAGCAGCCGGTGCAGGACACCAATACCCAGACCGCACAGCCGGGAGTGTCACATGGTGAGCGTTCTGTTTTTGTACACGAACAGGAAGACACTACTGACACTTCACACACAGACACAGGTTCTGATAGTGATACATCGCTAGGCTTACAGGGGAAGGGACAGAAAAAAATGTTCCGCATGATAAAAAAAATCTTGAAGGAGGGTATAGGCGCAGCGAAGCAGCAATCTAAAAAAAATAGCACTCCCGATGCTAGGCTCACCCCAGCAGGCAAACAGCAATGCGGATTTGCAAGCCCTACCCCCCATCAGAGCAATCTCAGAGAGGAGGGCAGCTTTATATGGGGATGCCAGCCCTGGTGAAATTTACTCCTTGCACGCGCATCTGCGTAAAAAGACAGTTACCAAAATTCACCAAGGGAAGTACGTAAATATTTTCGATTTGTCTGTAGAGGCGTACAGGCAAAAGGAAAAGAGTGCTGAAGGGACTGGCCCAAAGAAATTCAAACGCCCAGACTCATTTGATGAGTGGCTGCAATGTTTCAGGGTTTTCTCATCGTGTTATTTGGAGAAGTACCCTTCTCAGAATTTAGCCATACTGAAATATACAGACACCATACACTGGATCCAGCGTAATCGCGGGGAAGGTGTGTGGAGGGAATATGACTCCGAATTCAGGAGGAAAATGTCGGGCAACCCCTCTTTAACTTTTTATTGCACCGACAATCAATTATGGCAGCGTATGGATCCCCATAAGGGACCAGCAGCGCAGGGTGCATCCTCGGCTAATCAGCAGTCCTTTTCAGAATACAAGGCTGCGGAGAAGGGGAGGCGCCTGTTGGGCGTATCAGGAAAAAAAGTGCGATAAGGGCAGCGCATGCACCTTTAGACACACATGCAAATTTTGTACAGGATCCCATCCAGGGGTCGAATGCAACAAAAGAAAAGATGGAGGCAACAACAGTAGAGCCCCCGGATCATTTACTGCTCAGAAAGGCGGCAACCCCAGTGAGGGTCCACGCGCTTAAGCCCTGGCTGTTGGCCTACCCAGACCAGGCCACGGCCAGAATGCTATGGGAGGGGTTTTCATTTGGCTTTAAAATTCCACTTTTTCAAAGGGTGCAGGGAGCGCATATGCAGAGAAATTTGTTGTCTGCATACCAAAACCCTGAGGTGGTATTGGAAAAACTCAATAAAGAGGTATCCCTGGGCCGCATGGCTGGCCCATTTGCTCACCCACCGCTAAAACATTTAACCATATCCCCTTTGGGTGTGGTCCCAAAGAAAGATAAGGGAAAATTTAGACTTATCCAACATCTTTCATATCCTAAAGGCACTTCTGTCAATGACGCAATTGACCCCCAACTAAGCTCCGTGCGATATCAATTATTTGATAGCGCTCTGGACTTGGTTAGACAGGCTGGAAAAGGCGCTCTACTCGCAAAATTGGACATAGAGTCCGCCTTCCGGTTGTTGCCTCTCCACCCTTCAGTTTTCCCTCTTATGGGATGTAAGTTTCAGGGTTTGTACTACGTGGATCGCTGCCTCCCTATGGGATGCTCCCTGTCATGTGCGCTTTTTGAAGCATTTAGCTCATTCCTACACTGGGTGGTTGCCAGTGATACAGGCAGCGATTCAATAGCGCATTACCTAGATGATTTCCTCCTTGTGGGAGGATCTGACTCAGGTGAATGTCTGAATCTAATGAACAGCATGCGCGGCATAATGGCCAAATTTAGAGTACCTCTGGCAGAGGACAAAACACAGGGCCCCGCGACATGTTTGGTTTTCCTGGGCATTGAAATTGACACATTGGAAATGGTCTGTAGGTTGCCCACTGACAAAATTGAAGCAATGCTGGAGGCGGTTCGTGCGGCCGTTTCAAAAAGGGCCCTTTCCTTGAAGCAGTTGCAATCATTGCTAGGGCTCCTTAATTTCGCTTGCAAGGTAATACCTATGGGCAGGATCTTTAATCGTAGGCTGGAAAGACAACTGTGTGGGAGAACAAATCCTACTCAGAGGATTGGCCTCACGGTGGACCTGCTGGCAGACCTGAGAGTCTGGGAGGTTTTTCTAAAATCCTTCAATGGCGTGCGTGTCTGGCGCTCAGACCCCATATCTAGTCAACTGTTGCATCTTTTCACAGATGCGGCAGGATCACATGGGTACGGTGCTTACTTCCAGGGGGAATGGAGCGCAGAGCCTTGGCCGGCCTCCTGGTACCTTCGGGGTTTCACCCGTAAACTAACCCTCCTGGAGCTTTTCCCCATAGTCCTGTCAGTGGAACTCTGGGGATTAAGATTCTCAAATAAGACAATCATATTCTGGACAGACAACACCAGTGTTGTCTTTGCGATTAACAACCTGTCGGCCACCTCGGCCGTGGTGGTAACGCTACTGCGGCACTTGGTATTGCGTTGCCTGGAACTCAACATTCAGTTCCAGGCGAAGCATGTGCCAGGTGTCAATAATGTGGTAGCAGACGCCCTGTCCAGATTTGAGTGGGACAATTTTAGACGCTTAGTTCCTAACGCATCACCAGTGGGTTTACGTTGTCCTGCTTTTCTTTGGCAGCTGGTCGCTCCTGGGTAGCCCTATTGCCAATGGTACGTTCTTCCTTAGCCCCCTCTACCTGGCGCACTTACTCGAAACTCTGGAACGAATGGGACCAGTTTTGTCGGTCCAGGGGCATGGATGCCGCACAAGGGAACATTGCATCTCTGTGTGATTGGTTGGTGAGTCTTCACAACTTAGGCACGCGTCAGGGTTCACTCCAGTCTAAATTAGCTGCGTTATCATTCTTTTATAAAGCATTGGGGCTCCCGGATCCAACTAACTCATCATGTGTCTATTACACTGTAACAGTGATGTGCAGTCACTAGAGGCAGGTGAGGCAGTGCTTCACCTCTCATATGGGCAAAAATATATATATTTTTATTGGCTTTAAAAAAAAATTGTAATTTTTTTTTCCCAGCATTTTTTTTCTCACAGCTATATGTTGTGCAATGAAGAGGCACAAGCAGGTCTGCCCACCATTACACAACATGCTGCGCCATCTACTGCATGCAAGTGGTTAAGATCATTGCATGGCCCATTAACTGCTTATTTGAGGCAGTCCTATTTGGGCTGAACCAATCCAGTGAGAGGCATTAGTAAGTGGAACATAGGGTTGGGGCTGGATGTTAAATCATATAAAACAAAACAAAAACGGAAAAAAACAACTTTCATATATTTTGTTGCTGTCCTGTGAAGCTGCCAGCTTTGCTAAAGTGAAAAAGAGAGTTCTGTTCTTCCCCTCTAAGTGCAGTGGAATGTGCCACTGTCACTTCCTGAATCCTTCCAGAGCAGGAGAGAGGCACAGAGAGCATTGTTTCACCCACATCTTATTAAAGTAAGATTTTAGTGAAAGGGATTCTGTTAGTGAAAATGATAATTTAATGAATGTGATTTAGTGTTCGTTTACTCTTTTACAGCAGGGTCGTTTTTGTATTTTGTTTAAACTCAAACTTTACACCCACTAACTTAGCAGCTTGCCTCTGTACTTCACACTAAATTATAGACTATAAACTCTCTGTAGCTCTGCTGTTTTATTACTTAAAATGCAGTGGTCCCCCCCCCTCTTGTGTGTGTGTGTGTGTCTCTCTCTCTCTCTATCTATCTATCTATCCATCTCTCTCCTTATGTGTTGTTCTCCCCCATGGTCTCTTTCTCTCTCTGTCTCTCTTCCTCCCCCTCTGACTCATCCTTTATGTAATGAAAGAATCTATAAGCATAATTTGCAGCATTAAAGTAAAAAGTATGTTTTAAACATATTTTAATGGGCATGGATTTCTAGATCTCATAATCAGAGCAAGCATTATGTTATCTGGCAAAAGTTTCTTTTACAATCCTTTAAACTAAAATCAGATGTTTACTAAGTTGACCAGTTTTCCAAGACACCATTTAAAGGGACATGAAACCCATATGAAACCCATATGCAAATTTAAATAACTTTCCAATTTACATCTAATATCTAATTTTCTTCATTCTTTTGATGTCCTTTGTTAAAAATCATATCTAAATATGCTCAGTAGCTGCTGATTGGTGGCTGCACATAGATACCTCATGTGATTGGCTCACCCATGTGCATTGCTATTTCTTCAACAAAGGATATCTAAAGAATGAAGGCGTATCCTGCCACTGCCTCACCAGCCTCTGACGTCACTGCACGTCACTGCACTGTAATATTGTTAAATATCTTAAAACTAATGTATAAAGTGCAAATTTATGCAATTAAATGTCAATAAAAAGGTTAATGTCTCACAGCACCCATGTTGATTATGGAAAAATAGCAATTTGAACAAACTTGGTAGAGGACCTTGCAACGAACATATGTGCAAAATTGCACTTTATTGCACTAAGCAGTTTCAGAGAAGAAGATGTTTAAAGATTTTCGCAAAATGCAAGATGGCTGCTACATCATGTGACCAAGGCACTTCTGTTGAACAATGGCAAATCTAGGTCATAGCAGCACTAAGCACAGCAAGTTTTCTTGTATATTTTGTTCAGCTCTTTAAGTTCCATCTCCATAAACTAAATGATAAACTAAACTAGAAAACAATGCTCAAAGGAGGGCGGCTAAATGAAAGGGGAAGAAGTTATATGATAGAAACATTTAAAGGGACATTATACACTAATTTTTTCTTTGCATAAATGTTTTGTAGATGATCTATTTATATAGCCCATAAAGTTGTTTTTTTTAAATAAATGTATAGTTTTGCTTATTTTTAAATAACATTGCTCTGATTTTCAGACTCCTAACCAAGCCCCAAAGTTTTATGTAAATACCGTCAGCTACCTTCTCCAGCTTGCTCCTGTTTGTGTTGAAAGGGTTTTTTCATATGCAAAAGAAGGGGGAGGGGGGAGTGTCTTATTTGCCACTTGCAGTGGGCTTTCCAGCTACCTTTTCAACAGAGCCAAACTGACAGCTTCTAAGTAAGTTGTTTTTTTTAAATTCTTTTTATTAAAGAGAGTTCAGGCATATAATACATACATACATACAAGAATTTTAATAATGTGTCTAGTTATCTTCAATAAATCTGAGATAGACATTAGAAAAAAAAAACACTTGATACACAATTCATGAAGTTAGGATACACTATTTGCTGACTTGTTATACAAATATGTATTAGAAGAGGTACATTTCCAGTGCATGTAATGATTTGAATTATGAAAGAGTATGTGATACATAGACATATATATTTACTGCATATAGACCCCAGGGTGTCCGCATTAATTATTACCCGGACTCTCTCCCGTTTTTTAAACATTATTAAACTAAACCTACAAACTAAACAAAAACTAAACAAAATAATTAATTAATTAACGTACCCTATGCCTATTCTAGAAAAAGCCTGAGTGGCCCCACTAGGATTTCAGAGCAAAGTTCAGAATAGCTATTATATGCGTTTTATGTTGGAAATTCACTCTAGATTTTTATATGGTTGTCGCATAAGGGATCCTCTCAAAAGCCCAGATATCAAGTCATTTGAGGTATAGTCTGATATAATGTGGGGAACACTCGTTATACCATAGCTTATCATGACAAGAATATCAACTACCCACTTAAACACAGAATGGCCTCATGTACATTGAGATGCAGAGATCTTGGGCGATTTAAAACAAGTAGAGTGTTCTATGTAAAAGTATAGTGCGCACATGTGTATTCCAGACTGTGACATGGGAGAAATAGTTAGGGTTTCGAGAATGTTACAAAATATGAGAGGATGATTAAGGGGACATCAGTGTTATCATATTTACACATGCGATAATTGAAAGGAGATGACAGCTTAACTTACAATTTATATTTGCAAGTTCCAGATAATTGTCATAATTGGGGTGGACCAATAGACATAGTAAGCTAGGGAGAACAGATTATTACAACGTGATATGTGAAGTAGATCATACCAGAGTACTACATATAACAAACCCGCAAGAGGGGTGCCCGCTATCCAGATCTATGTTGATAACGGTGTTAGGATAGTCTATTAGCCATGTATGTGATGGAGAAATAAGGTAATGGGCATTTTTCCTAGAGCAACTCAACCATATAATATGATTAAAAGACCTAAACTAGCAGTGCGAGTCAACCGAACACTACCTAGAGGGAAACAGTCATCAAGGCTAAAGATGTACAACGAAGTTAGTGCTGCAAAATTAATCTAGCCAGGGCCCACTATGACAAATACATTTTTCTTCTCTCCTCCCCCACTCTCCTGTCAGCTAGGGGCTAAACTTCATAGTAGCATACAAAACTCAAATAAATTATGAAGCATTAGTCTAGATCACACTTCACATATTACAATGAAGCAAGGTAATGAAATACATGCAGAGCTTAAAAGAGCAAGGTTAAAATACTATGATGCATAGGTGACAAACGAATACAAACTTCTCAACAAAAACAAAAAACAGGAAAGAAATAACAAAACTATAAGAACAACATTATTCAGATCATTGGAGTATAATTTTAGCCAATATTATTATTCAGAACGGTATACTGAGGTATATTATTTACACTAACAGTCTATCCTACATGGAGGCAACCCTGTGCATGAAAGCACCCGTAATAAAGTGTGGCCCTTTTATATTTGCGGCTTCTTATCCCTGCAGGCTATCAGCTGCACATGAAGGCTCACTCACAGTCTAGCCAATTCCCATACGCTCACTATATTGTGCAGGAATTAATATAATAGAAACCAGAACCACCAGGCAAAGGGTGTCCCCCCCAAACTGCTGCATAGAGGATAATGTAATTTGTCTAGGCCGTGGCTTCCTGGCATTGGGCCCCATGTCAGCCTGGTCTAGACATGTAGGGAGCAAGACAAAGTCCAGTTTTTTCCTATAAACATGCTGTGTGTTGAACCACAGCCCTGGCTGTATGAAGAGCGGGAGACACTGAACAGATATACTCTGTTGCCCCACTAAGGTGTATGACTTCGAAGGTTTTAATTTGTGGAGGGTTCCATCATCTGGCATGAGAAGTGCAGTGGGGTCGCAAGGTGGTGCAGCATCACAGCACAAGTTAGGCTGCACAATATCCATCGGCACGGCGTCCCAGGAGAGAACCCGCAGTGACAACAGTTGATCGCCGGGATCAGAGGTAGAGGCAAGCTCCGGCGTCCTAGGAAGTCTCTGGTTGGACCGGAGCACTTCATGCAGAGACAAGCAGGACGTTATAAGGTGATCCAAGCGGGGCATGAACACAGTCTTCAGTTCGGCAATTACTGAGGCCATCCTGAAAAGCCGCTCCGTCTACAGTTTCGTGACAGGCTTCAAAGGTATTTCCAGAGGTTAAGATAGGTTGTCTTAATAGCTCCGCTCCTTCAACGCTTGTTCTATGGAGTAGAGGTCAGAGGCAATTGTTTTACTACGCCAATATGGTGGTCCACGTGGAGTCCCAAGTTGCGGGTACTACGACCGGGGGCTAGGGCAGATGGTGCGCCCTTCACAATCAAAGAGTCGGCTGACGATGACCAGAACAGGGTCCCCCAGCAAGACAGACAATGTGGGTAACTGGATGGTTGCTGTATAGCAGAGAAAAAGTCACTTTTGATGCTTACATGTGCGGAGCTCTTGTTTCTTGCTTCCATCCAGTAATACCCTTCTAAGTAAGTTTTTAAACAGTTTTATAATGGATTTTTAAATCAGTATCTGTGCATCTTATTCTTTATAGTAGTGTCTATTACATGCAGTTATATGAAAATGAGTGTATACTGTCCCTTTAAGTATAATTAGAGCTTTAAAACAGCTGCATTTTCATTACAAAAAACAGCAACACCAGAACATGAAGTTCTGATCTCAAGATGGAGGATGCAGCTACATTTATGTAAAACTTCATTACAGGGAGGGCAGTTAATAATGAACAAAATAGACTTCCAATAGGAATGGTTTGGACAAAGGCAGAAATAGAAGTAAGGAAAGTCTGAGATATGAATAAAAACCTTGTGAATTAATTAAAGGGACGGTGTACTAGACAAATCAGCTCATTGTATTTAAAGGGATATAAAAACCCCAAAAATAATTTTATGATCCAGATAGAACATACAATATTAAACAACTTTTCAATTTATTTCTATTATCATATTTTCTTAGTTTTCTTGCTATCCTTTGTTGAAAAGCAGGAAGGTAAGTTCAGGTGTGGGTTGTGTGTGCAGCACTATATGGCAGCAGTTCTGCAACAATATTATACATTAGCAAGGGCAGTAGATGGCAGCACTATTTCATGCCATACAGTGCACACTACCTATCTAGATATCTCTTCAACAGAGTATAACATGAGAACTACTCAAATTTGATAATAGAAGTAAATTGGAAACTGTTTTAAAATTGTATTCTCTATCTGAATGATGGAATAAAAAAATGGGTTTCATGTTCCTTTAAAGCTGATACAGGAACATTTTAAAAGACACAAGCTTCTCTCTCCCACCTCCTACTGGGGGAATAATTTATTTTTAATGCCTCTTGTTTACATAGCTTTTTTGTAGCCATTACTGCAGTATAGAAATCTTTTTCAAATGTCGATATAACCAAACAATAACAAAATAAAGGTAAAGGGGCTATTTGTAAACAATTTAATACACTTAAAGGGACAGTAAAGTCATAATTAGCCACTGATTTAGACAGATCATACCATTTTATTTTTTTTAAATCTTTTATTTTTATTCAATCTCCAATACAATATCTGTTTGGGTCCTACAACATGTAGGTTCTTATTGCGCCTCGCAGGGCTATATATCAAAGGAAAAATAAACATAACATTACTTATAATCTGCAGAAACAAGATAGAAAAAGAAAAACAATACAAGTAACTTGACAGAACCAGTCCCAATTTATTCTTGTATATCGACTAATTCCATCTGACTTGGTCTAACCTAATATTTTATCTAGGATTACTACATGTGTAGGTCTCTTGGAACTTCAAGTAT
Source organism: Bombina bombina (assembly GCF_027579735.1). Classification (NCBI taxonomy): domain Eukaryota; kingdom Metazoa; phylum Chordata; class Amphibia; order Anura; family Bombinatoridae; genus Bombina; species Bombina bombina. The sequence continues at coordinate 1,267,048,822 of NC_069499.1, read as the reverse complement.
CTTCACTGTTATTCCTAACTGTATTGGAAAAATCAGATCATACCATTTTAAACAACTTTCCAGTTTACTGCTATTATTTAATTTGCTTACTTCTCTTGTTATCCTTTGCTGAAAGGTTCATCTAGGAAAGCTCAGGAGCAGCAAAGAACCTAGGTTCTCGCTGCCGATTAGTGGCTGCATATATATATATATATATATATATATATATATATATATATATATATATATATATATATATATATATATATATATATATATACCAATTACCATTGTTCAGTTAGAAACCAGTAGTGCACTGCTGCTCCTTCAACAAATGATACCAAGAGAATTAAGTAAATGTGTTAATAGTAAGTAAACTGGAAAAAAAATTAAATCATGAAAGAAAATGTTTGGGTTTCATGTCCCTTTAAGAAGGTAAAATGGATCATTGGGAACACATTAAATAATTATATTAAACTCTTGATGTGAGACTGACTGGTAATCTTCATACCTAAATCACACCACTAACGCTTCCAAAACATCATATTTCCATTCTATTAACCAATAGCACAGAAACACTCCATCTTTGTGTTCTTACTTAATTCAAATTCCTTGATAATTGTTGAAGCCTTGATAATTGTGGAAGTTCAACATGGCACCTCATGGCAAAGAACTCTCTGAGGATCTGAAAAAAAAGAATTGTTGCTCTACATAAAGATGGCCTAGGCTATTAGAAGATTGCCAAGACCCTAAAACTGAGTTGCAGCATGGTGGGCAAGATCATACAGCGGTTTCACAGGACAGGTTCCACTCAGAACAGGTCTCACCATGGTCGACCAAAGAAGTTGAGTGCACATGCTCAGCGTCATATCCAGAGGTTGTCTTTGGTAAATAGACGTATGAGTGCTGCCAGTATTGCTGCAGAGGTTGAAGGAGTGAGGGGTCAGCCTGTCAGTGCTCAGACCATACGCCGCAAACTGCATCAAATTGCTGTCAGGGTGCCAGGAATCAGTCTGAGACGAGAAGTGCAAAAATAATCACACCTTTATTAATAGGAAAAAATAATAAAAAGTCCACAAGTCAAATAACAAGCCAGGAGTCAAAACCAGAGCTGGTAGTCAGACGAGCCGAGTCAGGAGCCAAAGCGAATAGTCAGACGAGCTGGAATCAACAACAAGGAAAACAGCAGAGTCAGGAACAAGCCAGGGATCAGGAACCAGGAAGGACGTCACGCAGCCAGGTAATACACAGGAACTCTCACAAACAGGTCGGAGACAACGCAAAGGCAAAGCATACTGAACAGAGGCCCTTTAAATAAAAAGTGATGACATCACTGTCTCACACGGATGATGCACACCAGTCTGGCCATAAAAGGAAGTGCAGGAAATGAGCAGTATCCCCCACAATGCACCATAGTCAGGAAGAGAGGTGAGTAAAATGGCTGCCAGCAGCACATGGCAAACAAAACAGGGAAAAAACCCTGACAGTACCCTCCCCTCAACTACCCCTCCCCTGCGGCAGGACAAAAGGCTTATTGGGGAAACGGGCATGGAAGGCACGGAGGAGGGCGGGAGCATGAACATCAGAGGAGGAAACCCAAGAACGCTCCACCGGACCGTAGCCCCTCCAGTGAACCAAATACTGTACACGGCCCCTGGACATACGAGAGTCAATAATGCTGCTGACCTCATACTCCTCATGGTTGTCAACAAAGATAGGACGGGGATGAGGCAACATAGTGGTAAACCGATTACAAATCAATGGTTTCAAGAGGGAGACATGAAAAACATTGGAGATGCGCATAGCAGGAGGAAGGTCAAGAGCGTAGGCCACAGAATTAACCCGTCGGAGTATTCGAAAAGGACCAACATAACGGGGAGCCAATTTATTGGAAGGCACACAAAGGTTCAAGTTGCAGGAGGACAGCCAAACTCTCTCACCAACCTGGTAGGAAGGCGCGGGCAGATGCCTACGATCAGCCTGGAACTTTTGCCGCTGCATAGAATGGTGAAGGCAATCCCGAATCTGCACCCACGTGGAACGGAGTTGCCAGAGATGCTCCTCCAAAGCCGGAATACCCTGAGACATGAATTGGGCAACAAGGATGGTTGAAACCCATAATTCGCCATGAACGGGGATAACTTGGAGGAGGCATTAATAGTACTATTACGAGTAAACTCTGCCCAAGGTAACAGTTCAGACCAATTATTGTGGTGATCTGAGACATAGCAACGGAGGAACTGTTTCAGAGCTTGATTAGACCGTTCCGCAGCCCCATTGGATTGAGGGGGATATGCCAAGGAGAAGGAAAGCTGGATCCCCATTTGAGCACAAAAGGAACGCCAAAATCTGGAGACAAACTGGCTACCCCGGTCCGACACTATCTCCTTGGGTAACCCATGTAAACGGAAGACCTCCCGGGCAAAAATTGAAGCAAGCTCCTGAGCGGTAGGCAGCTTCATCAAGGGAATGCAATGTGACATTTTAGAAAAACGGTCAACCACCATAAGGATAACAGTATTGCCATTGGAAACAGGGAGCTCGACAATGAAGACCATGGAAAGATGTGTCCAAGGACGCTCACCATTAGCAATAGGTTGAAGAAGACCCACAGGAAGACGTCAAGGAGTCTTATTCTGTGCACAAACTGAAAAGGAGGCAACATACGCAGCAACATCAGAACGAAGACCTTGCCACCAGAATTGTTGAGTGACAGACCAAATAATTTGGTTCTTGTCTGGGTGACCTGCGGCTTTAGGATAGTGGTAAGTGTGCAAAAGTTTAGTTCGATGATTCTCAGGAACAAAACACTTACCACTAGGTTTCTCAGGAGGTGCATTGGTTTGTGCAGCCAGGATCTCCTCCCCCAAGGGAGAAGTCAAATTAGTACGTATGGTAGCCAAAATATGATCAGGAGGTATAACAGGAGTAGGTACAGACTCCTCCTTGGACAGAGGCGAAAATTGTCGAGAGAGGGCATCAGCCCTAACATTCTTACTACCAGGCAGGTAGGAGATCACATAATTAAACCGAGACAAAAATAGAGCCCATCTGGCCTGTCGGGGCGACAAACGTTTTGCTTCAGATAGATAAGGTAAATTCTTGTGGTCAGTAATAATGAGCACTGGCACGCTAGTACCCTCGAGAAGATGCCTCCATTGCTTGAGTGCCAAAATTATGGCCAGTAATTCCCTGTCGCCAATTTCATAATTGCACTCCGCTGGAGACAATTTCTCAGAGAAGAAACCACACGGATGCAAGGAACCGTCAGGCGTAGGACGTTGAAACAAGAGGGCACCTACTCCAGTCTCAGATGCATCGACCTCAAGAACGAAAGGCAGGACAGGGTTAGGATGAGCCAGAACTGGAGCGGCAGCAAAGGCAGTCTTAAGACTATCAAAGGCCTTAATGGCAGTAGGTGACCAATGGAGTGGAGCATTCTCTTTACGGGTCATGTCTGTGATAGGTTTGACCAAGGAAGAAAAGTTTTTAATAAACTTTCTATAGTAATTGGCGCACCCCAAAAAACATTGAATAGACTGAAGACCAACTGGGCGAGGCCACTGCAGAACTGCAGATAACTTGTTAGGATCCATGGAGAACCCTGCAACGGAGATAACATAACCTAGGAAGGTTACTTGAGTCTGATGGAACTCACATTTCTTGAGTTTACAAAACAGGCCGGTCTCACGTAGTCTCTGAAGAACCCGTGTAACATCAGAACGATGAGCCTCAAGTGTGGGTGAGTGTATGAGGATGTCATCTAAGTACACCACAACACACTGTTGCAACATATCTCATAGGACATCATTAATAACTTCTTGAAAAACAGCAGGAGCATTACATAGGCCAAAGGGCATTACAAGATACTCATAATGTCCGCTCCTGGTGTTAAATGCTGTTTTTCATTCGTGGCCCTCCTTAATTCTAACAAGATTGTACGCTCCTCTCAAATCAAGTTTAGTAAAGACAGTAGCTCCCTTGAGGCGGTCAAAGAGTTCCGTAATGAGCGTAATAGGGTAAGCATTCTTAATGGTAAGACGATTAAGACCCCTATAATCGATGCATGGTCTTAACTCACCACCCTTTTTCTTCACAAAGAAGAAGCCAGCCCCTGCAGGAAAGCAGGATTTGCAGATGATCCCCCGCGACAGAGCATCAGCAACATACTCCTCCATAGCACAATTCTCTGCAACAGACAGAGGGTACACCCGGCCCCGAGGAGGAATGGCTCCGGGTTGCAGGTCTATGTAACAATCGTAAGACAGGTGAGGAGGCAACGTACCGGCACGCACCTTGTCAAAAACGTCTAGGAGCTCTCAGTACTCCTCTAGCAATTGAGATACCGAAGAAGTGCACAAGACTTTAACTGGTTTCCGAAGACAAATAGAAATACATTGCAGGGACCACGACAAAATTTCGGACCTGCGCCGGGATTGTGCTTTTGGAGCCAGGGATAACCCAGAACAACCGGAAAATGCGGAGAGTTTATCACCTGGAACTGGAGGGTTTCAAAATGGAGAGCCCCAACAGCCATGGACAACGGAGTAGTTTTGTGAGTAACGAGTGCGGGCTGAAGGGACCTGCCATCAATGGCCTCAATAGCAAGCAGAACGGACCGAGGCAAAACAGGAATGGAGTGCTTTGATACAAAAGCACTGTCAATGAAATAGCCTGCAGCACCGGAGTCAACAAGAGCCTGAGTGACTATGGAGGAGTCCACCCAGGAAAGGACAACCGTGACCAAAGGTTTCTCCTTAAGCGGTTCCGGGGTCGAGGATAAACCACCCAAGGTCTGCCCCCGACAGGACCTTAGGTGTGAGCGTTTCCCGGCCATGTAGGACAAGTCTTCAAAAGGTGGCCCTGTAACCCACAATAGAGGCAGAGCCCCTCCCTCCTCCTAAAGGCCCTCTCCGCCGTGGAGAGATGCGTGAATCCCAACTGCATCAGCTCAGCAGTACCTGGTGACTCGGGACCAGGAGGAATGGGAGGAAAGGGAGGCATAGGTGGGAACGAACACGTAGGAGACAATGGAACAGGAGGCTTCCGCAAGCGCTCCTTGAAAGAGGGCCTCTCTCTGAGTCTGATGTCAATTAGGATAAAAAAAAGACACCAATGCCTCGAGATGCTCTGGTAAATCTCTGGCAGCAACTTTGTCTTTAATCGCATCAGAGAGCCCATGAAGCATACGGAACTCAATAGCATACTGAGCAACAGATCTTGTACCTTGCTGAATGGACATGAGTCGTTTAGCAGCAGAGGAGGAGCGAGCCGGAACATCAAATACCCTTCAAAAGGAGGCCACAAATTCAGGGTAATTTGAAATCACAGGTTTATTTGTCTCCCACAAGGGATTAGCCCAGGCAAGAGCTGTGTCAGAGAGTAACGAGATGAGAAATCCCACCTTAGCTCTGTCAGAAGGAAACACCTGAGGTAACATCTGAAAGTAAATGCCCACCTGGTTCAAAAACACTGAATAGGATCGCCTCCATATCGCTGAGGTAGAGGTGCAGAACCGGAAATGCTTCTGGTAGGCATAGGTGCAGCAGCGGAAACAGGAGCAGCCATAACTTGCGGGACACTTTGGTCCAAATGTGCAGTGCGAGTCAGTCGACATCTGGCACACTATACATCCCACACAAAGGGACTACACCTTCTTCTCCTTACCTTCTAATTACTTTTCCAGACTAGACTATGGGCTAGATTTACTAAGAGCCAGGTGGAAAATGGCAGACTTCTCCACCTCTGTCCGCCTGGCATTGTGGCTAGTGGGCAGCAATACGCTGCTCGCATTTGTCATTGCACAAGCAACCGCTTGTACATTGACACCCCCTTCTCCCATGCAGCTAATCATGCATGAGCAAGCGCTGTCAATCACCCCAGTCAGCGAAGTCTGGGGGGATTAAGAAATTACACTAAAGTTTTATTAGCAGGTTAAGAATCAGTGGTCAGATTTTTAACCTGCTAACTAAGGGTTATAACAGAGGAACACGCAAACAAAACTGTAAATGCAAATAAAATATTCAACGTGAGTCTGTTTATACACGGCAAGGAACAAGTTTAACCAACTCCAGTGCGAGTCCCCCTGACATAGTAATTTTTACCAGTTAGTTGCCGGGTCGCCCAAAGTCTAAGCCTTAAATAGGTAATGGTAAAAGGATAGCGTCCCTGTTCCTGAATAGAGTCCCAATTGAACAACCGCATATCTGTACAACAAGGGGTTTTCAAAAGTTGTAAAGTCACTAAGGAGCTTTGTGTTTGTGCCCATGTACCTCCGTGATCTCTGGATGAATGCTCAGCAGGGGCTCTCTTATTTATGTGTTCCCCGGTAAGTTGAAAGGCTGATTGGGTCACTACTGTGTCTCCTTTGCTGTGCCCTGCATCGGCTGTACAGCCGACGGTAATCCATATGGTTTTTACATCTGGGATGGTCTCATCACCAGTCACAGGCCCTGTGGTAGTGAATGATTTATCCTTTTTGACAAGGGTAGGCCTATAGCGTTGGGGCCCCGGAGCACTACCGCCCAAGTGCATCGCCGAAACAGGCCTGGCTGGAGTAGTTTGTTGGGGTGCTTTGAAAACTCTGTGGTTAAATGCTACAGTCATCTTTTCTTTTAAGGCCGCATAGTGAACTGAGAGAAGATTGCACAGCACTTGTAAAATGGTATTGGCACTTGTCATGTCCATGTTGATCTTCTATGTAGATCGTCAGGTCAGCACACTGGACAGGATATTATGAATGCACTCACAGTGCTAACTAACGACAGGAGCTGGAAAGCATCCTGCTGGGGGGGTATTTCACGTGGTTGATGTTATAGGCCACCGCTTCAAAGTAGCTCCGGGCTCTCGCTGGATAAGTTTTCGTTAGTAGATTTAAGATATGCCAATCTCAATACTGAATACTTCATATAGAGGATGATATCTGGTAGATAGCACAGGAAAGCTGGAGCAGCTTGCAGAAGTGCGACCAGTCATGGTTGCCGCCTGGATTTCCCCCCCCCCCCCCAGAGGTATAAAATTAATCCATGCATAGAGGTCACTCTCATTCATGGCCACAACCTTGTAACATTTCGGCTTTTCTATTCCCTTTATTCATAAATGTACTAAGATGGCTTTCCGATTGTTAACGATACTAGGCAAGGTTGGATGGGATCTCTCTGCTATTCATTGTAACCATAAGACTCCTAGCATGTGAAACCAGATGTGATCAAACTATGGAAGGTATTAAGTAGGCTTCAATGAATATAAGATCTCTTTGTTTTCTGAAATATTTACATCTTCCTTCTCCTCCTCGCTCTCTAGGCTTATCATGGATAGGTAGAATCGGCTGTGCGAAGCTGGCCCCCCTACAATCATCACAAATGTTTTGGTACATAAAAATTAAGATTTGTTCCGCTTCTATTTTTAAGATAATATCAATTATTTTTTGAGTTATTACCAATTAAATAAAGGTCACCAAATGTGACCCAGCCCCCCTACAACAGGGTGGTTGGTTAGTGCTGCGTTTGTGCCGGTTTGTATTGTTTAAATCTCTATTCTATTTTGTTTAGTTTTTGAGTTATTAACAATTTAATAAAAGTCCTATATGATCACCCATCCCCCATACAACAGCCAAAAGACATGAAACCGAGCTGGTTGGTTAGTATATCATATCATTTCAGATTGAATGATATATATATAAATCTTTTGGAACTAGTTCACATTGTAAATAATCATCCTCAAAAGTAACCGTATCAATATAAACTTTGTATTTGATAATTATAGAGTGCCCTAGGTTATTGCTGTATGATTCCCAATTTTTATATTCGATACATTTATCTGGCAACTGGCCCAGATCCTTGTTAAAGTGAAGGTAAACTTTAATGAATTAAAACCCGTTTTTTTTAAACTATTATTAAAAACAGAAGGCAGCCGTTTTGATTAAAAACTACCTTTGTTTTTTTCACAGCCAGAGCAGCTTCCCCCACACGGAGATCCTCTTCACACGTCATCAATGACTAATCCAGCTTCCTCCAATCACGGCTTTCCCCCCAGGGTAGTCATTGCCTGAGGCCATGCCATGATTGGAGGAAGCTGAATTAGTCATTGATGACGTGTGAAGAGAGGATCTCCGGGTGGGGTAAGCTGCTCTGGCTGTGCAAAGAAGAGAGGTAAGTTTTTAATCAAAACGGCTGCCTTCTAAACTTTGATGAATGAAAGTGCCCCTGTTTTTAATAGTATTTTTAAAAAATGGGCTTTCATTCATCAAAGTTTACCTTCACTTTAATATAAAATGTATGCACTCATATATGTGTGTGAATTTGAAACTGTGTAAACAAAAAATATAGGGTGGCCTCAATGTGTTTGCAGTATACGTGCGCACTATTCATGTTAATTTCAGTCACACTATTCCGCAATAAGCAGTGATATATGCTGGCTTCCTGGTAGGCATCTAAACGTGATATCTGCGGCTTGAATGTTTCATAGCCAATTTGGTTAATACTGATATTTGTGCTATATCTAGTCACGGCTTCATAAAATGAAGTCCCATTGATTGAAGTATAAACATTATCTTTTAATTCTGCACTGCGCTCTAAGGTTTATGTTATAACATAAGTTTTGTTGGTACTGATGTGGAGCAATATTTTATGACAGCCTACAAAAATTGTATTTGCACTGGGCAGACTGGATAGAACAATATGATACTGACTGGAAGCCAAACATATCTGCTCAGGACACTTGACTGCTGAATCCACCTCTTCCCCTTAGTAAGCGACTTGCACGTAGAGATGCTTCTCTAGGCTTACATCACCCCCTCACTCTCTGTATTCTCCCTCCCCATTCCCCCCTAACTCTCCTGCCTCCCCTCCCTCCACTCTAAACATATAAGTGAATTTGAGGGGGTACTTAAATATCCCCCTCGTACTACCAAATCATATTTAAAATCCATTCTTTTCATTTTATCATACTGAGTTTACGACCTATAAGTGAGACCTAGAAGGAATTATTGCTTAGTTGAGTACCTCCTCCTTTTGCCCCTACCTTCACTTTCCTGACATAAAATGTATATGAGGAGATTGGTCATGATACACAAGACTAATTACTGATCGTTTTATTTATATACTTGTTTTACACGTGTATACTTGGTCAAAGATATCACATTTTTGTCAGCATACCTGTTGTAACTCACTTGAACTGTAACTGCCTTTTAATCATTGTATTTGACATCTTTTGACTTTAATAAAAATATTTGGAAAAAAAATAAAAAAATTGTATTTGCAACTGTAGCAATATGGTGTCCGAGGTAACGCCAGATACTCTGTAAGTAATTAAAAAAAATATAGACCCTATTGTCCAATACAACCCCCTTGACATTTAATCTGTGCGGCTTTATCAAAGGAAAAAACGTGCTAAACACAAATGAGGTCTGGAACACAGAAGAACATAATAGCGCCTGCGCTAACAGCGCACTAGAGTAAAGGAGTAATAAAGCCTGAGTTAAAATAACATACTTCGATAGCACACATAAAACATAAACATTAACAGCATTGAAACAGCGTGCAGTACAAATGTTAGAGTGCCTGCACTAAACTGAACAAAGTGCCTGCATATATAAAAACAGTGAGCCCACAAGGATAGACAGCCCGCTTGCACAGTCTAACATCACCATTTTACCTTCAATTTGTAACGTGAGCACAAGAATAAGAGCACAAGTGATTTCACTTGAGTGGCATTAGCGCTCAGTATCGCTAATATTTTTGCGATTCGCTTCTAATCTAGGCCTTTATAAATGGCATAAATGCAGATGAGATTGTCACTCATGTTCCAGTCTTCTGAGTGCTCAGTAGAGAATCACTTAAAACCTTCACGGAATTCAAATATACGTTTCCACATTCTTTTAATTCTTTGTTATCCTACTTCCTTACACTATTTTATTTTCACACATTCTGACAACAGCAATCTGATCAGACCACAAATCTCATTTTAAACTCAATGCTCAAAACAGCCTTGACAAGAGGATTGATCTCTATCTCCTATAAAATCCTAGTAGATATTATAGCCCAATCTCTTCCATCTTTTACTTCCTCTTGGAAACTTAACATAACTTTTGCTAAAGAACAATGTAATAAGATTTTCTTATCCACTAAATAATCCTCTATCTCTGCTTATGTATTACACTGTGTGCAGAATTATTAGGCAAATGAGTATTTTGACCACATCATCCTCTTTATGCATGTTGTCTTACTCCAAGCTGTATAGGCTCGAAAGCCTACTACCAATTAAGCATATTAGGTGATGTGCATCTCTGTAATGAGAAGGGGTGTGGTCTAATGACATCAACACCCTATATCAGGTGTGCATAATTATTAGGCAACTTCCTTTCCTTTGGCAAAATGGGTCAAAAGAAGGACTTGGCAGGCTCAGAAAAGTCAAAAATAGTGAGATATCTTGCAGAGGGATGCAGCACTCTTAAAATTGCAAAGCTTCTGAAGCGTGATCATCGAACAATCAAGCGTTTCATTCAAAATAGTCAACAGGGTCGCAAGAAGCGTGTGGAAAAACCAAGGTGCAAAATAACTGCCCATGAACTGAGAAAAGTCAAGCGTGCAGCTGCCAAGATGCCACTTGTCACCAGTTTGGCCATATTTCAGAGCTGCAACATCACTGGAGTGCCCAAAAGCACAAGATGTGCAATACTCAGAGACATGGCCAAGGTAAGAAAGGCTGAAAGACGACCACCACTGAACAAGACACACAAGCTGAAACGTCAAGACTGGGCCAAGAAATATCTCAAGACTGATTTTTCTAAGGTTTTATGGACTGATGAAATGAGAGTGAGTCTTGATGGGCCAGATGGATGGGCCCGTGGCTGGATTTGTAAAGGGCAGAGAGCTCCAGTCCGACTCAGACGCCAGCAAGGTGGAGGTGGAGTACTGGTTTGGGCTGGTATTATCAAAGATGAGCTTGTGGGGCCTTTTCGGGTTGAGGATGGAGTCAAGCTCAACTCCCAGTCCTACTGCCAGTTTCTGGAAGACACCTTCTTCAAGCAGTGGTACAGGAAGAAGTCTGCATCCTTCAAGAAAAACATGATTTTCATGCAGGACAATGCTCCATCACACGCGTCCAAGTACTCCACAGCGTGGCTGGCAAGAAAGGGTATAAAAGAAGAAAATCTAATGACATGGCCTCCTTGTTCACCTGATCTGAACCACATTGAGAACCTGTGGTCCATCATCAAATGTGAGATTTACAAGGAGGGAAAACAGTACACCTCTCTGAACAGTGTCTGGGAGGCTGTGGTTGCTGCTGCACGCAATGTTGATGGTGAACAGATCAAAACACTGACAGAATCCATGGATGGCAGGCTTTTGAGTGTCCTTGCAAAGAAAGGTGGCTATATTGGTCACTGATTTGTTTTTGTTTTGTTTTTGAATGTCAGAAATGTATATTTGTGAATGTTGAGATGTTATATTGGTTTTACTGGTAAAAATAATTGAAATGGGTATATATTTGTTTTTTGTTAAGTTGCCTAATAATTATGCACAGTAATAGTCACCTGCACACACAGATATCCCCCTAAAATAGCTATAACTAAAAACAAACTAAAAACTACTTCCAAAAATATTCAGCTTTGATATTAATGAGTTTTTTGGGTTCATTGAGAACATGGTTGTTGTTCAATAATAAAATTAATCCTCAAAAATACAACTTGCCTAATAATTCTGCACTCCCTGTAGAATCAAACTTCAATATATTAATGAGATGGTATCTCACACAAAATTGTCTTTATCCCATGTACCCCTCCTTATGTTTGTTGAGTGCTTGAGAGTATGAAGGAGAGGGTCATATATGGTGGGACTGTGAGGGGATTAGGCCCTACTGGACACAAGTGATCAATTATATGTATCTTCCCTAGGCTGCTGTATGGATTCATCCCCATGAATTATCTTTTTAAATGACCCCCCTTCAATAACATGCAAATATAAAATAGCTCTATTCTGTAGCGTTTTACATTTTAATGTTGTTTCTAAAACCATTAATGCATTGGCCCCTTTACATCCCAGCATACATAAAATGTTGTAATTATTATTATTTTTTACATAAGGATTTTTTTTTTAAACTTACTATACAACTATCACAAGATGCTTTTAGTTGGGTATATTCCAGTCTGTTAGAAGAGCTGTGCAAACTGGATTTTACTAGTTTGTTTAGAGTTTAAAAAAAAAAAAGACAATTCAAGTTCAAAATCAGAACATCTGCAGGCATCCCAACTGCCTCTGATTCTGAGCTCTGTCCCTCTGCAATAGTCATATGTCGCTACTTGCAGAATTTCCCTTGGCCCCACACATGGAATACCCAGACACGCCCACAAACTGACCAGTAACAACTACTTACCAACCACACGCACCCACAACCCCGCCCACTAACCACCTATGATCTGACCTCCACCCACAAAATTGTGACGGCCCCCATCAACCTCCTGAGTCCCCTAATATCCAGCCACAAATTTTGGGAAGTATGCACCAGATTTTTACATAGTTTCCTAGTTGTTAAACAGCCTTACGTGCATTGTTTCCCATGGCTTATTTTTGCTTTTACTAGAGAGAGACTTTTTTTTTAATGTTTACATTTTCATGCAAGAACAGAAGCAGTTCTGTAAAGATAATATATTTTAAAAAATAAATATATATATATATATTGATATATATATATATATATATATGTACATAATGTGTGTGTATGTATGTATCATTTATTTATTTATAATATATATCATTTATTTCTCACAATTTTAAACAATAGAAAGGTTTTGCAAACCCAAAAAAAGGTTAGGAGCCATTGGTCTATTTTAACACACTCTGCATGCACACAGGAGTATTAATGACCAGCAGAGGGTGTGAGAGTCATGAAGTTAACAAATACTGCTTTCATATGTGACTGTCCAGTGTGAAATACAGCAGCATGGTCATTAGTTGTATAATATGTATACATATCCATTACATTTACTAAAATGAAAAATACTTTGGTTGATGGGTCTTAAAACAAAACTATTTTACAATAACAACTTAAAGGACCACTAAATGCAGTAGAATTGCATAATTAACAAGTGGATAATTGAAAGACAATGCAATAGCACTTACTCTGAATTTCAAATATGCAGTAGATTTTATTTCTGGCAAATTATTTTTTTCTCCTATTTGATGCCCCTCTGTATCATGTGACAGACATCAGCCAATCACAGACTAGTATACGTATACCCTGTGAGCTTGTACACATGCTCAGTAGGATCTTGTTCCACAGAAAGTGTGCATATAAAAAGACTGTGCAAAATTTGATAATGGAAGTAAATTGGAAAGGGTCTTAAAACTGCATGCTCTTTCTGAATCATAAACGTTTATTTTGCTTTGAGTGTCCCTTTAATGTCAGTGATACACTGACTGCATGGTTTGCTCCTGTTTTCTCAACCTTTTTACAGCAAAATCAAAAGGCCACTTCTCTCTGATAATCCTCCGTGATCTGTCTGCAGCCTTTGATACTGTTGACCACCCTCTTGCTCCAAACCCTCCAATACTTTGGCAATTGTGACACAACCCTCTTGTGGTTTTCTTCGTACCTATCTAACCATACCATTAGTGTAGCCTTCTCTGGTGCATACTCTGCCCCTTTACCACTTTCTGTTGGGGTACCACAAGACTCAGTCCTTTGTCCCCTTCTTTTCTAAATCTATACGTTATCATTAGGTTTCTTATTAAAGTCCCACAGGTTTTAATATAAATTGTATGCTGATGACACCCAAACTTACCTCTCAAAAACAGACCTATCCCCTTCCTAACGTGTGTCACTAACTGTCTTTCTCATATCTCACCCTGGATGTTCTCTCACTACCTTAAGCTAAATCTCTCCAAAATTGAGCTCCTTATTTTCCCCACTTCTTCCAAACTCTCCACCCCCCATTTTTCTACAACTGTTGACAAATCCATCATTATCCCAACCACACAAGCCCAATGTCTTGGGGTCACACTTCACTCAGATCTTTCTTTAACTCCTCACAGTCAGTCTTTGGCCAATTCCTGCTGCTTCCACCTTAAAAAACATCTCCAAACTTCAACATTTCCTCACACAAGACACAACTAAGATTTTAATCCACTCTCTCATTCTTTACCGCCTTAACTACTGCAACTCCATCCTCTCTGGTCTCCCTAGCTCCTTTACAATCCATAATGAATGCTTCTGCCAGGCTCATCTTCCTTATATGTCACTCTTCATCTGCTACACCTCTCCGCCAATCCCTTCACTGGCTTCCTCTAGCCTCCAGAATTAAACACAAAATTTTGACTCTGACATACAAGACCCTCAATTACACTCCTCTCCCCCTATATCTCAGACCTTGTCTCTAGATACTCTCCCTCCCCCTTCGCTCTGCTCACGACCTCCCTCCTCTCCTTCTCTCTTGTTACCTTCTCACATTCCCATCTACAGGACTTCTGCAGACTGGTCCCTATTTTGTGGAACTCTTCCTCGCTCCACAAGACTCTCTCCTAGCTTTAAAAGTTTCAAGCACAACTTAAAGATTCTACTGTTCAGGGATGCATACAACATACGTCTCTCCTACTTTGTAATCCCCTTGAACCCCCTTAAGCTAATGAGCCCAGCTGTTTGTAGGTCACCTTCACGAGAGCTGACTACAACACCAGTGAAACTCTTGGCAGGGCCCTCTACCCACTTGAGCCCTATAAATGTTCCCTTGCTTCTCATGCCTATGCTTATAGCTCTACGGAATTTGTTGGCGCTCTACAAATAACTAATAATAAGCTTTGATCTGAAACGTCTCTATTGTCATTTTTATGCTAGATCTTCCACACTAAAGTGATATTTTAAAGGAGTGGCACTGTCACATATATTGATTTTGTCTAAATATAATATTTAGACAGTGTTGCAGTGGGATGGCATCATTCAATAAAAATACCCTTCAAAATGTGTTGCCTCGGTTAATCCTGTTGCCCTAGGTTAGATAGCTTAAGGCAAAATAGGCTCCTGTTCGGCAGTTCAAGTTAATTGTGATTTATATATCTGAAATGAATAGTATGCAATGTTCTTAACCGCTTTGATGCTCATGCTCATTGCGGCCTGAAGGGTGATCGCAGATATGAAGCTGTTTTCATTGACCCTAACTACAGACATCATTTGTGGCCTAGTGGGCGGCATTCCCATGGCTTCTGTGAGAATCCCCTTGACGTTACTACAAACTTCTGGTGATGTTGCAAAAGTGCAGAATCAAGTAGCTGAAGACAATCAAGCCCCCTCATTTGAAAGAGAATTTGCTGTTTTTTCAAATGGTGGTGGTCTTGAAAACACCACGCCCCCTTCAAAATTAAAAAGATAATGTTTATAAAGTAAAAACATTGGGTTTTACTGGAGATTGGATTTTTAGGGACACATACATTTTTTTAAATGTTTATAGACCCCCCAGTAAAGTTTAATTTATAGTGTACAAGACCGTGATCACCAATTAGATTTTTTTTTCTTTTATTTCTACTTAGAATAAAAAGGGGTACCAAAAGGGGTACCTTTGTGTCAAACTCCCAAAAAGCCTGTGCCCCTCAAATTTGGATAGCATTGACAACAGTTTAGTTAAGTGATTACAGTATCAGCCTTATTTACTAAAATCTCAACAAAAATATGCATTTTTTTAAAATATTTTTGTTGCAGCCTTCACATATGCAGTAAAAAGGTAACTATAATGGTAAATTCTGAATCTGATAAGCCTGTTGAAAAAAGAATAATATATTATGTGTGTGGGTCACTCAATGAAATATGACTTACAATACTGTTTCAATTTAAAGGAACAGTTTACACAAAATTTTTATTTCCTTTAATTTGTTCCCAATGATCCACTTAACCTGCTGGAGTGTATTAAATTGTTTACAGGTAACTCCTTTACCCTTATATTGGCATTTGAAATAGTTGATTTAGACTGGGGTATCCCCACCTATTCTGAAAGTTTGTGGCCGCAGGTCCAAGCTATAGATAAGCTTTGTAAACACAGCCAGCAGAAGAAATTACACTCCCAGTGGGATATAGCAGAGATAAGGTAATAAAATGTTGGTTTTCCATTGTTCTCTCCAAGTGCTGGTGATTGTTTTATGGACAGATATAAGATAAAGAAACATGTATATGTATACAATGTGATACAGTAATGAGATCAGATTATACATACAAGCTCAACCCATCTTATTAGGTTGTGGCTTCAAAACACAAAATAAGAGCTATAATATACACAAATAAACCTTAAAAAGCTAATTTTCATCCTTTTTTTACTCTGCAGTTGGTAAAAAAAAAGCAATTGTAAA
This sequence comes from Bombina bombina, assembly GCF_027579735.1. Lineage (NCBI taxonomy): Eukaryota > Metazoa > Chordata > Amphibia > Anura > Bombinatoridae > Bombina > Bombina bombina. Next base: position 1,267,032,512 of record NC_069499.1, on the reverse strand, counting down.
CACATTAAGGGAAAAACTATTTTACAGTATACTGTCCCTTTAAGCAAAAAAAAAACAAGGGATGTAAAAAGGCTTAGCAGTGATGGGGTTAAATTGTATTATGGCCATCTAGGTTCAATGATAGCTGTATTTTGGGCATCAATGCTAAACATGCTTATCTTATGAGATTCTTTTTCTAAATATACACCCATCCCCTACACCCTGTAGAACTTAGCAAGTTTTTCTGCTATTTTAGTGCTATTAAAGTGAAGGTAAAGTTACCTATTTGATGATCTGGAATTACATTCTTTGTCCCAAATAAATACGACTTTAATTCAACAAGTTTTTCAAAGTTATCGGTAAATGAAGTTATCGCCGTAATCAAACTATTTTTTAAGCTTAGTCAATTCAACCCATTTTTTTTTTTTTTTTACTGGATCACGTTCTGAAAACATCCAATTGAAATTCTGTCAGGCAGCCTTCAAACTACGTCACCTGCCTGCTTTTTAAACTGCGCATGCGCTATAGTTTTATTATCCATATTGGAATCAAAGCGCACTCCAGTTTCGCGATTTTATTATGAATACCCCCATTACGTCATCTGCTTTCACGGATTTCAGAGTATCGCTTGCGCAGTAGCTGGAGAATTTGCTGATTTGCGCATGCGGATTAGTGACGATCATCGTAAACGTGCTTTAGAGAAGTAGTGGTTGGGAAGAGTTTTCATGGAAACGGTAAGCAAATATATATATTTAAAAACTATCAAAATATTAAAAGAATATTAAAATAAACTTAGCGATTAGCTTCTTCTACTATTAATTGATGCATTGACGTTGTCAAATTAAGAAAACTTTACCTTTACTTTGTTGACCTCTCATGCTCACAAATTATAACAAATCATCCTAATATATTATCTCACAGTTTTCAATTCAATTTTGATACATTTCTTTAAAATGTATGTTATACACACTATTTGATCATTTTAAATTATAATAGGTTCATATATATGAGCACACATTTCAGGTTTATTTGGCTACAATTAGTTACACCAAATAGTTAATCTATACAGAATAAAGCAAATAAATGTATCTGAGTTTTTTTTCTTGAGAGAGAGAGAGAGAGAGAGAGAGAGAGAGAGAGAGAGGGGAAAATAATATTATTAAATTATTTTTTAATGAAAAATACAAAATTGCATCATTATACCAACCCTCATCAGCTTTATTTCACAAAGATTTCTCAGAGCCTCGTTAGCGCAGTAGGTAGCGCGTCAGTCTCATAATCTGAAGGTCGTGAGTTCGATCCTCACACGGGGCACATTAATTTATTATTGTTCCGATCTACTGCCCCCCCACCCAAAGCTGTACTAAAAAGGAATACAAGAAATAAAAATGCATATTCAAATAATACTATTAAAAATATCCTCTACATGGAATTGGCTACATATATCTGGCTCGCTTACTGAGAGATAATGTGAAAATAAAATGATTACTAATCGAGATAGTACTATTTTTCCCTCGAAGTTTATTTATCTTAAAACTTTGAATCCATTGGCTGTTAAAAATAAATGCAAACCTTATTTTAAGAGGCTACAAGTATTGCTCTATGTTCATGGCTAACTGTTCTTGGGAACTAGCCGGGGCTGTAGTGGGAGCCTGGGAGGGCTGTTCACTGTATGTTTGGGGGAGGTTCCCTATGAAGTCACTAGGTGTAGCTGCGGCCTAAAAATGGGAGAAGCCCCGGTTTGACAGAAGGCGTGGTCCGAGATGTCATTTTTGTTTGTGGGATGGTCCATTGAAGCTTTCTACTATAGTATTGGGGAAATCTTCCATCTGTCAGGAGGTGTGTTTCCGGCCTAGTAATGACAGAAGCCGCGGTCTGACAGTAAGCGTGCACCCGGTCTGTCAGTGACTGTTTAGGGGAGGCCTTACGACCTCTCTTTGGGCTGTCCCGTGATGGCGGTGTGTGCCAGGTTGTGTGGTGTGGGGCAGTCTGGAGGATGCCGGAGGAGGCAACAGCGGAGAGGTACAGCGAGCGATCCGGACACCGATCCGGAGATGGAGGAGGATGAAGTACGGATCGAGGCTGGGGTGACCTCCGTTGGGCAGGTACCGCGGAGACCACGTTCACTGCTGCAGCTCCCACCTGAGATCTTGGTCGAGATCTTCTCTTCACTGCCGGGAACCGACCTACCTAAGCTGGCCAGGGTCTGCAAGAAGTTCCGCCAGATCCTCACTACTGACACTATCTGGAAGAGGCGCTGCACGCAGGGTGAGGCCTGGACAATGGGTATAAACAGCAAAAATGCCAATAGAAAGAGCCAGGTGTGGATTCCTTGTCATCAGAGAGAAATAGCTCCTCCTAAAGAGCAGTTGTTTTACAGGTAGAGGTGGGGATAGTAAGGTAGTGCATAAGAGCTCAGGAGTGTGCACGTGTCTTTAGTACTGTACTCTATGGCAGCAGTGTTTTGTAACATGATATAACAAAGCTACAAATAATGTTGCGAAACACTGCTGTGCTAGAATACTAAAGACACGTGCACACTCCTGAGCTCTTATGAGTCTACCCAGTTTTACTCTTTAATAAAGGATACTAATTTTAATTTTGACTTTACTAACCCTTTAATGTGATATAAAGTGAAATACTATGTGGTCTATCACAATCCTTTAGAAAAGCTTATAATATATGTTTTATCTAAAATAATTCCTATATATTTGAATAGTGTAAGTTGTAGTAAAATAATTGAATACACTTTTCTAAATGACTGTGTTCGGACTTGTCTGTCAGGGAGGTCAGTGTTTTTTTTTGGAGAGTAGTGCTGTAGCCTCTGGAAGTTCTAAAGGGCAAAATTGTGTTACTAGGGAGATCAGAGGAACATAGTGCCCTCAGAAATGGTATAGATAATACTTATTTTGCGGAAAGGGTCCTAAAGGCATAGTGCCATTTGAATACTTTGTTTCACTCATAGTTGCTACCAGGCATGCTGGTCCAGATGGTCTCATCTCTCCACCTTCACTTCCACATTCTGAGTTTGTAAGAACATTTATTACATCACATGTAAGACCCAGTGATGCCTTAAAGGGACAGTCTAGTCAAAAATAGGGCATGTAATTTTAAACAACTTTCCAATTTACTTTTATCATCCAATTTTGCTTTGTTCTCTTGGTATTCTTAGTTGAAAGCTAAACCTAGGTAGGCTCATTTTGCTAATTTCTTAACCCTTGAAGGCTGCCTCTTGTCTGAATGCATTTTGACAGTTTTTCACAACTAGAGGGCATTAGTTTGTGTGCCATATAGATAACATTGTGCTCACGCCCGTGCAGTTACCTAGGAGTTAAGGTAAGGCAATGGGTTAGGCGTGCATATACTAGCTTTTCGAGAAGCTTTGAGGCAAGAGGGAGTAGGGAAATAGGCCAGTAGTTGGATGGGGAGGTTGGATCAAGAGAAGGTTTTTTTTTTTGAGGATAGGTGTGACCAGTGCAAGTTTCAGAGATGAGGGAACTATACCGGTGCTGAGGGAGAGGTTGAAAGTGTGTGTGAGTATAGGGGTAAGGGTAGCAGAGAGGGAGGGGAGTAGCTATGAGGGGATAGGGTCAAGGTGAGAGCGCAGTATAAGTGCAGAAACTTCTTCCTCAGTAACAGGGGAGAAAGAGCTAACTGTATGGCTATGTGGGTTGTGGTTGATTGTGAGCATTTGAGGGGGTGAGAGAATGGAAGTATGTTAAGAACTAATTTGGTTTCTGATGGAGTCGATTTTGTTATTGAAGTGGCTGGCAAAGTCTTGAGCTGACAAAAAAGTTGTATTAGGAGGTGGGGGTAATAAAGGAAGTATCTATATTTTAAAACAATACAAATTCTGGTATAGACTGTCCCTTTAATAATGTGCCACTGTGATATTTATTTTATTATGTAAAATAAGGTAGTTTTCTTTTTCTTTTTTCATTCTAAAATCACACTTCTTTAAATACATGTATTTAGTTGGCTGGGAAGTCATAGGTGAAGATCTTTTATTTGCTGTGATCTTACACCTCCTGGGAAACCCATTGCAAACATGTAATAAAAAAAAATCAATATAAATAAAAAATGATAGAATTATGGGCTTGGGTAAATCTCTTGGATCCTGAAGAGGGCTGAATTATGATTTTTTAAAAACATTTTGTTGCAGTTTTAGCTGACATTCAAGGGGTTAAAAATAATTTGCTCCCTATTGGCAATGTCATGTACAACATTTGCACACAAGTGGTATTGCTGTGGCGAAACTCTCATCAAGAGCCAACTGAGCTGGTTACAAAACTATAGGGTTGTAAGAGTACCACTGTCTTCCTTATATACACACAGATATACATTTAGTGAAACACTATGGGGATGAGGGGAGCAGTGAAGTTTTACAATGACACATTTCTCCCTGTTATTTCCAGGTAAACCCCTGATTTCACTAGAAGGGTAATGGAGGGATTGTGTCATTAGTGGGATTATTGTGCAACAGTGGTATCCCTGAAAAAGAACTCGTATAATTTGTGTATAAAGCATCAACATATGGCACAGGACTAAAGTATTAGGTGCATAATTAAGAGTAAACAAAGCAAAAGGTGATTCCATTAATAAAAAAAAAAGGAGTTAAAGGTCCTGCCGGTTACTATAAGATTTGTATATTATTTTTTTTCACTAGGTTATGTACAAGTTAGTTGAGCTTGTTAACATAGGTAAGTACAGAGGAAAAAGTTTGGGATAGATATGCTAAGGCATCTGAGGTAAGGAATGTAGAGAAACGGCAGCATTAAAGGGATACTAAACCCACATATTTTTTTTTTTTCTTTCATGATTCAGAGAGCGCATGCAATTTTAAGCAACTTTTTCATTTACCCCTATTATCAGTTTTTCTATGTTCTCTTGGTATCTTTATTTAAAAAGCAGTCACTTTAAAGGGATATGAAACTACATTTTTTTTTTCATGATAGAGCATGCAATTTTACGCAACTTTCTAATTTACTCCTATTATTAATTTTTATTTGTTCTCTTGGTTTCTTTATTTAAAAAAGCAGCACCAATCAACAAGCGCTACCCAGGTGCTGAACAGCAAAAATCGTCCGGCTCCTAAGCTTACATTTCTGCTTTTCCAATAAAGATAAAAAGAGAATGAAGAAAAAAATGATAATAGGAGTAAATTAGAAAGTTGCTTAATATTGCATTCTCTATCTGAATCGTGAACGAAAAAAAATTGAATTTCATATATTTTCATACTGTAAAGTGTTATTTTCGGCTGTTGTAAAGTGACATCAGCTTCCGGTTTGTGCCCAGGTGCACAGACTTTCCTTTTTACATCTGCACAATATTTTAAAGGTGTTAATTGTAACCCTCCCCCAATTTCAATTAACATCCAGCAACTTGGAAATATTTAGAGGAATATGAGCATCTGAGTATGTTGCTTAGCAACTGCAACAAGCTAGTTTTAAAGGATTGCTTTGTGACCTCAAGTGATCAATTTAACATTCACAAATATTTTTGTATATGTACAAAACTAATTTACATCTCTCAGACTCCTTTGTACATATTAGAGGCAGCTCATGCACTAAGGCAAAACTAAGTTTATTACGTCCAGAAAAAATAAAATAATTTTTTTATTGTGTAAACTATTTTACAACCCTGTTTTTAGTGTGTTAAATGTGTACTTGCGCACTACGTACAACAGTAACTAGCCAGGTGGGGAGAATCTGCTTAAAGCTTATAAGCAAAATATACTTAATGGACACAAGTCAATTTGTTAATGTATGAATGGTTCATGTCAGCAGTTAAACTCTGCAACGCAATTCAAAAATATCTATAATATCATTTTTTTTTTTTTTTTTTTAAAGCATTTACAATTATTACTTTGTTAGCAAATTTTCAGACCAAAGCTGTTGGTAGTGTTTATTTTTGCAGTGACTGCTCTTAGATGATTATAAGATTGAGTAGCACTGACCTGCACATAACTACATTATGCTTTCCAGGTCTCCATTCACTCATTTTGGTGTTTTGAGGAAAAGCTCAATTTGTACAAATAGGTTATAGGAACCCATGCAACTTAATTAAACAATTCTTATGGGATTTAAAGGGTAATTTTAAATTAAAAAATAAACTTTTATGATTCAGATACAGCATGTACATTTTAACCAACTTTCTAATTTACTTTTATTATTACGTTTTCTTCCTTTGTTGAAAAGCATACCTTAGTGGGCTTAGAAAAACAATGCACTACATAGAGTTGCAGATAAATGTGGCTGCACATGTTATGCCTCTTGTGACAGGCCCGTGCCAATGTGTTCATGAGCTCCCAGTAAGACATCACTGCTCCTCCAACAAAGGATATCAAGTGAATGAAGACAATTTGATAATAGAAGTAAATTGGAAACTTTGTAAAAATTGTGTGCTCTGTCTGAATAAGGAAAGAAAATGTTCTCAACTTTGTAGGTTTATTTTATAACATTTTTGCTCTGGAGAAGAGGCATGTTAGTTTTTTTTTTTTTACAGTCTTGAGAACTACAAAACCAAGAATATGTGATATTTTCTATAGAAAAAAATGCCCCAAATAATCTTACAGAAACCTCTGGGAGAGCATTATTATTATCATTTATTTGTATAGCGCCGCCTAATTCCGTAGCGCTGGGTACAATGATAGGGGTATACAATGACAAAGATTTGTGATACAATACAAAGCATAACAAGACTAAACAAATCTAGCACATGAGGAAGAGGGCCCTGCTCCGGAGAGCTCACAGTCTATAGGTTTAGGGTGCAGAGACATAAGGTTGGGGTAGCTTGTTACATCGGTTGTATTTCAGTGAGTCAGGCAGTTCATGTACATGTATTAGCTTGGTTCGGATGCAGGATGGAGGAGAGATGGTAAGCCTCTCTGAATAGGTGGGTTTTCAAGGATCGTCTGAAGCTATACAAGGTTGGAGACAGTCTGATGGAGCGGGGTAGAGAGTTCCAGAGGACAGGAACAGCACGTGCGAAGTCTTGGAGTGGGATGTAGAGATAACAGGAGTGTAGAGACGTAGGTCAGAGGTTGATCGAAGAGGACGGGATGGGGAGTATTTCACGATGAGAGAGGAAATATAGTTGGGAGTTAGACTGTTGAGTGCTTTGTAGGTTAGGGCTAATACTTTAAATTGCATTCTGGAGTGTATGGGGAGCCAGTGTAGAGACTGGCAGAGCGGAGCAGCTGATGTAGATCGGTGACTTAGGTGGATGAGTCTAGCAGAAGCATTCATAATAGATTGGAGGGAGGAGAGGTGGTGTTTTGGAAGGCCAATTAAGAGTAGATTGCAATAATCAATGCGTGACAGGATGAGGGAATGAATAAGTATTTTTGTAGTTTTTTTTTTTGAGTAAGGAAGGGACGAATTCTGAAAATGTTGCGTATGTGTGAACGGCAGGATTTGGTAAGCGTTTGTATATGTGGGTTGAATGTGAGTTCTGAGTCTAGTGTGACCCCAAGGCAACGGGCCTGGGGTGAGGTGTTGAGAATAGAGTCTCCAACCATCAGAGAAATGTCAGGTGTCGGATGTCTCGAAGAGGGGGGGATAAGAAGCAGCTCAGTTTTGGACAGATTGAGTTGGAGGTAGTGTGAAGACATCCAAGAGAAAATTGCAGAGAGGCAGTCAAAAATCTGGTTGAGTAAAGAGGGAGAGATATCAGGAGAGGAAAGATAGATTTGGGTATCATCAGCATATAAGTGGTACTGGAATCCAAAGGAGACTATAAGTTTTCCAAGGCAGGATGTATAAAGAGAGAAAAGCAAGGGACCCAAGACACAGCCTTGCGGTACTCCAACTGAGAGAGGCATAGGATCACAAGATATGTTGTTAAAGGAAACTGAAAACGAGCGGTTTGAAAGATATGATGCAAACCAGGAGAGGGCTGAGTCTCGGATGCCATATTAATGTAGTATTTTTAGGAGAAGAGGATGGTCAACTGTATCAAAAGCTGCGGACAGGTCAAGAAGAATTAGTAAGGAGTAATGGCCTTTTGCTTTGGCTGATAACAGGTCATTTGTTACTTTAGCACGAGCGGTTTCTGTTGAGTGTTTAGGGCGGAAACCAGATTGTAGTGGATCAAGTAAGGAGTTAGTTGTGAGAAATTGAGTTAGCCGATTATAGACTAGTCGTTTTAATAATTTTGAAGCAAAGGGAAGTAAGGAGACCGGTCGATAGTTAGAAGGCATGGAGGGGTCAAGCGAGGGCTTTTTTAGGATTGGTATGATTGAAGCATGCTTGAAAGTGTCAGGAAATGTGCCAGCAGTGAGAGATTGGTTAAAGAGACGAGTTAAGGTAGGGCATAGTGAAGCAGAGAGAGAGAGGGAATAAGTCGTGAAGGAATAGGGTCAAGTGGGCAGGTTGTGAGATGAGCCGAGGATAGGAGTGCAGAGACTTCTTCCTCTGTTACAGGAGGGAAATAGCATAGTTTTTTGTTAATAGAAGGGGTGGGTAGGATCGCTGGGTTTGCGTGGTGCGAGGTGCAGATCTCTTTTCTAATTGTCAATTTTATTTTTGAAGTGATCAGCAATAATTTGAGCAGTGAGGTTGGTAGTGGGCGGGGGGGCAGGCGGACGTAGAAGGGAGTTAAAGGTTGACAACAGTTTTCTGGGGTTGGATGCGTGAGATGACACAAGGGAGGAGAAATAGACTTGTTTTGCCAGGCTGAGCGCAGAGTTGTAGGACTTAAGGGTGAATTTATAATGTTGGAAATCAGCAAAGGTGCGTGATTTCCTCCACTGCCGTTCAGCGACCCGTGAGCATCGCTGAAGATATCTGGTCTGTTTAGTGTGCCACAGTTGCCGTCGAGTGATTGATGTACGTCGAAGTATGGAGGGTGCAGTTTTGTCAAGTGTTGATTTTAGTGCCGAATTATACTGTAGAGTCACAAGGTTTGGACAAGAGAGAGATGAAATGTCAGAGAGCAGAGGACTCAGTTGAGTGGAAAAGTCTTTGAGATCCAAGTCATTTAAATTCCTGTGAGGTAGCAGTTTTTTGGGGGCTTGCAAAGATGTAGCAGGTAGAGTGAGAGAGAAAGTTAATAGATGGTGGTCAGAGAGAGTAAAGGGGAAGTTAAGGGAGTTGGAAACTGCACAGAGATTTGTGAAGACCAGGTCTATGGAGTTGCCTTCACAATGTGTTGGAGATGTTTTCCACTGGGACAGGCCTAAAGAGGTGGTAAGGGATAGAAGTTTAGAGGCAGCAGGCGTGTTAGGCTTATCAAGGGGTATGTTGAAGTCCCCTAAGATGAGAGAAGGGACATTAGAAGAGAGAAAATGTGGAAGCCAGGCTTCAAAGTGGTCCAGAAATTGTGATGCTGGGCCAGGGGGCCCGATAGATAACTGCAACACGAAGAGCTATAGGGGAGAAGAGGCGGATAGCGTGAACTTCAAAAGATGAGAAGGAAAGAGAGGGGGGTGAAGGAATGCAGTGAAAGGTACTGTGTGGAGACAGGAGAATTCCTACTCCTCCTCCTTGTTTGTCTCCAGGCCTGGGAGTGTGATGAAGTGCAGGCCGCCATAGGACAGAGAGGCTACAGCAGTTGTGTTAGAGGAGGAAAGCCAAGTTTCAGTGAGTGCTAACAGGTTAAGTGAACGTGAAATAAATAGGTCGTGAATAGATGTAAGCTTATTGCATACTGAGCGTGCATTCCAAAGGGCACACGAGAATTGGGGTGTACTAATAGAGGTGCAGTTAAAGGGACACTGTACCCAAAATTTTTCTTTGTGATTCAGATTGAGCATGAAATTTTAAGCAACTTTCTAATTTACTCCTATTATCAAATTTTCTTCATTCTCTTGTTATCTTTATTTGAAATGCAAGAATGTAAGTTTAGATGCCGGCCCATTTTTGGTGAACAACTTGGGTTGTCCTTGCTGATTGGTGGATAAATTCATCCACCAATAAAAAAGTGCTGTCCAGAGTACTGAAACCAAAAAAAAGCTTAGATGCCTTCTTTTTCAAATAATGATAGCAAGAGAACGAAGAAAAATTGATAATAGGAGTAAATTAGAAAGTTGCTTAAAATTACATGCTCTTTCTGAATTACAAAATAAAAAAATTGGGTACAGTGTCCCTTTAATGAGGTTTAGAGGGTTACGTGTGCAAGGTGTATGTGGTGTCATTTGGGGTATTGATCTGAGGGAAGCAGAGGGTGGACCTGGGTTAGGCGAGACATCCCCAGCTGCATGAATTGTATATGGATTAATAGTAGGGATGCACCGAAATTTCGGCCGCAGAAAGTTTCGGCCGAAAATAGCCTTTTTGGCTATTTCGGTTTTTCGGGTTTTTTGCCTGTTATTTTCGGTAAAATTATTGTGTAGCATGTTTCAAATTTGATGCTAGCCTAGAGCTGCTGTTTAAGTTTATTACTTGACTTACTGTTCTGCATATAATGAGTTTTCTAGGACTATACTTTATGTGGATAATTGGTAAAAAAAAAACAGTTAAATATGATTCTGTTACATAGAACTAAATGAAGAATAATACAGTATATTAATATTTATAATTGTTTTAAGTAAGGAAACATTTTGGCCGAAAATTGCATTTCTTTTTTTTTCCCTTGGTAAAATTATTGTGTAGCATATTATTGTTTTAAGATATTTTTGTCCAATTTTTGTGTATTACTTTCAATAAAAGTGTGGGCTTTTTTATTGGCTCGAATTATGCAAAAAAAACAACTTAAAAAAATTAATTTGAAAAAACACTTTCGGTATCGGTTTCAGTTTTCGGCCAAGTGCATCCCGGATTTTCGGATTCGGTTTCGGTCCAGAATTTCTATTTCGGTGCATCACTAATTAATAGAATTCATTTACCAAAATTAAACATTACAGCCATGAATATTTACAGCCTCCTGCTTCATTAATTAAAGTGAAGGTAAACTTTGATGAATGAAAGCCCGTTTTTTTTTTAAAAAAATACTATTAAAAACAGGGGCACTTTCATTCCTCAAAGTATACAAAGCAGCCATTTTGATTAAAAACTTACCTTTTTTTCTTTTCACAGCCAGAGCAGCTTCCCCCTCCTGGAAAAGTCTTCACACGTCAGCAATGACTAATCCGGCTTCCTCCAATCACAGCCTTGCCTCAGGCAATGACTACCCTAGGGGGAAAGCCATGATTGGAGGAAGCCGGATTAGTCATTGCTGACTTGTGAAGAGAGGATTTCCTGGAGGGGGAAGCTGCTCTGGCTGTGAAAAGAAAAAAAGGTAAGTTTTTAATCAAAACGGCTGCTTTGTATACTTTGATGAATGAAAGTGCCCCTGTTTTTAATAGTATTTTTAAAAAACGGGCTTTCATTCACCAAAGTTTACTTTCACTTTAAAAATGGATCCTTATTTCAAGATGAATAACCTTTTAGCTTTCAATCCATTATTGTCCAACAACTTGGCAATTATTAGAAGAAAATATAAATATTTATATATTTTTTTGCTAACTTTTAAATTGGATTAAACCTTTATGTGATTAGCATGTACTTCTAATAAGTGACACATATGTTAGCAATGACATGGATAATAATAAGCACTCTCAAATGTCTGCATGTTCCAAGAAAGCTTTTTGAAATGTGTTTTCCCTAGGGAACGGATCAGTTCCCAACTAAACCATCCACTCCACCTCTCAAATCAATAGTGATAATTAATATAAATTGTGTGCCACTTTGCAAAAAGAGAGTTGAAATCGCAGTGATGAAGAGTAGATCACTAGAAAGTGCTTCAGTTGATAGTGGATATTATTTTTTGCTTTTAAAAGAGATATGAAACCCACATTTTTCTTTCATGATTCAGATAGAACATTTTATTTAATCAACTTCCTAATTTACTCTATTCATTTTTCTTCTCTGTATCTTTTGTTGAAAAGCAGGAATGTAAGCTTAGGAGACTTCTCATTTCTGGAGCACTATAAACGAGTAGCTTTGCCAGAATATTATACATTTGCAAGAGCACTAGATGTCAGCACTATCTTCTGTCATGTAGGGCTCAGACAACTACCTAGGTATATTCATCAAAGGATATCATGGGAACAAAGCAAATGTTCTAAAAAATTTTTTTTACCCCAAAGCAGCCCCCCGTTCCCTCTTCTTATGCTATTTTGAAAAAGGTACTCTCACAGGTTTTTGGCAATTCACAACTCTCGATAATGCTGTTCACTTTACTGTAGCATGCTCCAGCTTTATTCAGCGCAGGAGAGTGCTTCAGTAAAGTGAACAGCGCTATCAAGAAGGTTGTGATTTGCTATAGGTTCACTCACATTTCAACTCTGTTACTTCTGTGTTAAATGCAAGTTACTAATCAAGACAATAAATGCAATACAGTCGCTGAGCGATTTTGGCCTTATTGCCTTTCTGCCACCTACATCACCCTGCCTTATTCCACCACAACATGGTAAGTGTCATTGTTGGCTCTTAAAAAAAAAATTCTATGTTTTGCCAAAGTGAGCTGCTGCTTATGCGCCTCCCCTTATATCAGTGTTTCTCAACTCCAGTCCTCAGGACCCTTAACAGGCCAGATTTTAATTTTATCTTAACAAGAGCACAGGTGAAATAATCATCTGAAGGGTGAGAGCCGGTTAGTAACCATGGTTACTGATCAGCTGATTATTTCACATGTGCTCTAGTTAAGCTATAATGAATATCTGGCCTGTTAAGGGTCTTGAGGACTGGAGTTAAGCAACACTGCCTTATATGCTCTGGCGCCTCACACTTTGAAAGCCACTGCTGCAAAATGATGCAGAGGTAGAATTTGTATGGGTAGCCAGGAACAGACTCGGACTGGACAGGGTCTTATAGATTGGAAAAGGATGGGTCTTGGCAAACTCATAGTCTGAAACATGCCAGATTAGCAGCGTTAAAATCTTTATGTAATCTTTATTATGTATGTTTGTATACATATATACACACATATAAACATAAGTACACATGTGTACATACATGTATACTTCCCATTCAAATAAGTATACAATATAGCTTTTTAACTCTTATAACTTATTATATTTCTATGAATCATTTTTATTAGATAGTATGTGTTTGTGTGTATATATGTGTATATGTGCGAGTATGTGTTTGTGTGTATATATGTGTATATGTGCGTGTGTGTATTTGTGTGTGTATATATATATATATATATATATATATATATATATATATATCGCAAAAAGGAAGGCACTCGCCGGGTTTAATAAGGATAAAGTTTTATTCCTTATGAAGTAATGTTTCGGAGTTTTACCGAAACGTTACTTCATAAGGAATAAAACTTTATCCTTATTAAACCCGGCGAGTGCCTTCCTTTTTGCGATATGTTGGATCTGTGAATTATGCAGGATCTCTTTGATGTGCACCCCGGTGGTTCAAAGGTTGCCGTGAGTACTAGGCCATGCTATAAAGAATATATATAAAAAAAGACCACAGAGCAGCCTTGGAACCAGTGATAAAATTATGGAAGTAACGCTGTCATTAAATGGATGCTGCTTTACTCATTTACATCTGTGATGTCTTTATAAAATATAAGACTGCTTAAGATGTTATAAAGTCCAAATATCTCTAGACAGTGAATACTTCACTGTCCTGTTCCCAGGTTGAAATCACTCTCATGGCAGTTAATATTTTCTCTTGTAATACTCCTATTATAGACATGGCCAAAACCAATTATTACGTGTGGTAAGATTAGTGGTAAATAGAGACTTGAGACACGCTAGATGACAGGTCTGGGTGAGCATACACTTGAAGAGATCCCCTGTGATCTGCGAGTAAAGTAAGATTTACACCAGCTAATTATTGTGCTTCTTAGTTCATCCTTGATTAATATTGGCACAAAACAGGTCCCCTGACTCTGGTCTGTTTCTCTGATTTCCCTGTATTTAAATTAGGCTGCATTATAGTTGTGTTTATGCATTTTGAGATAGGCTTCCAGTTGCAGCCTCTTTCATAGTTGTCACAGTTACCTTTCCTAGAAAAGGAAGGTTGGAAACCACCTGTAATTTGCAATACAATTGCAAGCTGAAGTTTTTTTTATTTTCTCTCTATTTTTTTTTAGGCAAACAAATATCTTTCAGCGTGCTAGAGGGATTCATCTGTTTGAACTGTAGAATATAAGGCCTTAGTTGCACTGTGGTTTTATTATATAAAGGACAAGTATTGCAAACCCAAAATTGAGGATGTTTTGACAAATTACTGGACCTTGTCTGAGATTTCAGACCATCTATATCATCACACTTTTTTTGTAAAGTAGCGGAAATATTGTACAAATCACAGCCCATCCATTATGCATATATTGTCTCTTCCAAATTTTGAGATATTGTCATCTTCCTAGGCAGTGGCGGTTGGTGAAATTTGAAAATGGTAGGGCATTAGACCACACCCCTTGATATAAAACCCAGCCCCTCAAATGGCTCTGCCCACTTCAAGATATTTTTGGACCAATAATCAATATTATTATTATTATTTATATATTTTTAATTTTCACTAAATAAAATATATATACATACACACACACACAATAAGTTTCAAACTTCTTATCCTCAAAATAAATGACGCACACTCACGTGATTCCCCCTCAAACTTGTGAGGTATGTGTCACGCCCTTGAAATATGGTTATAGATGACCCTCTTTGGAAAAGCAATCTCTATGGATCCTTGAGTTACTTCAGATGATCTTAGATAGTGTGCCTACACCCTTAGATGCAGAGGCTGCAAAAAGCCTTCTTGATAACAGGAGATGACAGAACCAGGCCCAAATATATACAAGGGTTTATTAATATATTTCCACAGTAAGTCTTAAAACAGAACGGTCACAAAAGACCAATTAAACACAGTAAAATATATAGATAAACATATGCAAACACTGTTAACAGCACAAGCCAAATCGGCACTAAATGCAGAAACTTAACCGCAACCGCTGATTGGCTATTTAGACTTACTGTGGAAATATATTAATAAACCCTTGTATATATTTGATCTTGGTTCTGTCATCTCCTGTTATCAAAAAGGCTTTTTGCAGCCTCTGCATCTAAGGGTGTACGCACACTATCTAAGATCATCTGAAGTAACTCAAGAATCCATAAAGATCGCTTTTCCAAAGAGGGTAATCTATAACCATATTTCAAGGGCTTGACACATACCTCACAAGTTTTAGGTAGAATCATGTGAGAGTGCTTCATTTCTTTATTTTGAGGCTAAGAAGTTTGAAACTTATTGTACTAGGTGCACCCCCTGTGCGCTTGTCTTTTCTCTGTTCTATAGACTACTTGTGGAGGACCCTCTCCTGAAAAGGTAAATCTGTACATGGACTGAGCTGCACACCGTGGGGAATCATTGGAACTGTGCCAAGGGATACATATTAGATATTCTGTCCGACGGACTGCCCTTATTTGTTTTTACCTAATTATATTTACTAATTGTATCAACATCAGATATTCAATGTATCAAGTGGAGGTGTAGTGATCTGGTTATTTCTGGATCTGTATGCAGGCTTTTTTGTAGATCATTGCTCTGCTGCTCACATATTACATGTGTTTACACATTAGTACTACTCACAGTTTGTCTGGCCACTAGCACTGCTTCTACTCTTCCATTTATATATATATATATATATATATATATATATATATATATATATATATATATATATATATATATATACACACACATCACATTATCACATCTTTTATATACAGAATAGACAATAGGACTTTTAAAAACCAAACTCACTGCCCTTAGTACCTTAGTATCATACATTTGAGACAGCTCTTTCTGCCCCTCTTTTCTGTCCACACTCCGCATACAGCAAGAAGAAGCCTGCACTCAGGAGGATAATCTAGGTTGCCAGGCACAAGCCCACATCTCTGTGAAGAGGAGAGAGCTCAGGTGAACTATATAGGTTCCGTGAGAAATCGCTTCTTAGGGTAGTCTAGGCATGTGCCCCAAGGCAGAACATAGTGCGATCTGCGATATTATCGCAGAAAGTGGAGCCTGCCTGCAGAAAGAATGGCCAGGTCTGTTAAGCAAAGAATTTTTTCTTCAACAGGATTTTTTTTTTTTTTGGTCAGTGCTTTAGTGCAGACAGTACTTTGAAATTATTGGCTAATGGCTGCTCTGCTCCAAAATGGATACTTTTTTAGATGCAATATCATTATTGCTACTTTTACCCGCCAGAACGGCTTCTGCGACTGCGAGGTAAGTTAGTTCTCGGCACAGGGCATGTGTTTTTTTTTTTTACCTTTAGCCCTGCTGCGGGCAAGCAGAAGGAGTAAAAGCTTTTTTAATTTTTATTGTTATTATTGTGTTATTCAATAGTGCTGAGCGGTGGTGCGGCGGTAGTGTGAGAAGAGGGCTGAGTGAAAGCAGGAAAAGAAGCTAGCGCACAACAAATCTTTACATTGCACACATCTCCTACTGCAGCGCATCGCATAGCATAATTCTTGGAGAACGGCAATGTGTGCTGTATGCCTCAGCGGCGTATCACCTACGGCACGTCTTAGGACTACGATTTACATTCCGTGGGCTCATTACACAGACCTGCCCCTGCATCAGTGTACAGCATGGTGACTTGCAAGATCCCATATACCGGAGAAATGCTGTGCAAGTGGGTGATGAGGTTACACATGCTGTACACTAATGCAGGGGCAGGTTTGTGTAATGAGCCCACAGAATGTAAATCATAGTGCGTGCCGTAGGTGATACGCCACTGAGGCATACAGCACACATTGCCGGTCTCCAAGAATTATGCGATGCGCTGCAGTAAAAGATGTGTGCATTGTAAAGATTTGTTGTACGCTAGCTTCTTTTCCTGCTCTCACTCAGCCATCTTCTCACACTACCGCTGCACCACCGCTCGGCGCTATTGAATTATTAATGCAGGGGCAGGTCTGTGTAATGAGCCCATGGAATGTAAATCTTAGTCCTAAGACGTGCCGCAGGTGATACGCCGCTGAGTCATAGAGCGCACATTGCCGGTCTCCAAGAATATGCTGTAGTAGTAGATGCGTGCAGGACTTAGACAGGGGCAGGTCTGTGCAAAAGAGCCCATGGAAACGGTGAGACTAGGTAGTTAGCCGTATGTAGATTGCTCCACTGTACTTCAGTAGCATGGGATCTGCATTCAACTAGTTGATAATGAAGTAGCAAAAAACATAATAATAGAGGTAAAATTGTTATCATCAGGGAATTTATGGGGGAAATGTCACAAGAGGAGATTGTTCTTAGAGTAAAGGGACAGCAAACACTGGGATTTTATTAAAGAATGTTTCATTGAGGAGCATATGTTTGTGTTGAGGGATTCAGGTGTTATTCTATCAGTGCCGATTAACTGAAAAACAGTACACCACTTATACAAGTGGTGTGTCTCTCTCTTTGCACCTAGAAAAAAACAATAATCCTTAATGAAAGGGATTTAAAGATGCTCTGTATTCACTTATTGGTAATTAATATGCACATACATGGGTTCTCAGAGAAAAAAAAAGGTATGTAATGAGAGGAAACAAAAAAATAAAATGCCCTAAAAAATCAGTTCAGTGGCATAATATGCAGCATGATAAATTTGCTTTTTGTACACATTTTTTTTTTTTTCTAAAGTCTCATTGATATAAAAAAGTTAATAAAGTGAGTTTTTTTTAATATACAGAGAACAAAATTCCAGTGGGAGGCATATGTCTCCTTCCCATCCAGATGCCCATGTGCACATATACATAAAAATAAGCATTAAGCCAAAGAGCACGTCTGCATGGAAATTGTATAGATTAATATTGACTCATATTTGGTAAAATAGGGTATCCAGTCCTCAGGAGCTCCAGATATTAGCTGTGTCTCTATTTGAGAATAGATGAGTTAGTTTAGTCATTTTCATAGGTTCTACAGTGAGATTCCAACATTGTGTTCTGTTTGTAGCCATCAAAGACTTTATTTAGTATACCACTGTGTATATGGTGTGTGTGTATATGGTGTGGCTGTGTGTGTATATATGGTGTTTGTGTATATAGTGTGTGTGTATATGGTGTGTGTGTGTGTGGTGTGTGTGTATATGGTGTGTGTATATATGGTGTGTGTGTGTGTGTGTGTATATAGTGTGTGTGTATATGGTGTGTGTGTGTATATATGGTGTGTATGTGTGTATGGTGTGTGGGTGTGTGTATATGTTGTATACACAGGCTGTACATGAACCTGTCCTCATGCACACTGAGTAAGGGCAAAAAACACAGCAACACCAGCTTCTTACACTGCAGAAAAATGTTCAAAAACACCCTTAATTCTTAATATTCCATATAAAAAAACAATCTTTGTAAGCTTTTTTTTATTATTATTATTTTAAATCAACCACCCCGTCCTAAAAAAAAAATAGTATCCTGAGAAATAAATAGTAACCTCACAGGCTCACCTTTATAAGATCTTATAAATGTCATGGCAACACGCCTATCTTCATACATCAAGTCTCATGCATCTAATACAAAAGGCATGTCCTAGAGCCCGTAAACAACATTAGATCCTAAACAATAGGAGATGTAAGAAGCCGTGAGTGGCACCTCTTTTTATATATAAACATTTTAATTTGGACAACAGAAAATTGATTAGCAAGTGATAATCATAAGACCTAACAGTCGTGTTAAGACTCTAAAAGGAAAAAAGTAGGCCATTGTGTGTCCACAGCAGAACATAAATCAGTATATTTTAACACAGAAGAAATATTAGTGTTCACCTGGTCCTTAATCTCCCCTCAGAACATTGGGAGATTTAAGGAGTTCCTTTAGTTACCTATTGTAATAACATCTAGGTGATTTATGAAGAAGTTCTGAGTGATAAAAGAAATGTATTCCGAGGTGACAGGGCAAAAAAAGGGGGAGGATGGGGAAACAGCTCGATAATTTCGGAGAGCCTTAAAAGGCGGACCACACCTTTTGAATGTCAGCACCCTTGTCCAGATTATGTTGTTCCCTATTTGTCTACTATTGTCCAGTCTTCCCAAGCCACCCAGACCTGGCCATGTAATCCCAATTTACCCATAGATTTTAAAGAATATTCTTCCATTGTGCGGATATATTCAATGATGTCACTAACCATTACGAGTTGAAATCTGGGAAGTTCCCAGCCAGCTTCTCACTATGGCCAACTTTGTGGCCAGAAGGATGATAATTACAGTCACTATATATAGGTTCATATGCTATTTGGTTCCCTATCTGTATCGTCGCCCCATAGCCTTCTTGTGAAAAGTGGATGAAATTATAGCTGGGTATCGCGGAGATTTAAATCTAGAGGCTCCGTCTTCAGTCCAGTGGGTCTCCTGAAGGGAAGCTAAGTCAATATATTGGGTCTGGAGGTATTTTAACGGTAAGTTTCTTTTTGTTGGGGAATTTAGGCCCTTAGTGTTAAGAGTACAGAGTTTCATGGTGGGAACATGGTATAGGGTAAGAGAGAGAGGGAAAAAAAGGGGGGGTGTTATAGTAGGGGGTCCTGCTAGAAGAGACTAGGTAGGGATAAGGTTATAGGAGATTAAAAGGCGTGGCAGAGACTTCCTAACTCTGCCGTAAATATGCGGAGGGCTCTGTAGTCCCCTAACCGCAAGAGAGCGAAAAAGAGGGGGGGGGGGGAGAGAGCGCAAAAGAGAGAGGGGGGAGAGAGCGCAAAAGAGAGGGGGGGGGGGAGAGAGCGCAAAAGAGAGGGGGGGGAGAGAGCGCAAAAGAGAGGGGGGGGGGAGAGCGCAAAAAGAGAGGGGGGGGAGAGAGCGCAAAAGAGGGGGGGGAGAGAGCGCAAAAGAGAGGGGGGGTGAGAGACGCCAAAGGGGGGGGGGAGAGAGCGCAAAAGAGAGGGGGGGGGGAGGGCGCAAAAGAGAGGGGGGGGGAGAGAGCGCAAAAGAGAGGGGGGGGGAGAGAGCGCAAAAGAGAGGGGGGGGAGGAGAGCGCAAAAGAGAGGGGGGGAGAGAGCGCAAAAGAGAGGGGGGGGGGGAGAGAGAGAGCGCAAAAGAGAGGGGGAGAGAGGGAGCAAAAAGAGAGGGGAAAGAGCAAAAGGGGGGGGGGGAGGGAGCAAAAAGAGAGGGGGTAGAGAGCCAAAGAGAGGGGGGTAGAGAGAGCAAAAGAGAGGGGGAGAGCGAGCAAAAGAGGGGGGAAGAGAGAGAGGGGGGGAGGGTAAGAGTGCAAGGAGTGGGACCGCTGTACTGAAAAAAAAATGGCCCGTGTGAACGGGTTTTAGGACTAGTATTAGATAAAACTGAAACCAAACATAGTGTAAACCGCAGACCAATTAATGCACAAAATGTTAAGGCACAATCGTAGGCGGTATATAGTAGTGGACACAGCCAAGGCAACCCAGGTCAACCATGACACGGGTCCACATCCATGCATAACTAGTAAGGTATAATGGTAACTGTCATATAGTATTAATCAACACATCACTTATTTGTGTCCCCAACCGCCCACGACCTGACCCTCCCCTAAATATGTATAGCTTAGAGGAGAGAAGGGAAAGAGGTGATATGATAGCAACTTTCAAGTACATTAAAGGGTTTAGTAAAACTGAGGCTGTGGGTAATTTTACATAAAATGGAAAATTCAAGAACAAGGGGTCATGAGCTCAAGCTAAAGGGTAGTAGATTCAGGAGTAATTTGAGGAAGCACTTCTTTACAGAAAGAGTGATTGATTTATGGAATAAACTTCCTCAAGAGGTAGTAGCAACAAACACTGTGGGGGACTTTAAAAATGCATGGGACATGCATAAGGATATCCTACAAACTCAATAAGTTTATACTGTTAGGTAAGGTCGGGCAGACTTGCTGGGCCTATGGCTCTTATCTGCCTTCAATATCTATGTTTCTATAATGCTAAGGCACCAATACTGGCTCAAGGAGGCAGATATCATATCATCACATCATGAGCGGGAGTGAACACAAACCTCCCCCTGGAATCCCAGAGATGAAAAACAAAGTAAGGGAACTAGACCCATGCATATGCAAAACATGCATGAGAGCACTTTAGCTTCTTTTGTAAACATGAGCCTTAATTATGTCCCCCATCTGGCAATGCACCCCCAGACTCATGGTTCGAGGGGTCTGGGACTTTTAGTCCAGCCAGGAAGGCTGATTTTTCTCTAATTGCACTCCATTGCCAGATGGGAACACGTGTTTCCCCACACACACACACACACCTGCAATGGCAAAATAAACAGTCAAAGTGCATATGTGAAACGTTAAACATTTTAAATCCACTATCTTCAACCTACAGAGCGGGATCTTCCCCTCGGCCTGCCCTGAACAAATGAGAACAGTTAACTCTCTTTTTAGCAGTCCTTTGACTGGGGGCCCAGCCAAGAGACCGGCTCTATATGAATCAAATGCCATGTCATCATCCTGCATATTATCAGTAAGATGTAAGGGCAAATATTGCATGCTTTTAGGTAACGCCCCATTTTTTTGTGTGTTCCCCACGGCCCAGTCCCCCAGTCCACAAGTTCTACGGCATGAATACTAGCCCAGGAAGATGGGTATCGTAATCAACAACATTCCATGGACGGGAGCGAACACAAACCACCCCCCCAGAACACCTGAAGTGGAAAACATGGTATATAGTAAAGATATTAGACTTGTGAAAGCGTAGTCATGCAGGGGAACGCTTTAATCTTTTTGTAAACCTGGAACCTAGTTCCTGATGTCCCCATCTGGCAATGTATCCCCTCTCTCACAATTAACGGGGCCTGGGACTTTTATTCCAGCTATAAAGGCCGCTCTTTCTCTAATTGCACCCCATTGCCAGATGGGAACCCGTGACCCCTCGCATATCTATAGTGGAAATTTAAACATTTAGGTTAGGTGCATAAATACAACTGTAACCAATTTAACTTACATGGGGAGTTATGGGACTTCCAGCCCCATATCCCAAACATCACATGGTGTACCCAACGGTATACATCTTCTGGAACCAGTGGGTCAGGCATTTAACAGTAGACCCCCCCCGGATTCCATTCTGGGGCGTTTACCCTTAGATCAGGATTCCCTCTAGGCACATGAGCAGGGACATTGGGTTCATTCAGAGGTCTCCTTGGAGAGGCTGGGGGGGACCTGATCTTGGTGGTCCAGATGCCATGTCCTTAAAAGTTCCTGCCCCTGCCGGGGCGTTAGAATAGTATGTTGTGCTCCATCTTTCGTGACTATTAATTTAGTCGGGAACCCCCATCTGTACCTGATCTGGTTGTTTCTCAGGATTCTGGTGACCTCTGAAAAGCTCCTCCTCTTTCCCAGGGTGAGGAAAGGTCTGGGAACAGGGAGACGTCCCTAAATTGTCAATTGAGCTGTGGGGAGCGCAGCATAGTCCTCATCAGTTTGTCCTTGTAGGAGTAATAGTGTAAGCTAGCTATGGTGTCTGGGCTTGCCAGGAGGGAGGTTCCTAGATTTTGCCATTCTGTGAATCCGGTCTATTCTACCTGTGTCGCCAGAAGCTGGGCCCAGGATTGACTGGAATAAGCGTAGAGCATACTCTTCTAGGTCTTGTGGGAGAACCGACTCTGGGATCCCCCTCAGCCTTACGTTATTTCGCCTGAATCGGTCTTCTAGGTCTGCCACTTTTGCCTCCAGGGATGATACTTGATCTGCCAGGCTTTGTGTTTGCCCGACCCAGTTAGCATGGTCCACCATGAGGTCCTCTTGTTTCCTTTCTATTATGTTAGTACCCTCGTTGATAGAAGAGATATCTCGTCTTAGGTCTTCAAAAGATTTCTCCAGCTTATCAAATCACTTTGTAAGGGTCTGATTTTGGTTTTCAAAACATGCGCTGAATGGAGTCAAGCGGCAGAGAAGGGGCGTCCCCCCTACTTCTTCTGGGAGTGCTGGAGCTGGAGAGCCTACTGTCCAGGTGATCTTCAGGTAGTTCTGAGGTGAGAGACTGCTCATCTTCGGAGGTGGGGTATCTATCTGTCCTGTAGCGAAGGGTACACAGTTCCTATAGCACAGTTCTAAACTCAGATGGAGCCGGGGCATAAATTATAAGCCAGGGGGTCCCCTCGGGCAGCAGCAAATAAGAACAGCTTTAAGTATAAACAGGTCTCAGGCAAAAAGTTCCCAAGAAACCAGTCTCGCCGAAGGGGATAGTTATCCCATATCACCAAAGTGTTGCTTAGAGTTCAAATAGTCACCCAGAGCATCTGAAGAACTGTCCCCAGCTGATCTCTCTTTACAGGCCTTGTAGTTCAGTAACCTATCTTTTAAGACCTCAGTCCCTTCCTGGGCTGTCCAGAAATAGGCCAGGTATGTAGGCACTATATGTGTAGGAAAGATATTGCATGCGTGGCAAAATGGGGCTTATGCTCTTAGGATTTGCAGAGAAACTGCAGAGACATGCACCCTCCTCAGGCCCCCTCCCTTATATTCTCACCACCAGCTCTAATTTGCAGTTTGTAGCACTTTATGGCGGCACAAGAGGGTTAATGGGGTCTAGCCTGCTAGCTTCCTTCTCTTATGGGAGTGATGCTTAATGTGGAGCTACATGTGGTTATCTGCCAACCTCATCACAGTCAGGGGCATGAGTAAGTAAAGAGAATACAGAGACAATATATGTTTAGATCTCACCCGGCTGTAGAAGGTATCTCAGACCATGTAATGGACCAGGTTCCGTTCAGGGCTCCCAATGTAAATCTAAGCCCAGCTGAGATGTAGGCCAGTGACTGACTGTTGGCTTAGAAAATGCCTCGGTGATGCAAGGACCTGCTTCTGATATTTATGGGCGCTTTCAAGGTCCCTTCCAACAAGGACTAGCCTCACTATTACTCGCTGCCTTTTACCTCAGTGTCTTCTTCGAGGCGATAAAATTGCGGCTTTTCGTGCCACAGGGGATCCACTTGCGGCCCTCCTCTCTGACTGGATTCTGTTTCTAGCTGCTTCTGTGGAGCCCAGTTGCTTGGATCCGCTGTACCCTTAGCGGCTAGGAGTCGGCCCCCCTCCACCTGCTCTTCACCTGGTGCCAGAGAAGAGATACAGCAAGGCTGGCTTTCAGCCTTCACAGAGGCACAAGTGAACTTGGCGCACTGTACTCCCAATCCTCCACACCTTTTCATGGGAGCCTTGCTACAGCAGTCTTCAGTTATGGAGCGGAGCCCCGACCCTCCGGAGCGGGATGTGACAGAGGCGCTGGTCAGTCCTTCTAGCACACTCAGGAACTCACAGTGGCTCGATTCTGTGTGTGATGCCTGGTCACTGCCTCAGTGTCTCCCAGCAGTTTAGCCTGATCATTTGATGGTATTCCGGCCTTCAAAGTTCAGGCTAGCAAATCTTCTAAGGTAACTGTGTGGTTAACAGGCAGACCTAGGCTGAGGATTATTTGTTTTATCACGCTTTTAAAAGTATAGGCATACAGAGCTCCTATTAAGTGTGGCCGCTCTGTTTGGCAGCTAGCCAACTTTTTATTTTATGCCCCCCCACCAAAATATTTAGTGGGGCATTGCCCCACCTGCCCCTATGTGTGAGCCTCCATTGCTCCTAGGCATTGAAATTGCCCAAGATCAGCCACTTCCGTTGCTCCATTTCTAACACTGCATCAAGATCGGGTACATCTTAAAATACTGCTTTTCTTCTCCAAGGGCAGTGTATTAAAGGGGCACGAAACCCAATTTTTTCTTTAATGATTCAGATAGAGCTTGCAATTTTTTAACCCCTTAACGACCAGTGCTGTACCTTTATACTGGGCGCCTCTCTGCTGCAATCTCACTAAAAGTAGCAAGATTGCGCTATTTCTGCATGTCCCATGAGTGGGGCAGTGCAGAAATAGAGTTGCAGAGTTACCGATGCAGATGGTGGTAATTAGGGTAATAATAATAATAATAAAGAAAGTGTAAAACTGCATACTGGCAGAGACTGTCTGCCAGTACTTAAGATGGGGTGATCATTGGGGGGGCAGGAAAGGGAAGAGAGCTTTTTGAGAGGGATCATGGGGTGGGAAGTTTTAGGTGGGAGGCTTATCTCTACACTAAAGCTAAAATTAACCTTGTAAACTACCTAATTAACCCATTCACTGCTGGGAATAATAAGTGTGGTGCACAGCTGCAATTAGCAGCCTTCTAATTACCAAATGGCAATGGCAAAGCCATATATGTCTATTTCTGAACTAAGAGGCTCCCAGAGAAGCTTTTAAAACCATTTTGGCCATGATTGCACAAGCTGTTTGTAAACAATTTCAGTGAGAAACCTAAAGATTGTGAAAAAGTTAACAATTTTTTTTTATTTGATCGCATTTGGCAATGAAATAGTGGCATGAAATATACAAAAATGGGTCTAGATCAATACATTGGGTTGTCTGCTAAAAAATATATATAGTTTTGATAGGTAAATAAAAAAACAAAAACAAGGCTCTATTTCTGTTTAAATTGAGTGATGGTAAAAATGCTCTGTTCATTTGGGGAAGTTTTAGTCTGAAATGCCCGGTCCTTAAGGGTTTAAGCAACTTTCTAATTTACTCCTATTATCAAATTTTCTTCATTCTCTTGCTATCTTTATTTAAGAAGCAGAAATGTAAAGTTTAATAGCCGGACCATTTTTTGGTTCAGAACCTGGGTTATGCTTGCTTATCGGTTTTGCTAAATGTAGCCACTAATAAGCAAGCTCTATCCAGGGTGCTGAACCTAAAATGGGGTGGCTTCTAAGCTTTAAAGGGACACTGTACCCAATTTTTTTCTTTTGTAATTCAGAAAGAGTATGCAATTTTAAGCAACCTTTCTAATTTACTCCTATTATCAATTTTTCTTCGTTCTCTTGCTATCATTATTTGAAAAAGAAGGCATCTAAGCTTTTTTTTTGGTTTCAGTACTCTGGACAGCACTTTTTTATTGGTGGATGAATTTATTCACCAAAAATGGGCCGGCATCTAAACTTACATTCTTGCATTTCAAATAAAGATACCAAGAGAATGAAGAAAATTTGATAATAGGAGTAAATTATAAAGTTGCTTAAAATTTCCTGCTCAATCTGAATCACGAAAGAAAATTTTTGGGTACAGTGTCCCTTTAAATTCCTGCTTTTTAAATAAAGATAGCAAGAGAACGAAGAAAAATTGATAGTAGTAGTAGTATATTAGAAAGTTACTTAAAATTGCTCTATCTGGAAAAAAATTGGGTTAGTATCGCTTTAAAGGTATTGCAAGCCCAATACATGTAATGCTTCAAGCAGCAATGCATTTAAATTATTGATGTAGGTTTATAGAAATTGGTTTACAAGTCTCAGCTTTTTTTTTTATTACTGATGCTTACACCCCTTCTATCCTGCCTTGCACAGCAGAGCACTGAGTAATTGGATTTAATGGCTGCTTCTAATTTTTAGCAAGTGTTTGTGTGTGTGTGTGTGTGTGGTAAATTCTAGGTCAGATGTTTCATTGAGTAATGCTGTAAGACAGAGAGTCCAGTCCAGCACCTCAGGCCACTCCACGCCACTCAAGGGTCATCACTTGTACCCTCAGTCACAATATCATAAAATCCAGAAAGAGTGGCAGCACCGTATAGAAATCATTATTTATTAGCACACAAACACAGCAACGTTCGGGAACCACTTCCCTTAGTCATGCAATTAAACATAATGGTACAAAACATCCTTATATTCCCTTATGCCACCAGGGGGCAGTAAAGGTGTGTTTACAAAATTAACTCTTTCAGGTCCAGAAATTGGGAAAAATCAGTCATAATAATTTAGAATGCAATTTATCCTTATACTAAACAACAGCCACATATATAATAAAAAGGCTATTTTAAGATGGAATTAATACCATTTAAAAGTACAAAAGAAGAAATAACTAGAGTCACATACAAAATTAACCCATAACAATTAATCAACCATAAGAACACAGAGAGATCCTAGTCTTTCTCTATTCATGCCATCAGGTTCCAGGGTACCTAATTCATGTATCCAAAAACATTCCCTTTGTTCTAATAAGAGGTCTCTATTGCCCCCTTTCCTAGGTCTAGGGAAAAACTCAATGACCTGTAATCCGAGCTGATTAACAGCATGTCCCATTTTAGAAAAATGACATGATACAGGGGCAAGTGTATTATTAGTCCTAATGGTGCTCTTGTGTTCTATTACTCTGTCTCTGATGCACCTTGTCATCTCACCGTCATAGCCCCGCCCACAAGGACATTTGAGCAAGTAAATAACATATTGAGATTAACAGGTGTAATAAACATCAATTTGATACTTCTTGACAGTAAAAAACGATCCTTTAATCATGCTCCCACAACAGGAGCATCCAAGGCAAGGATAACAACCCCTGTTTTTACTGGTCAAATACCTTTGTTTGTCAATATTGGAAGGGGAACCAATGTCAGCCCTAATCAATTTTTGATGAATATTATAACCTCTCTTAAAAGCAGGCATGGGAATTTCAACATACTCGGATACTGGATTGCATTTTACAAGAATATCCCAATGCTTTTTAATTATGCCCTGTATGAAGTGACTTTGAGAATTAAATTCAGATATGAAGACCATCCGCTGGTCATTTATGTTTTTGTTTTTTAATTTGACCCTTCTTGGCACCTAATAAGGTCTCTTTAGGGATAGCTGAGGCCAAGCTCATCTCATTTTCAATAATGGTCAGCGGATAGCCTCTCTACAAAGCGATCCCTCATTTCATTGAGCCTTAAATCAAACAAATCCTCATCTGTAACAATTCTACGTACCCTTAGTAATTGAGTAATGCTCCCAACCATTCCGCAGTTATCAGGGATGCTCCCAGTTTGAGAGCTTTGTGACTATGGAATAAGATTGCTGTCAAAAAGGCAAGCGTGTGATTCTTTATCAATGTACATAAATTGTGACATATGAATACAAATCTATATTTAAAAAATATATATATATATATATTTTGTTTAATACAAAATCATTAATTCTTTTGAAGTACAATCTTGTTTTTTTTTTGAAAAACAAAATGATTTCTTTCCTAAGATATGGTGAGTCCACAGAATCATCAATTACTTGTGGGAATATCACTCTGGCCAGCAGGAGGAGGCAAAGAGCACAACAGCAAAGCTGCTTATATATGGTCTCTTCCCTTACCCATAATCCCCCGTCATTCGGCCGAAGAAAAAATGGAAAAAGAAGATAACACAAAAGTGTAGAGGTGCCCGAGGTTTTAGAAAAAACATATAAAACATACTCTGAAAGAAGACCACGCGGCTAACGCTGAGTTTTTGCTGCTACCATGAAAGCTGTGTTTAAAAACATAGAAATCAATATTCCTCTGTATAGTGTTGTATGATGCAAATGAGAATAATCACTTCTGGCATTTTAAGCCAATGTAGAATGTTATATGATAAATTTTAAAGTTTTTACCTGAGATGTTGATGAGTTGGAATTTGTATTCGTATGTCACAATTTGTGTACAATGATAAAGAATCGCACACGCTTGCCTTTTTGACAGCAATCTTATTCCATATGTGACACTGTCCTTGCATCCACTTTACTTATGCTTCATAATGTCCTGATGCTTTGCGCCCTGCACTCCTGGTCCTGATGTGAAGAATAATGATGTAGGGAAGTATGAGTGAGGTCATCCATAATGGTATAATTATTAGACTGGGAAGTGTGAGACTCAATCAATGTTTATTGAGGAGTCCTGGGAACTGATGTCTTTCCTTATGTATTGTCTGTTGGGGTTATACACACCTTTTTTTCTTCTCATTTTTGTATGTGGGTTGTCTATGGTTTAAAACATTATTTTGTGAAGATTCACATTGTCTTTTCTAAATTTTAGAGAAGCTAGTGCAGCTTTGGTGAACCGTTGCAGCATATGGGGCACATATTATGTGTATTTATGTAGTAGCTTATGCTGTGTTTATGCTCTGTGTCAGGCCATGGAAAAAGGATTGCAAAAGCAGCAGGTACTTTTGGGTTGTAGACTAATAGAAGTATGATGGGTCCATGCAGTACCCTGTGTGACCCGTCATTCTTCTGTCAGGCAAAGTATAGCAGAGTGTGGGTGCACACTTGACTACCTTAAGTCATTGGTGTGGGGATATGGCACCTGATTGGCTGTACCACCTGCCTGGTTGAAGAAGAACAAAAAAACACAGCCTTTACATAGGAGGGGAGTGGTCAGTATAGTAAACATGCACCCACTGAAGTGCAAATCATATATTGTATAGTAATTTTTAATGATGCATCTTATTTGTGCACTTCATTCCTCACGTACCGGATTATTATATCTTTACCAGAGCACAGGGGAAAATAATCAGCTGATCAGTAACCATGGTTTACTAGCCTGCTTTCACCCATCAGCTGATTATTTCACCTGTGCTCTATTTAAAGGGACAGTCTACACCAGAATTTTTATTGTTTTAAAAGATAGATAATCCCTTTATTACCCATTTCCCAGTTTGCATAACCAACACAGTTATAATAATATACTTTTAACCTATGTGATTATCTTGTATCTAAGCCTCTGCAAACTGCCCCTTTTTTCAGTTCTTTTGACAGCCTTGCAGTCTAGCCAATCAGTGCCTGCTCCCAGATTACTTCACGTGCACGAGCACAGTGTTATCTATATGAAATATGTGAACTAACACCCTCTAGTGGGGAAAAACTGTTAAAATGCAATCTGAAAAAGGTGGGCTTCAAGGTCTAAGAAATTAGCATATGAACCTCCTAGGTTAAGCTTTCAACTAAGAATACCAAGAGAACAAAGCAAAATTGGTGATAAAAGTAAATTGGAAAATTGTTTAAAATTACTATGCTCTATCTGAATCATGAAAGTTTATTTTGGCCTAGACTGTCCCTTTAAGATATCATGGAAATCTGGCCTGTTAGGGATACTTGAGGACTGAATATGAGAAACCCTGGTGTACTGCTGGATCATCTATATTACAGTTTAATACATAATTTACTGTCCTTTTTAAATATACAATAATTAGATGCAGTTAAGAAGACAACTTATGTTGTGCCATCAAATATCAGAAGTAATTATAGGCAAACTAAATGTGTTCTTTGAACTTGAATTGACTTATGTGTTATTACTTGCAAAAAAAGTTATACAATTTTTTTTTTGTTGAGTTTTTAAAAGCTTTATTGGTGTACAATGAAAGTGACATGAAGAAAGAAGTCAATTGAAGACATCAAGAGCCTATGGCCCAACAATACAGAAAAACAGATCAGGACATTGCTATCAAATAGTGGGCATAATAAGTCAATGTACCGATAACAAAAATTCTTTGCCACCAAGGGCTAATAGCCCCTGACCTATCTGGAATAATGAGTAGGGGTGTAGGGAGGGGAAAAGGAGGGGGAGGGTTTTTACAGGCACGGAAATTACAAAGGTAGGACATGATCATCTATCGCAATGGCTAGGTCAGTCTGTGGACAGGAGCTTGGGCTTCCAGACCGTGTCATAGTTATGTCTCCAATCTGCCCAAGTCAGGTCGAATAAATCGGAATTACCTAGCTTGTAAAAGATATCTTTCTCCATGGTGTGTAAGTAGGCCATTGAACTACAAATTTTGGTCCAACTGGGGGGAGGGGGGGGGGGGGAGTTCTTTCTTCCACTCACATACTATAGCATGTTAATGGACATGAATAGATAGATGCATATGTACGAGTGATGCTTTGGTAAGGTGTGTACTCCGATGTGTAATAGGGCTATAGCAGGCAATCTATGGAAAGATATGCATAATTTTGGACAATACTAGAAAGCAAGCGTTCCATAAGGGGGCGGAGCTTGGGACATTTCCACCAAATATGCATCGTGTTACCCTTCTGGCCACAGTTTCTCCAGCAGACAGGAGACGCACCTGGAATCATTTTAGATAGTCTGGAAGGGACATAGTACCAATGCGCTAACAGTTTATAGAAGGTTTCATATAGAGTTGTGCAGTGGATAGCCTTCTGCGTAAGTTTCTAGGGTACGCCCCCATGTATCTGTCATTACTGATATCCCTAGGAGGGACTTCCACCGTTGGAGGTGGGCCGGTGTGTCTGGGGAAGGAGTATAGCCTAATAGGGTGTAGTTGAAGGATAAGGGCCTACAGAGTCTGTCACCCTGATTCCAGACGGTCTCCCAAGGGGTCAGTGGACGAGCCAACGTGGGCTTGAAACCCCAACTGACCAGAAGTTTTTGATTCTGTGATGTTCGAACGGTAAGTATCGCGGGAGCAAGAGGTCAGCTCCAAATTGGGAAATGTGTTTAAAGCTATCCCTCGAGGTGGAGGAGCCAGAGGTCTGAGACTGTAGTGGCCCCCAACTGGGCCCATTTAAGCGGGTGGGTATCCTGCAAACCCGTAAGGAGGCCAGCAAGAGAAGTTATAGGGAAAGGGTGTGGGGCTATATGTGGGGAGTGACGGAGTTTGTCCAGAAGTTGAGGCATTCTTGGATAATAGGGTTAATCAGGTTTAGTTCTCTTGCGACAATGAGGAGGGGTCCATATCAGGTCTCGTAGATCTAAGTTAAAGGGCAGTGAAGCCTGCCTCAATGGCTCTCCATCTACACAAGGAGTGTTTAACCCCTCATTGTGCAACATGAGTGAGCAATTGCTCCCTCGTAGTATCGTGTCACAGAGGGTGAACCCTATGCCTCCACAGTTCTTAGGGAGGTGAAGTATTTTTGTGTGCCTCTCTGGGGGGCTTACCATGCCAGATGAGTTTGCTAAGTTCACTCTGAAATTGTAGAAGAATGTGTTTAGGGACCTTGACGGGAGGACACCAGAACAAGTATGTAAGCCTTGGCAGGAAGGACATTTTTAGAGCTGCAATACTACCTAACCATGAGACATGGGTCAAATTCCAATTATTTTTAATGGAGCGAAGCTCCGAAAGTAAAGGTAGATAATTATCCTTGACGACTTGATTTAAGTCGCCGGATATCTTAACACCCAAGTGTAGGACTGAAAACTCTGTCCAGTTAAAGGCAAACTTAGATTTCAAGGGGGCTAGGAGAGAGCTCGGGATGCCCTGGGTGTATATCTCAGTTTTTGAAAGGTTCAAGTCTGTAATAGGAGTGGGCATTAAAGGAGTCTAGTATTTGTAGTAATCTGGGAATAGTGAGAGCAAGATCTGACGAGAAAAGAGTAACGTTGTCTGCAAATAAGGTGATTTTTATGTACAGTACCGAATAGAGTGACACCCCTAATTTGAGGATCGGCTCTAATCTGCTCAGCTAGAGGTTCAATAGCCATCGCAAATAGGGGCGACAGAGGGCAGCCCTACTGGTTGCCACTAGTTATATTGAATGGAGAAGACTGAAAACCAAGTCCTCTCACCAGGGCAGAAGGGGCAGAATTAGGGCCTTACTCACTCTGATCAAGTCGCTGGGAATTAGAATCTCTCAAGGACTTCCCATAAAAACTGCCAGCGGACGCGATCGAAAGCCTTCTCGGCATCTAGTGAGATGATAGATAATGATTTATGAAGGCTAGAGGAGAGGCTAAGAATGTTTAGTAGATGCCTAGTATTATCGGGGCCCTCTCGTTTTGGAACAAATCCCACCTGATCTGGGTTGATTGAGGTGCGGTAGGAGGTTTGCTATTCGATTAGCTAGTAATTTAGAATATAACTTTGTCTGTATTAATGAGTGATATTGGCCTATAACTGGCGCGGGATGTGGGGTCCTTGTTAGGCTTTAATATTGTTATGATGGTAGCTTCAAGGAATTATTTTTTTAAGGTGCCCTTTTCTCGAACAAGATTGTAGAGCCTGAGAAGTAAGGGGGAAAGTTCTCGGTTGTATTTTGTAGAAGTGAAATGGGAAGCCATCTGGGCCAGGTGATTTTGAAGGATTTCGAGTTTTTAATAACTTGCTGTATTTCTGAGATGGAAAACGGAGAGCTAAAAGATCACGCTGTTCTGCAGAGAGTGCGGGGAGATTTAAAGACTTTAGATACGCGCGCATTACGAATCCGGGGATGTTGAATGGGGCTTTTTCAGAACTGTTTTTTAGAGATTTTAGTAATATTTAGCGAATGCTTTGCCAATTTGAGATGGTATTTTAAGGAGGGAATGTGCAGAACGTATACTGTGGATATGTGAGGCATCAGTTATGTTTCTGAGTTTGATAGCCAGAAGGGTATCTGCCTTATTACTTTTGTAATAGAACAGGTTGCTTTAATTTGGTTAAATTCATTTGGGTCCTTTTAAATTCAATTTGGGAGATATAATTCTTGATATTAACAATTTGGTGTGCTAGGGTAGTTGGGAAGCTCTATTTTGAGTTTCAAGTTCTCTCAGCTTGATGTTTTGATTTTGGAACTTAAATTGAGAAATATTTAAAATGCAAAGGGGTTTATAAATGATATAATGTAGTACTTCTGTGTTCCTTAAAAGCATTTAAACAATATAGCCCTCCTGCAGTTTTCCCACACTTCTTGTAAAACATTGTCAAACAAGATCCCCAACTACCCAGTAATGATTAGGTATTATTTTTCTGCAGATGTAAAGGAGCCCCCTGGAACTAACTGTCACAGTGTTATCACCATCTTCCTAAAAGCTTGGTGAATAATTACAGAGGATTAAAGCGAGCTTGTAGGAAATGGCATGTAATGATTAGAATATTTGTGTCATCCACACATCAGAGAGTCTAATTTCTCTGCTCCTCAGCTAGATATTAGAGCCACATAATTCAGCATCTAGGACTCTGAGCTAAAAATACCATCGTACTGAGCTGCAAATGGGCTCTGATCAGTTTCTCTTTGTTCCAGGTTATAACCCCTCCTCATTAGCATGTTTATAGCCTAACAATTATTCTACAAGTATTTCTTCCAATCTCTAATGCGTAACAATTCACATATAGATCTAAACTTATAAATCTATATAGGATAGTCAGCATTTTACTACTCAGTAGGTCATTGGCTTTCACTACAACTGTACCACTGTGATATTTTTCTTTCTTTTCATAATCTAACAAAAAAAATATGTTCCACTTGATTGTATACTCTAATCAGTCCCTGTGATTTATTATGCAAAAGTCTCCGGCTTACAATGTAATCATTTCTCCTATTGCTCTTACCTATTTTGAATGGACAATAAATGCAATTTTTTTTTTTTTTTAACATTAAAAAATATTTGTGAAAGATCATTGTTTCTTTATGAAGCTGGAGTCCCCAAGCCTTTACTCCTGGGATTCAACTCTTGGCCACTAGGAGGAGGCAAAGATTCCCAAAACTCGTAGAGTACTTAAAGGGACATTCCAGCCATGCCAAATTGGAAACTCATGGGAGCATTTCAGGAATTGAATAGAAGCATTTTTGTCATATACATGTATTAGCAAAATGCTTCTAATAAAAGCCTATAGCTGTTTTAAAAGTGTATGCAACGTGTGCACCAGCATTTTAAACACCAGCACTTGCTCAGAGATCCTTAGGTGCTTTTACCATCTGGTAATGACTCAACTTGTTAATTGTTGACATGATAAAACCCCCACTGATGATCTGAGCAGCTGCAAGTATTTAATGGTGGGTGCAGTGACAATAGTGCTAGCTCGCTATGCTTCACTATGCACGTGAAAGAAAAATTCTAACACTAAATAGTGATAACTTTTACTAGGGAAGCTTTTTTGCTAATACATATGTTATATTGCAAATATGTTTATATTCAAATATGTAATTTATCTATGTACAATTAATTTTTTACCGGAATGTTTCTTTAATCCCTATCACCTTTCTGGTATTCCAGTCTTATCTTTGCCTCACAGTAGGAAGGTGAAGAATTGAGGTGCTCAGATTCTTTGTTGAGAGGGGTTCTCGGACCGATTTGAGGTCCATTTTTTCCCTCAGACAGCTGCTATTGAGAGACCAAAGGGGGAGATTGGAATATGGGGCAGTGACAGAATAATTTCCAGTGAGGGGTTAATCACAAGCCTGCCACAGGTATCCTGCGGAACGTTCCCTTAGCTTCTCCTGTTGGGTCGTTGATATACTTCAACATATAGATCCTCTTCTGTGACGTTACATGGCACTGAATTGGTTATCTACAGGAAGTAGTCTTTTCTACAGTCAGAATGCATGATAGACTGGGTGCATCTGAAGTAAATGCACCCATTTCATGCACTCACATAGCCCACAGACTATTGGCAGGTACACCATGTTATGTACATCATAGCCAAGGGACATATACTTCTTCAGACATTTACCACCTTTTAGTTAGACTCTTGTTTTATATTCGCTTAATAGTCTATTCTACATTGAGAGATTTTCCTAGCTAGTGGAATGTTTCTTGTGAATTTTTATTTTTCTTCTTTCCGCCAGGCTGTGTTAGGTGTCTTGAGTAGTTACGCGTCAAGTCTCAGATAAGTAAGCGGGTCGGATAACGTGTTGTGCAGTCTGTCTCTAGTGCACATGTCGGGTTAGAACTCGTCAGGTCCCTGTTTAGAGCGCGCATTGGCCCTTTTTTTTAGCGCATGTATTGGGCTTCTATTTAATGTTGTATATCGACATAGCATGCATTGGGCAATTTTAGCGCACACAGTGGTAGCGTGGCATCAGTGTTCTGTTTAGTGCGCCCAGTGGTAGTGTGTATTGGACCTTTGTCTATCAACCAACCTAATGGACCAGTCCATAACTACTGGTTGTTTACTGGTGTACGAGTGTCTATTGGTAAGTATTATTTTTTAATATTTAGACACTATATAGCCTTTTAATGGCACTTATTTTATGATTGTATGTATGTATGTGTGGTGGTGTGTATATGTATGTATGTATGTATGTGTGTGTGTGTGTGTATATATAGGTATGTATATATTATATATATATATATATATATATATATATATATATATATATATATATATAGATTATATCTATATATATATACCATACATTTTGGTGGACTTTGGTCACTGTTAACATTTTGTATCTCTCTTCATATATTGGTTATTCATATGGTGGTTCAGTGTGGGGAGGGTGGAGTTCAGTTAAATGTATGCACACATCTTTGTGCACGTGTTTTTTTTTGCACACCACTGTGGTTTCATTGGTACCAATTGAGGGGAGTTGCTCTTTGTCCATATGTTTAAAATGTGTTTGGTGTTTCATTTAAAATTGACTCAGGAAGGGGGCACTAGCGCTTCAGAAACGTCACAGGAAAAAGATTATATATAGCCCTGGGGCAGAATCTATTCATTACTCCCCCTTGCTATTCTGTGCGCGTCATTTTTATTTATTTTGGAGCTCTCAGTTTAAATTTCCGTTCATCAGCCTTTAAGTCTACTTGTGTAGGGATAGCGCACGTTGGTTTAATGTTCGTCTGGGTAGCGCACGTGTTTTTATATCTCCCTTTTTTCACACTTTGGCTGGATTAATGAATGGCGGGTTGTATGTTTAGTCTTGAGCACGTCTGGTTTTGGCGCACTTTTTCCCTTTATAACCATCCGTTTTTTTGTGTGCGCTATTTCTCATTGCTGAGCGTTATCTGGGCTTGGATGTGAAGTTAATAGGTCTCCTGCTTTGTTTTGCAGTTCGGCTTAGTGCGCATTGTACTTGTAAATTTTTTTAAAGTTTCTTTTTTTTTTTTTTTATTCCTCAAGAGCTTTTTAAGGGGTTAAGGTGTTTTATTGCTTTACAAACAGTCCATAGGCAAGCGTAGTAAATCGTTCCAAAAATGTATTAATATAAAAAACCACAGGCTACCACCATTTTACACACTACAGCTGAAATCTGACGCGTTTCCTGCCGCTAAACGGCACTTCGTCAGGGATAATCACAGCTGTTACATACCTTCCTTTAATAAGCTCACCGCTTTCACACTGCTTAAAGAAACAGTACAATATACAAGAATTAAAAGATATACTTAAAGGAATATTAGACAGTTTAGATTCAAATACTAACAGATTGAGTGTTATAGTCGTACATGATCATACAGTATGATATTATTATACAACAAAGTACTCAATATTACAGACATTAGGTTACATACCGTTATTATAACTATGCTCTGTCCAAACTAAAAGTTCCCAAAATTATGATATTATATTACATAGGAATAATTTTAATTTTTATATAGGACTACTTACATGTTATGGAGGGAGACAACTAGAGGTATACAATGTAAAAATCAGTACACCGCTATTATTTATTAAGCTTTTAAACTTACTCTGCTTAATATCAATAATATTTGTTTAGCATAGCGGACTACAGGTTCTCCAGTAAAAATGAAATAGGTAAGACAAAGATTATCTCAGAACAAATACTACAGCAAGACTTGTAATATCTGATAACATTGAACACTATATCCAATATATACATTAACCTTAGATATATTTAATATATAAGCCTCCTATAGCTAAAACAATTCTTGCTATATGGTTCATATAATATATTTAGTATACCACCTTACTGTGTTGTACATTAGGTTCTAATCTATTTATCATCTCCCCAAGCGTTATGTTTAAGACAAGATCCCAAGTTTAAATCGGTTACCAATATATAACTTTACATCTGACATTTCATTTATGCCATAAGGACTACCTGTCTTTAATGTATATATCCAATAAACCTCACTTTTATTTAGTGCTCGTTCTCTGTTACCACCGGTATTTAGTTTGGGTATATGGTCTATGCCTTGAATGGAAAATAGTGTATTAATATAATCTAATTCTTTCTTGTCATAAACCCCACTCCTTCTATGTGTCGCAAAATGTTTAGACACTGGTGTTCTTGGTATGTCACTCTCAAGAGATAAGAGATGCTCTCTTATTCTATGTTTTAACATACGTGTAGTTCTACCTGTATACTGGCTGAAACATAGCTTACAGGTAATAAGATAAACCTTGAATTATAGTTTATGTGGTGGTTAACTGCAAATTCTTTCTGAGTGACAGTAGAAATAATTTTTTTTATCATGTTTATTGCTTTGCTTTGCCAATGATATAATGGAACTGTCTGATTCTGTCCCTAAATTTACCTTAGAAGCCGAGTCTCCTGAACACCTTACTAATAAGTTTAAGTTTATTGTAAAGAAGCTGAGGTCTCTCTGTCAGATTATTTATGTGACTCATGTTTAAAAATGTTAATGCATGCAAAACAATCAAATGCTGATTCTATGGGTATTACTGCTCCTTCTGTTTGTTAATTACAGGAGAATGCTACTGTGTTACCACCCAGTGTATGGAACCTCATCAAAGTTTCTTCTGATGTTATACTTCCCCTTTTTTGTTTAAAATTTAATATATTCGTTCTCTTTTGAAAGAGGTTTTACTCAATTTAGGAGTCAAAGATTCTAAGGTTTCTGAAGATAAGTCTTGCAATCATTTAAATTCAGTTGTTAAGCTCCCTGAGGTATTTCCCATGCTGTCTCTGACATGAGTTCTAAGGAATGGTCAAAGCCAGGTAATTCATTTCATCCTTCTGTAAGGTTTAAAAAGTTATATCTTTTATCTACTGCTAATGTTGAATTGTGGGAAACTGTTCCTAAAGTTGATGGTGCTATTTCCACTCTGGCTAAGCATACTACGTCCCCTTTGGAAGACAGTACTTCTTTTGAAGACCCTTTGGATAGAAAATTGGAGTTTTTTCATAGAAGGGCCTTTTTCATGCAGGGTATTTGCTTAGGTCAGTTATTTCTAATGTTTGCTGCTGCTTCAACTTACTGGTTCTTCCACAACAGTGTTCTGATGATTCTGGGTTTACTCAAATGTGCCAATTTTTTTATTTGTGATGCTGTGTTTGATAGTATAACTATCAAAAGCATGTCCTTGGCAATCCTTGCTAGGAGTGCCTTATGGCTTAAGTCCTGGTAAGCTGGCATGGTGTCAAAATCCAGACTATTGTCTTCTTTTCATGGAAATAAACTATTTGGTTCTGATTTAGATTCTATAATATCTACTTTTTACTGGTGGTAAAGGGGCTTTTCTTTTTAAAGACACGATGAGTCCACGGATCATCATCTTTACTTGTGGGATATTCACCTCCTGGTCAGCAGGAGGAGGTAAAGAGCACCACAGCAGAGCTGTTAAATAGCTCCTCCCACTCCAGTTATTCTCTTTGCCTACGTTAGTGATAGGAAGAGGTAAAGTGAGGTGTGTCCTAATCCTTCTTTTAGAAGGAAAGACTTTTGCACAATTTGGACGTGGTCCGTACTTTAAAGTTTTACCTGCAGGCAACTAAGGATTTTCGTCAGTCTTCTTCTTTGTTTGTGTTTTTCTCAGGAAAATGCAAGGGACAGAAAGCTACGGATACTTCTCTTTACATTTTGCATATGAGACTGCTGGACAGCAGCCTCCTGAGAGAATTATGGTTCATTCCACGAAGCTGTGGCTTCCTCATGGGCATTCAAAAACTATGCTTCTGTTGAATAGATTTGCAATGCTGCAACTTGGTCCTCTCTTCACACTTTTTCAGATTTTTTTTTTTGCCTCGACTGAGGCTGTTTTTGGGGGAAAGGTTCTTTAAGCAGTGGTGCCTCCCGTTTGGGTTCCCTGTCTTGTCCCTCCCTTATCATCCGTGTACTCTAGCTTTGGTATTGGTATCCCACAAGTAAGGATGATGATCCGTGGACTCATCGTGTCTTTAAAAAGAAAAGAAAATTTATGCTTACCTGATAAATTTTGTTTCTTTTTAGACACAATGAGTCCACGGCCCGCCCTATTCTTTTAAGACAGGTTGTTAATTTTTTTTTAAACTTCAGACACCTCTGCACCTTAGCTTTTCCTTTCTCTTCCTAACTTTGGTCGAATGACTGTAGTGGGAGGGAAGGGAGGAGCTATTTAACAGCTCTGCTGTGGTGCTCTTTGCCTCCTCCTGCTGAGCAGGAGGTGAATATCCCACAAGTAAGGATGATGATCCTTGGACTCGTGTCTAAAAAGAAACAAATTTATCAGGTAAGCATAAATTTTCTTTTGTTCCTCAAGACAAGAAGTTTACAGGGAAATCTAAAGCTTCTAATCATTTACATTCCTTTCATTAGAATAAGGAACAAAAGGTTGACTCCTCTGCTCAGAAGCAAGCCATCTCTGGCCCAGTCTGGAGGTCTAGTGCTCACTGGAACAAGTCAAAGCAGGCTAAGAAATCTATTTCTACTACCAAATCTGCATGATGATGCGGCCCCGATCCATAGATTCTGGTTGGGGGCAGGTTATGCCTTTTTGCAGGAAACTTGGTTTCAGTCTGTTCTAGATCCCTGGGTTCTATTTTCTTTCCAATATTGCAAGGATTCCCTTAAAGGCTCAAGCTTTTTTTCCAGTCCGTTTCAGATTTGGAAACTATGGGAGTGATTGTACCAGTTCCTTTGAAGGAGCAGGGGTTGGGTTTTTATGCAAATATTTTCAGCGTTCCAAAAGAGGAAGGTATGTTCAGACCAGTCCTGGATCTGAAAGCTCTGAACAAGTTTGTAAGAATTCCTTCTTTCAAAATGGAAACTATTCAGAATTGTCTGTCTTTTGTTCAGCAAGGTCAGTTTATGTCCACAATAGTTTTAAAGAATGCTTATCTTCATGTTCCAATACACGGAAACATTACCAGTTTCTGATATTTGCTTTTCTAGACAAACGTTTTTATTTTGTTGCTCTACCATTTGGTCTGGCAACAGCTCCAAGAATATGTACAAAAGTTCTAGGTTCCCTATTGTCTGTCATCAGATCTCAGGGTATTGCAGTGTTTACCTACCTGGACGATATCTTGGTTCAAGCTTTATCTTTACCTTTAGCAGAATCTCATACCAACAGACTGTTGTTGTTGTTGTTGTTGTTTTCTTAAGCAACATGGTTGGAGGATGAATTTTCTAACGAGTGCTTTTGGTTCCTTAAACAAAGGTAATTTTTGGGGAGATTTCAAATAGATTAGGTCTCCATGAATCTATCTCTAACAGAGCAGATGATGTTAAAATTGGTGTCAGCTTGTCTGAACTTTATTGTTCTCTTTTCAATCTGTTGCTCTTTGTATGGAAAGTATGGGTCTCATGATAACAGCTTTAGATGCAATTCCATTTGCTCGTTTTTACATGATGCCTCTTCAGCTTTGTATGCTTAGTCAGTGGTGCAGGGATCATACTCGGCTATCTCAAAAGGTTTTTCTAGATCCCAGTACAATTCAGTTTCTGACTTGGTGGCTGGGTCATCAGTTAATTATTAAGGGGGTTTCTTTTCCTTGTCCTACCTGGACTGTCATCAGTCTTTTAGGTTTGGGAGCTGTTTGAGGGTCTCTGAGAGCACAGGGACTCTAGGGAGGTGAGGTTCCCAATAAATGTTCTAGAACTCCGTGCTATTTTCCGGACTCTTCAGGCTTGGCCTCTGTTGAAAAGGGAGT
Organism: Bombina bombina; assembly: GCF_027579735.1. NCBI lineage: Eukaryota > Metazoa > Chordata > Amphibia > Anura > Bombinatoridae > Bombina > Bombina bombina. The sequence goes on along the minus strand of NC_069499.1, from coordinate 1,266,991,366 downwards.
CTCCACTCCATTTCCAAACAGACAATGTCACAGCAGTTTCTTATGTCAACCATCAGGGGAAAATCAGTTTCCTAGCCATGAGGCTAGTGCCTCAAATTCACTCTTGGGCAGAAATCAATTCCTGTCTAGTCTATGTGATACATATTCAAGGAGCAGACTTCTTAAGTTGTCAATCTCTACATCCAGGTGAATGGTCTCTTCACCAGGATGTGTTCAATCAGATTGTGGGTCTTTGGGGTTTACCAGAGATGGATCTGATGGCTTCTCGTTTTAACAACAAACTTCTCAGGTGCTTTGTGAGGTTCATAGGCAGAGTTTGTGGATGCTCTAGTAGCTCATTGGTCATTTCAGCTTGCTTATTTGTTACCTCCTCTCATACTTCTTCCCAGAGTGATCTCCAAGATAAGCCTAGAGAAATAATCTGTAATCCTGATTTCACCAGTTTAGCCTCACATGATTTGGTATGCAGATCTAGTTCAGATGTCCAGTTGCCTTCCTTAGCCACTTCTTGTGCAGTCAGACCTTCTGTCTCAATGTTCAGTTTTCCATCTGGATCTGAAGTCTCTGATCTTGATGGCATGAAATTTGAACGGTTAGTTCTTCAACATAGAAGTTTCTCTGATTTAGTGAATGAAACTTTAATTCAGGCTTGTAAGACTGTAACTAGAAAGATGTATCATAAGGTCTGCAAGGCCTTTATTTCTTGGTGTATAGATCTGTTTTTTTTTTTTTTCCTGGCATTCTTTTAGAATTCCTAGGATTTTGCAGTTTTTACCAAATGGTCTGGATAAGGGCCTATCTGCCAGTTCTCTGAAGGGGCTGATTTCTGCTCTTTCAGTTTTATTTCATAGGAAAATTTGCTAACCTTCCTGATATTCATGGTTTTGTTCAGATTTTGGCCCATATTAAGCATGTAATTAAACCAATTCTTCTCTTCTTTTGCTAGAAGAGTTTCAGAGTTATCTGCTTTTTCTTGTGATCCTCCTTATCTTGTTTTTCATCCAGACTTTAGAAAGACTTACAGTCTGTTCATTCAAAGTGAATACTGAAAAGTTTCTGGTGTTTCTTTGACCTCTTGGTTGAGACTCTTGATTTACAATGCTTACTTGGAAGCAGGTCAGTCTCCTCCGCAACGGATTACTGCTCGTTCTACTAGGTCCGTCGCCACTCCTTGGGCATTCAAGAATGAGGCTTTAGTTGACCAAATTTTCCAAGCAGCTACTTTGGTCTTCTTTGCATACTTTTACAAAAGTCTACCACTTTGATGTGTTTGCTTCTTTTGCGGCATCCTTTGGAGGGAAGGTCCTTCAGGCAGTTATCTCAGCTCGACTTTCTCTTGTCTGAATGATCGATTTTTAAAGTGCATTTAAAAAAAAAAGTTTTATGGGGGTTTGGATTTATTTTCTCAGTGAAAAAAATGTTTTCTCTTGTAAGGTGTATCCAGTCCACGGATTCATCCATTACTTGTGGGATATTCTCCTTCCCAACAGGAAGCTGCAAGAGGATCACCCACAGCAGAGCTGTCTATATAGCTCCTCCCCTAACTGCCACCTCCCAGTCATTCTCTTGCAGCTCTTGACAAGGGAAGCAGCTAGAGAGATGTGGTGCATTAATGTATTTTATCTTGGGCAAGAGATGTCCAGGATTCCTGGGCATTGGAAATTGTGTCCAAGGGTTATCTTCTGGAATTCAAAACCTCTCCCCCAAAAGGGAGATTTCATCTCTCAATTTTATCTGCAAACCAGATAAAGAGAGAAGCATTCTTACATTGTGTTCAAGAACTCCTAGTTATGGGAGTGATCCACCCAGTTCCGCAGGAGGAACTGGGACAGGGCTTTTATTCAAATCTGTTTGTTGTTCCCAAGAAAGAGGGAACATTCAGACCAATCTTAGATCTCAAGATCTTAAACAAATTTCTCAGTGTCCCATCCTTCAAGATGGAGACTATTCGAACCATCCTTCCTATGATCCAGGAAGGTCAATACAGGCACTACCAGTTTGTGGCTCTTCCCTTCGGGTTGGCCACGGCACCAATAATCTTTACAAAGGTTCTAGGGTCCCTTCTAGCGGTCCTAAGGCCGCGGGCTATAGCAGTAGCCCCTTACTCAGACGACATTCTGATACAGGCGTCGGCTTTTCAAGTTGCCAGGTCTCACACGGACATTGTTCTGGCATTTCTGAGGTCGCATGGGTGGAAAGTGAACGAAGAAAAAAGTTCTCTATCCCCTCTCACAAGAGTTTCCTTCTGTAGAAATGAAGATTTACCTGACAGAGGTCAGGTTGTCAAAGCTTCTAACTTCCTGCCATACTCTTTATTCCACTTCTTAGCCGTCAGTGGCTCAGTGTATGGAAGTAATCGGCTTAATGGTAGCGGCAATGGACATAGTCTGTTTGCCCGCCTACATCTCAGACCACTGCAACTTTGCATGCTCAATCAGTGGAATGGGGATTGCACAGATCTGTCCCCTCTGCTAAATCTGGATCAAGAGACCAGGGATTCTCTTCTCTGGTGGCTATCTCGGTCCATCTGTCCAGGGGAATGAGCTTCCGCAGGCCAGAATGGACTATAGTGATGACAGATGTCAGCCTTCTGGGCTGGGGCGCAGTCTGGAACTCCCTGGAGGCTCAGGGTTCGTGGACTCAGGAGGAAGCCCTCCTTCCGATAAACATTCTGGAACTAAGAGCGATATTCAATGCTCTTCAGGCTTGGACTCAGCTAGCTGCGGTCAGGTTCATCAGATTTCAGTCGGGACAACATCACGACTGTAGCCTATATCAACCATCAGGGGGGTACAAGGAGCCCCCTGGCGATGTTAGAGGTTTTAAAGATAATTCTATGGGCAGAGGTTCACTCTTGCCATCTCTCAGCTATCCATATCCCAGGAGTAGAGAACTGGGAGGCGGATTTCCTAAGTCGGCAGACTTTTCATCCGGGGGAGTGGGAGCTCCATCCGGAGGTATTTGCCCAGTTGATTCAACTATGGGGCAAACCAGAACTGGATCTCATGGCGCCTCGTCAGAACGCCAAGCTTCCTCGTTCCGGGTCCAGGTCCAGGGATCCCAAGGCAGTGCTGATAGATGTTCTAGTAGCGCCCTGGTCCTTCAGCCTGGCTTATGTGTTTCCACCATTTCCTCTGCTCCCTCGTCTGATTGCCAAGATCAAGCAGGAGAGAGCTTCTGTGATTTTGATAGCTCCTGCGTGGCCATGCAGGACTTGGTATGCAGATCTGGTGGACATGTCATCCTTTCCACCATGGACTCTGCCGCTGAGGCAGGACCTTCTACTTCAAGGTCCTTTCAAACATCCAAATCTAATTTCTCTGCGTCTGAGATTGAACGCTTGATTCTATCAAAGCATGGTTTTTCCGAGTCGGTCCTTGATACCTTAATTCAGGCTTGAAAGCCTGTCACCAGGAAAATCTATCATAAGATATGGTGTAAATATCTTCATTGGTGTGAATCCAAGGGTTACTCATGGAGTAAAGTCAGGATTCCTAGAATCTTATCCTTACTCCAAGAGGGATTGGAGAAAGGATTGTCTGCTAGTTCCTTAAAGGGACAGATTTCTGCTCGGTCTATTCTTTTGCACAAACGTCTGGCTGAGGTTCCAGACGTTCAGGCGTTTTTGTCAGGCTTTAGTTAGAATTAAGCCTGTGTTTAAACCTGAAGAGAACAAGATTGCAACAGCACTACACTAAAATTTCTGGAGTGCTTATATACTAGAAAGAATTATCTTTCAATAGCTGGAGTGCTTATGCATGAGAATAACTAGATCAACACAGAGGTAATAACCAGATCAGGATTAATCAACACAGAGGTTGAGAACTGTGTTTAAACCTGTTGCTCCACCGTGGAGTTTAAATTTAGTTTTAAAGTTCTTCAAGGGGTTCCGTTTGAACCTTTGCATTCCATAGATATTAAACTTTTATTTTTGGAAAGTTCTGTTCCTAGTAGCTATCTCCTCGGCTTGAAAGAGTTTCGGAGTTATCTGCTTTACCGTGTGATTCCCCTTATCTGATTTAACATGCAGATAAGGTAGTTTTGCGTACCAAACCTGGGTTTCTTCCTAAGGGTAGTATCTAATAAGAACATCAATCAGGAGATTAATGTTCCTTCATTATGTCCTAATCCTTCCTCAAAGAAGGAACGTCTTTTACACAATCTTGATGTGGTTCGTGCTTTAAAGTTTTATTTACAAGCTACGAAGGATTTTCGTCAAAACATCTGCTTTGTTTGTTGTCTACTCTGGACAGAGGAGAGGCCAAAAGGCTTCGGCAACTTCTCTTTCTTTTTGGCTGAGAAGAATAATCGCTTAGTTATGAGACTGCTGGCCAGCAGCCTCCTGAAAGAATTACAGCTCATTCCACTAGAGCGGTGGCTTCCACATGGGCTTTTAAAATGAGGCCTCTGTTGAACAGATTTGTAAGGCGGCGACTTGGTCTTCGCTACACACTTTTTTCTAAATTCTACAATTCGATACTTTTGCTTCTTCGGAGGCTATTTTTGGGAGAAAGGTCTTACAGGCAGTGGTGCCATTCCCGTTCCGTTTAAGTTCCTGCCCTTGTCCCCTCCCTTCATCCGTGTCCTAAAGCTTTGGTATTGGTATCCCACAAGTAATGGATGAACCTGTGGACTGGATACACCTTTACAAGATAAAACAAAATTTTTTGCTTACCTTATAATTTTTTTTCTCTTGTGGTGTATCCAGTCCACGGCCCGCCCTGTCATTTTAAGGCAGGTGTTTTTTATTTTTAAACTACAGTCACCACTGCACCCTATAGTTTCTCCTTTTTTCTTGCTTGTCCTTCGAATGACTGGGGGTGGCAGTTAGTGGAGGAGCTATATAGACAGCTCTGCTGTGGGTGTCCTCTTGCAACTTCCTGTTGGGAAGGAGAATATCCCACAAGTAATGGATGAACCCGTGGACTGGATACACCACAAGAGAAATAAATTTATCAGGTAAGCATAAATTTTGTTTTTTAAATCCCTCCCTTTATGCTTTTACTCGTGGACTCCATGGCTTGGGTATTTAATTTCCAGGAGTAATGGATTGTGGACTATCACCACCTGTACATAAGAAAACATAATTTATGCTTACCTGATAAATGAATTTATTTCATGGTGGTGACAGTCTATAATCCATTACTCCTGGGAATTACCAGGAGGATGCAAAGATTTCCAAACCCCAAGAGCTTTATAAAAAACCCTCCCACCTCACATGTACCTCTATCTAACGTATAGCCAAGCAAAATAAGGTAAGACAAAGGAATAAGAGCCATAAAAGGAACAGGTAAAAAGAAAATACTAAACACAAAAACAAAGGGTGGGGTCTCATGGACTCTCACTACCAAAAAAGAAAGGAGTTTATCAGGTAAGCATAAATTATGTTTTTTCCCCAACATATAAAATGGACATGGAGCTAGTCTAACATGTTTCGGAACCTCTATTAGCGCTTAATTGGTCTATGATTAAGCACCACTAGGGGCATTAAAGAAGTCAGACTTTCTTGCACATCTCCATATGTATTTTATATGTTGGCAAAAATAAAGTTCATTTGAAATCAACCCACATTTCTAAGAGTGTGACTCTGCTTTTCAAACTGATACTATTCTGAAATTTATGCCTTAGAAGACTTTTTTCTCTTTGTGTGCTGATTAAAAAGTGCTGCTTTTGATTTATGTCTTCCTTTATGTTATTATAGCTATAGATTTCTTGATTAATTTATATTTATTGCAATATATCATATTTCTGGTAAAATGTTTACAGGTTTTTTGTGGTTTAGTTTTATTATAGGAATAAAACAAAATGTTCAGAACATGCATATACAGTATCTCACAAAAGTGAGTACACCCCACACATTTTTGTAAAAATTTTATTATATCTTTTCATGTTACAACACTAAAGAAATGACACTTTGCTATAATGTAAATTAGTGAGTGTACAGCCTGTATAACGGTGTAAATTTGCTGTCCCCTCAAAATATCTCAACACACAGCCATTAATGTCTAAACCATTGGCAACAAAAATGAGTACACCCCTAAGTGTAAATGTCCAAATTGGGCCCAATTAGCCATCTACCCTCCCCGGTGTCATGTGACTTGTTAGTGTTACAAGATCTCAGGTGTGAATAGGGCACAGGTGTGTTACATTTGGTGTTATTGCTCTCACACTCTCTCATACTGGTCACTGGAAGTTCAACATCATGGCAAAGAACTCTCTGAGGATCTGAAAAAAAGAATTGTTGCTCTACATAAAGATTGCATAGGCTATAAGAAGATTGCCAAGAACCTGAAACTGAGCTGCAGCGCGGTGGGCAAGACCATACAGCAGTTTCACAGGACAGGTTCCACTCAGAACAGGCCTCGCCATGGTCGACCAAAGAAGTTGAGTGCAGGTGCTCGGCGACATATCCAGAGGTTGTCATTGAGAAATAGACATATGAGTGCTGCCAGCATTGCTGCAGAGGTTGAAGGGGTGGGGGGTCAGCCTCTCAGTGCTCAGACCATAGGCTGCACACTGCATCAAATTGGTCTGCATGGCTGTCGTCATAGAAGGAAGCCTCTTCTAAAGATGATGCGCAAGAAAGCCTGCAAACAGTTTGCTGAAGACAAGCAGACTAAGGACATGGATTACTGGAACCATGTCCTGTAGTCCGATGAGACCCAGATAAACTTATTTGGTTCAGATGGTGTCAAGCGTGTGTGGCGGCAACCAGGTGAGGAGTACAAAGACAAGTGTGTGTTGCCTACAGTCAAGCATAGTGGTGGGAGTGTCATGGTCTGGGCCTGCATGAGTGCTGCCGGCACTGGGGAGCTATAGTTCATTGAGGGAACCATGAATGCTGAGAAAACAGCAGTGAAGTGTCATCTTAAAAATCCCTTTATTCAAACATGGGGATCAGTGTTTAAATGATAAAATTTCATCTTTCATTTAAAAAATAGATGATAAAATGAATTAATGGCTGTTATAAACTCTGAGCAAAACACTCCTAAAACTAGACATTTATTCCCTGTCTCCCCTCAATCTAATAAAAGGCCTCTAATGGCTCCTAAGTCTTTCTCAGCAAGACAACCCTCACTCTGCCTTAATGCACACAGCAGGCAGTAGTTTTGCTAGCCAGCAGATTTTTCCTGGCCCCAGAACCCCTGACCTTTCTAATAATCAGAGGTCAGGGTGTGTTTTTTCAGAAATTAGTAGTAATAATAAACCCGCTTTAAGAAAATCCACTTCAGATTTTTTAAAAGCACACAAAAGGCTTTATAATAATATTTCCTCTTCAGATAAGGAATATTTTTCTGATGATTTTAATGATAATAAACAGTCTGAGGATTTTTCATCCGACTCAGATTTTGATGACTTTCTCAAATACAAGAGACAAAAAGAGAAGAAAAAATCTAATTCTTTAAAATCCCATGATGATAAAATTTTCCTTGCTTCCCTAGGAATTCCTTTTACCAAACCTGGTGAACTGCAACACCCCCATTCTTCTGAATGGTTCCTTTGAAGGGAAATAGCTGAGTTCATGGATCATTATTTAAGGAACTCCCTTAAAAAATCAGCCAGATCAAAATTGAGAGCTGAATGTCCCCGTCCTTCCCTGCCCAGTAATTCTACCATAACCCCTGAAACAGATTCAGATATAAATTTTTTAGGTTCCCAAGGAGCTTATCCTAAAAAGGGGTTCAGTAAGACTCCTCAGGGCTTGCCAAGATAAACTCATAGATAATACAGGCCCTATTGCAAAAAAATGTTGATCTCTCTGAAGAAGCTATTGCTTCCAACTCTTCCCTTGATCCTTGCATTATTAGAGAGTGGATTCTCAAATCCATTGCCTTTTTAGGCAATGCCAACGAAGCCATAGTTGCAGAAATAAAACATAATATTATTCGTAGACTTGACCCCAAATTATCAGATTTTGCTTCATCCCAAAGATCCTCCGACCCAAATGGCCTCCTTTTTGGTGACTCTCACCTTTTTAGAATGAATATTTATGCTAAAACCTTTAATACCTTATCCAAAACAAAAAATCCACTATTAAGAAAACACTTTACACACAATCCAGTGTTTTTGACAGGCCCGGGAAAAGAAGGGGCCACTTTCCCGGCCGTTCCTCCTATAACTCATTCAACACTAGGTCCCAATATTACTATTCCAACCAGTATCAAATACAAAACTCTACCTTCTTTCCATCAGGAAGCCGCCCTTGGTCTTCAAGGTCATTCCGTACAAGAGGACGTTTCAGAAACCCACAAGGTAATTCCCTTTCTCTCTCACTTTCACCTTTTTTCCCCTCAAAAAATAGGTGTCAGACTTGCATGCTTCATAACAAATTGGCATCTAATCACCTCAGACCCCTGGATTCTCCAAACAGTATCAGGGGTGCTTATAGATTTCACATCTCCCCCCCCCAATTGTTTCCTCCCAGACCCTTTCAGTTCTCAAAGAAAGACAAGCTCGCCATTGGCTCAGAGATTTCTTCTCTAGCCTCAAAACATGCTATAGAACTCGTCATTCTGGACAGAGACAGTTACTTAAGCAACATTTTCCTGGTAAAAAAAAAGAAAAACGGACAATTTCGTCCCGTTCTAAATCTCAGGACTCTGAATGCCTTTGTTCTTTACCAACATTTAAAGATGGAGGGTTTTCATCTTCTCAGGGATTGTCTTCTAGATCTAGACTGGTTAGTCCGCCTCAATCTTACAGATGCTTACTTAACTGTTCCCATCCATCCCTCTCAGAAAATGTCTCAGTATTTTATTGGAACAACATTCTATGGCAATTCACTTGTCTTCCTTTCGGACTGTCTTCTGCCCCTTGGATTTTCACCAAAATCCTGAAACCTGTTGTTGCCTGGCTCAGATTCAGGGGTGTTCCTTTTTATAATTTACCTGGATGATATTCTGATTATAAATCAGGACTGACTTACTCTGTCCTCTCACCTCAATTAACTATCTCCCTTTTGGAGAATCTTGGATTTCTGATAAACAAGCAGAAATCCATCCTTTTTCCTTGGTTTTCAAATAAACATCCTCTCACCTACCCATAGTCTTCCCCTAGAGAAGATCTTTGCAATAAAAAAGGAGATCTTATCTGTCCTAAAAAAGTATTCTTTCCCATAATTGGTCTCCTCTCTTCCCCCATCCAACCTATCTTCCCAGCTCCCCTCCACTATCGGGCTCTCCAACGCCTCAAAATTTATTTTCTTCGCAAAGGTCTCTCATATGCTCATCCTATTTCTCTCTCTGGAAGCTCATCCGGAATTACTCTGGTGGCTTATTCACATGGACGCCTGGAACGACAGAGCAATCTTCGTCAACTCCCCAGAACTAGTTATAGAAGCCGATGCAAGCAACTCTGGATGGGGTGCCCGATGTGTGGTTCTCTTATCACCGGTGGCAAATGGATAAATGCGGAGAGACTTCTTTGTATAAATTGCAAGGAACTTCTGGCGGGTTCCTTTGTAATCAAGAGCTTCATAAAGAATTTAGCTTCCCATTTCTGTGATCCTTCGCATGGACAATATTTCTGCCGTGAGATGTCTGAACAAATTTGGGGGTACTAAATACAAAGCTCTCTCTGAGATTACCAAAGATTTTGTTTATTATTATTTACAAAACAATATTTACATTCAAGCCGAATACATTCCAGGTCTCTCCAATTCGGCAGCGGATTGGGGATCTCCCTACCTTCTGGATTCCAGCGATTTGGAAATTACTGCCCAATGTTTTCCTTTCCCTTGCCTCATTGAGAGGTCCCTTCACCATAGATCTTTTTGCCTCCAGATCCAATTATCAGATAAAACCTTTTTTTCAGTTGGCGTCCAGATCCAGAGGCCGCAGCTGTAGATGCCTTTCTTCAACCTTGGCCCAATCAAAATGCTTATGCGTTTCCGCCCTATTCCATGATTCCCAGGACCCTTGCACATCTTTGCAGAGTTCAAATCTCCCTTCTCCTTATAACTCCCATTTGGCCAACTCAGTCCTAGTAGCCATCTCTCCTAGAACTGTCCAGTTCTATACCAGTTCCAAAATGTTCTCCCCTTTTGGTGTCACCTTTTTACTTTCCCGCAGAGCTAAATGTCACTCAAAATTTATTTATTTTTATCCATTTTTCCCCGCCCATCCTAATCTCTGTGTAGCTTCCTGTCTCAAAGAATATGAATCCTGAACTTCTTCACTAACATCTTCTTCCTCTCCTCAACTCTTTCTTTTGTTTCTCCTCACAAACCTGTCTCTTCCACTTCTATTGCCAGATGGGTTAAATGGATTCTTTTTTTATCTGGTGTTGAGAATTCCTTTACGGCTCATTATATTTGAGGAGCATCCGCTTTCAAAGCATACTTAAAATCTTCCTCTCTTCAAGATATACTCAATGCTCCTGACTGGTCTTTTGACTCTACCTTTAAACAATTCTATTTCAAACCTATTTCTCATGCTGCCTGTTCTTTAATCCTTTATTTAGCTTTAAACTAGCAAAATAGGAGTCTCTGTGCTTGTAATAAAATTCTGATTATGCTAGCTTTGTGAAGGAAAAATCTAGATGTTATTAAAGACACAGAGACGAGTATTTTCCCTCCCTCCCTCCCTCCCTCACTCCCTTGTTGGTATATTGTTTTCTTCTCATATACTAACTATATATATATTGTTATTGTACTTCATCCTCTCCACTCTGGTTTTCCAGGGTTTCAAAACATGCAACATCCCATTTAAGAACTCATCTTCATGGTTATGGATCTTCTACATAGTATTGATATTCATATCAAGTTTCTTCAGCAAGTTGATGCCCAAATGTCTATCTCTGTTGTCCAAAATGTTCATTTGCCTCTTCTATGGTTTGCCAAGTTTCTTCATCGGTGGATCCTTCATCCGATGTTTCCTTTCCTGCTGAATCTTCTTCCAGTTTGCATCAAAGAAGAGAGGAGGATTAGGGACTATTTGGACAGTATATGGGCACTATGACTGTTCATTTCAATACTTGTTCTTCATTGGTTGTTATCTTGTTCTTTGTTTTTGTTGTTACCTGTTTGTAATATATCATTATGTCTGTGAAAAGCTGTATAAGTAGTAAAAGAGGAAAGCAAAATAGGAGTCTCTGTGCTTGTAATAAAATCATCAACTGATAAGTGAGAGCAGGCCAGTAACCATGGCTACTGATCAGATGATTATTTCTCCTGTGCTCTGGCCTGTTGGTGTGCCTAGAGTACTGGAGTTGAAAAACACTGATCTAGCCATTAGTGTGTTAGATTGCTCAGTACCCCATTGTATAAAACACAAAACCAAGAGCTTTATCTTTACACAATTTGCAAACTATATTTATTTTATTGAATAAAATATATATTTATAGATGAGCTAAGTGCAATATAAATAATGTTTTGGAGAAGTATCTTTCCAGATAAAAACCTAGATTATAGCCGAACACAATGGCCTTCAGGTACTTTATGTTGTCTGTTATCAGGTAACCCTTTCCAATTTATTTGTCTTCAAATGCATCCGGCCTACAGTATACTCCTAATACCATATATAGGACATTTCAGCAACTGTATTCCAATCGAACGGCAAACTCATTAACAAGGTTTCTTTAAGTTTTTGTTTATTTGTTTTCTACATTTTCAAATTCTATATTTTGGAACTGTTACACTTTAGTGATACCTAAAAATACTTCATGTACATGTTTAAGTGATAAAGATTATTTTTTTAAATTGAATATAACAGTAAAAATATATAATTGAAATCAGACTTTTAAACTGTGAAACATTCATTCAATGTTCATTTATAATTGCAATTAAGAGTTTGGAGGTGTTAACATGGCAATTATAAAATTATTCAAAATTTATTTCAAATGATTATTTCCCACATTATTATTAAATATTACTGGCTTATAGGGACAGTGCTTAAAAGGACATAAAAGCCCACATTTTTATTTCATGATTCAGATAAAACATACAATTTCAATCAACTTTCCAATGTACTTATATCACCAAATTTGCTTAATTCTCTGGGTATCCTCATTCTCATTGGTTGATTTCATCTCCTCATTTGAATACTTGTTCTTCATTGGTTGTTATCACATTTTAATTTTCAAACTAAGCAACTTTATGGTAACACAAATCAGTTGTTGAGTATACAGCTGGAGTGGGATCTAGTCTTTGGCAAGCCTACATAAGTTTATATCCATTTACATTATTAAAGGGACAGTCTACACCAGAATTTGTGTTGTTTAAAAAAAATAGATAATCCCTTTATTACCCATTCCACAGTTTTGCATAACCAACACAGTTATATTAATATACTTTTACCTCTGTGATTACCTTGTATCTAAGCCTCTGCAGACTGCCCCTTTATCTCAGTTCTTTTGACAGACTTGCATTTTAGCCAATCAGTGCTGACTCCTGGGTAACTCCACGGCCGTGGCACAATGCTTTTATTTATTTATATATATATATATATATATATATATATATATATATATCACACATGAACTAACGCCCTCTAGTTGTGAAAAATGTCAAAATGCATTCAGATAAGAGGCGACCTTCAAGGCTAAGAAATTAGCATATGAATCTACCTAGGTTAAGCTTTCAACTATGAACACCAAGAGAACAAAGTAAAATTGCCAATGAAAGCAAATTGGAAAGTTGTTTAAAATTACATGCCCTATCTGAATCATTAAACTTTATTTTTGACTAGACTGTCCCATTAAAGGGATAAAACCCCATACCTTCTTGTGACCGCTTTTCCAAACTTGCCCAGGAATATTTTGTTCTCGTCCCAGATGAGGGGATGAGTGATTTTTTTATTTTATTATTTCTCTCTCTTTTTCTATCATTCTCGCTTTCTTTTTTCTCTCCCTCTCTCTTTTCTCTCTCTCAATTAATTCTAAGAGATAGAAAGGTCAAAGAATTGTGTATGGATGTATTTCAATTTACAATAGAAACATTTTTGGAATATACTTCCATTAGCAAAAATGCTTCTATTAAAAAATGATTACTGTTTTTCAGTGACATATGCACATATGCTTTGAGGGCCTTTTCTCCAGTATGTAAACACTACACCTTGGGTAAATTAATGTGGAGTCCCCCAGGCGCCTATCTAACGGAGGCAAAGGGGAAGTACAATGATGATAGTCAGGCAGTTATGCTTAAAGGTGAAAACTGAGAACTTTAATAAGAACAATTCAAATCAACATCTCAATGTACACATTAATTATTATATAATCATGGATCCATGAAAAAATACACAGTAAAAACAATATGATAAAAACGATAAGAACAATATATACACTCAAAATGACATTGTTAGTGAACAATAAAATGACATTGGTTGCGAACAATAATAGTAAGTATTGGAACCCACGGCAGGGTAAAGTGGAAAGAGTGAAAAAATATGTGAAACAAAATATATAAAAATTAATATATGTGAAAAAATTGAAAAAATTAAATAATGAAAAACGTTGAAAAACAGGTTTAGAAAACTTCTTATATTGAAAAGTCCGATCTGCACAGTTCCTCAAAGGTATAGTGGACCTAAATGTGGAGAAGATGGGTATTGCGTGTCAAATCAAAAATATGAAAGTTCCAAGTGATAAAAAATCAAAGGGGTATAAAAATTGAAAAACTCAGATCCGGTAGTGAAAAATGAAAACAATGTGAAAAAAAGTTATCCAAATCACACAGCGGTGAAAGTGCATGAACAAATGTAACAAAGAGTGTATCACAAAGTGGTTTAAAAAATGGTCTTAATTATTGCAGCTCAGGGGTTCCCGGAGTGTGTAGAATGTGAAAGAGATTCCAAGTACTGATGATCCGATATTAACCTAGAAAGAAATAAAAAACAACAACATAGCGCAATAACGTATTCACAGTGGTAGTTATAGAGAAAATAGGCTTACCAATCAGTCAACGCGTTTCGGCCCGTGATAGGCCTTTATCAAGACTCCAGTCTTGATAAAGCCTATCACGGGCCGAAACGCGTTGACTGATTGGTAAGCCTATTTTCTCTATAACTACCACTGTGAATACGTTATTGAGCTATGTTGTTGTTTTTTTATTTCTTTCTAGGTTAATATCGGATTATCAGTACTTGGAATCTCTTTCACATTCTAGACACTCCGGGAACCCCTGAGCTGCAATAATTAAGACCATTTTTTAAACCACTTTGTGATACACTCTTTGTTACATTTGTTCATGCACTTTCACCGCTGTGTGATTTGGATAACTTTTTTCACATTGTTTTCATTTTTCACTACCGGATCTGAGTTTTTCAATTTTTATACCCCTTTGATTTTTTATCACATGGAACTTTCACATTTTTTATTTGACACGCAATACCCATCTTCTCCACATTTAGGTCCACTATACCTTTGAGGAACTGTGCAGATCAGACTTTTCAATATAAGAAGTTTTCTAAACCTGGTTTTCAACGTTTTTCATTAATTATTTCATTTTTTCAATTTTTTCACATATATTATTTTTTTATATATTTTGTTTCACATATTTTTTCACTCTTTCCACTTTACCCCGCCGTGGGTTCCAATACTTACTATTATTGTTCGCAACCAATGTCATTTTATTGTTCACAACCAATGTCATTTTGAGTGTATATATTGTTTTGTTTTTACTGTGTATTTTTTCATGGATCCATGATTATATAATAATTAATGTGTACATTGAGATGTTGATTTGAATTGTTCTTATTAAAGTTCTCAGCTTTCACCTTTAAGCATAACTGCCTGACTATCATCATTGTTCTTCCCCTTTGCCTCCGTTAGATAGGCGCCTGGGGGACTCCACATTAATTTACCTGATTGTCACCCTGGTGGTAACAAGGTGCCACCATCCTTAGGCTTATAGGGGCATAGTTGGCGCGGGACCAAACGCTATTTATATTTATAAACACTACACCTTGTCAGAGAGGCAGCAGTGGCTTGTATGACACAGATTATGTATTAATAGAAGCAATGCACACCACAGCAGCAATCTGATCAAACAGTGTTTGAATGCTGGTGCACAATCCCTCACAGGATATGTGCTTATGCCTCAGAAAAGCAGTAATAATTACTTGAATCATTTTTGCTGATGAAAGTATATTGTAAAAATACTTTATACTTCAAATTGAAATGCACCCATGCACATTTAATTTTTGACCTTTCTATCCATTTAAGAGCAGGCATTCTAAATATTCTAAGCCTCTGATAAGCCAGGGATTTTACTGTTTGTGGATGTTGGCTGTAATTTAGTTATTATCTTATGCTTATAACTAACGAACAGCTTGTTTTCATCATAATACGGACAGCTGCTATACACTCTAATAGTGTAAATTTGTTTAGTCATTTGTAAATCTCTCATAAAATACTAAAGACACATGCACACTCCTGAGCGCTTATGGGCCTACCTAGTTTTGCTATTCAATAAAAGATACCAATAGAATGAAGCAAATTTGATAACAGAAGTAAATTGGAAAGTTGTTTAAAATTGCACGCTCTGCTGGTTTCCGGAGGAGGAGCTAACTGCACACACCTGTGTGTGATTACCTTCCAGTCCTGCAGCTGCTGGTGGAGTTTCTCGTGCCAAACCCAGGGACCTGGGTAGCTACTTGGATAGCCTGTATCAACGCTCCTGGAGCCAGACAGTGGACAGACATCCCACTGTGCTGACATTACTAGTCAGCTTGCAAAAAGCCTGTACCTTGGGCTTCCTCTTTATATATATTAGAACTTTTGAAGTAACTTCAAAGAGGAACCGAGTGCCTCCCTCCCCCACCGGTGTTGCGTGGGAGGTTGAGGCTATCCTTACACACTCTCTCTGCTATACTGATAAACTGCCTTGAACCTGGCCCTGATTACCTGTAGGATAACAGCAGACTCTCTCCATACCCTTTCCTCCCCCACCGGTGCTGTGTGGGAGGATAAGGCTATTTACATATATCAATACTGCTGCACTAACAAAGGACCTGATGTTTCTTTCCTGACCTCTGTCCTGAGTACCCACAGCAGCGCGCGGCGGACCTCCCACGTACCTTCTTCTCCCCCACCGAAGTTGCAAGGGAGACGGAAATCATCCGCGAGGCTGGGTTGAAGTGTGGTGGTGGAGCCGCATCTTCAAGCAAGGAGCGATAAGTACTCGAAGCGGCTCTGCTTGGCCAGACTGAAGGCTTGCTGGAGAATCCCCCCCTCCCCCACCGGTGCTGCATGGGAGGTCGGGGCTGTGTGTGGCTAGCCTGGCAGTTGCCGCTGAGATTTCCCTGTGCAGCGCCCCTGCACATCTCTGCTCTGGTTTCTCGAGACGCTATGGGTAAGCGCTAGATCAAGAGGTGGTCAATCTGGGAGCATGTTTTCCTCTCTTCACCTCTTTTTTGGGGATATCAACCAGAGCTGTACGCCCTGGGGAACACTGTATGGATCCTGGTAAAAATGCTACGGAAGATGGCTGTATAATTAACCCCTCTAATAGGTATCAGTAATTTTGGCATTTTCACATATTGAAGGTTCTCTCCGCTCACCTACCTGGTTATTAGTTGAACGCTGATGCATGGAGTGACCCAGGTAAGGTGGCGAGCTGCATACATACAAGAACTGGTTGAACTTTATTAACTATATAAAGGAACTTCTTTTTTACTTTTTCATTGGCTCCTTATATGATTCTTTTTCTGCACATGATTTTCTTGGCGCATTTAACTATATTACTTGTCGCTACAATTTTTGTCATAGCAATGTATTGAGCAAATCTAGGCAAAAATGTTAATGCTTAAGAATGTGTAAAATGTGTATAGTATGTAAAAAGACATTGTACTTTCTCCTCTAAAAAGTGAAACGTTCTCAGGGGAGGGGGAAGGGAAAAGGGGGAAAGGGAGGAAAAAAGGGAAAAGAGAATCAAAGGTTATTGAGTGTGAATAAGGAATTAATAATCCAATACCAAAGAAATTTTCTATAATCTTTTTCAGGATATATTATCCCTTATTACTGCTTGGAGGGAAGGGCTATATAGAGATAAAAGATCCTCAGTTATATTATCTAATAACTCTTTCCTAAAAATAAATCTCCTAAACTACCTAATAAATTTTCTTTAAAGAAGAGATATTCTAACTTCTCTGAAAATAAAATACAAATGAAACTGACTGAACCAGGATATAACTAAGTCACTGTGTATATGTTTGCTTACCTATAAAACATACTGTATATAATTGCTGGAATAATATTTTCTTAGGATATAAATCTAACTGAGAAACTGCTGTTGCTGCTTTCAGAGATACCATTTCCTTTATTGTATCTTTTGAAGATTAGCAACAGTAAGACAATTAACAAACTGACATAAAATTGCCTAACATTAATAAAGTCCCTGTTCTCTGCATCCCTTGCTGGATCTAAATAACACGATTTAATTCACAGTTTATTATTTTCCCCCCCCTTTTTTTTTTTTTTTTTTTTCTCTTTCCCCCTTTCTTTTCCCTCACTCGGTCACAATAGTGCACATCCCTATCCTCACTTGTCTATTTGAGAACGCTTCACCTTCTCAAACTTAACTCTAAAATTAAGTTCACTCCCTGTATTGATCTCCACTTAGATAAATTGCCTCACTTCAATTTTTTTTTTTTTTTTTCTGGCACATGGATAAATTCCTTCACACCTCACCCCAGAATATTTCTCCAGCCATGGCAGCAAGACAGAGAGACAGAAAATTGAAGGGTAATCAGGAGCCTCCCACGGAAGCGCAACCAACTATGTTAAATGTACCAGCTGTACAAGAAATAACCAATATCCACAGCTTAGTCGCCAGTATATCAGATGCGCTCTCTCCTAAATTTGAGGCTCTTAGAGCTGAAATCAAACAAGATTTTCTTTCTCTGACACAAGAGGTTCGTCAATTCTCTAATAGGCTGCAGGAAGCCGAACAAAGAGTTTCGGACCTGGAAGACCTAACAATAGCACATAGTTCTAATCTAGAAGGTATAAATAACAACGTACAGAAAATTCAAAATAGATTAGAAGATCTAGAAAATTGTTCTAGAAGAAATAATATAAGAATTATAGGCCTTCCGGAAGAACAGCAATATGACAACCTTGTTAATTTTATATCAGAAACCTTGCCTACAATTTTAAAGATGCCATCTACCCTATATCCCATCCCAGTGGAGAGAGCGCACAGACTTGGTCTGCCTCGCTCAGGCAATAAAGATAGAACTAGGCCTAGGCCTGTTATCGCTAGAATATTAAATTTTCAAGACAAACTTACCTTCTTCCAGCATTATTGCAAACAACAGCCTGTTAAGGCTGGAGACGCTACAATTCTTATGTTTCAAGATTTCTCCGCTGACACTGCAGCAAGGAGAAGGGAGCTTGCTCCTATTTGTTCCAAACTGATACAAAAAGGGTACCAGGCAACCATAATGTACCCCTACAAATTAAAGTTTAAAGTTGGGGAAGTCACACACTTCTTTGAAGAAGCTCAACTGGCTGAGAGCTTCTATAACACACTGGGTTCTTAAGTTTAATAACAGCAATATTGAATATCTGATTACTAGACTGAGTGTAAGTTATAGGTTTTTGCTTATGGGAAAGACCGTGTCTCTTCTAGACGCGAGTCCTAGGACCCAACTCCCACTGTGCGAGAGAATTTAGGTGTCTAATTTTATTTCTTTTTTTTCTTTTTTCTTTTCTTCCTTCTTAATGTATAAATGAGTATGCGGAATAAAAATTGTAAAATAGTGTCTTGGAATGTAGGTGGTATATCTACCCCTATAAAGAGAAA